>NC_069070.1:55036799-55636799 GCF_025698485.1 Gossypium arboreum
CCAAATAAGTAATGTCGCCAAATCTTTAAAGCGAATACGATGGCTGACCAATTCGAGATCATGAGTGGGATAATTTTTCTCATGTGGCTTTAATTGCCTCGGCGCAGAGGCCACAACTCTAATTCCTTCTTGCATTAATACGCACCTAACCCAAGTAGAGAGGCGTCGCTATAGATGACAAACTCTTTGCTTGGGACCAAGTTGCTTTAGAATTGGGGCTTCAGTCAAATAAGTTTTCGATTGATCGAAACTTTTTGGCATTTCTCAAATTCATTCTAACTTAACGTCCTTTGGAGTAACCGTCATCGGGCGTAGCTATCGTTGAGAAGCTTTTACAAATAAATCGATAATACAAGCAAGTTCCCAAAAAGCTCGAGAACCTCGATAATATTTCTCGGAGGCTTCCAATTAAGTATGGCTGAAATTTTATTGAATTCCATTCGAATACCCGTCACGAATACCATATGCCCAAGCTAACCTCTCTTAACGTAACTCACACCTTGAACTTAGCATATAATTGCTTATCCCGTAAAATTTGCAGCGACTAACCGCAGTGTTTAAGCATGCTCGATCTCATTTCTTGAATAGACCAAGATGTCATCAATGAACACGACTACGAATCGATCCAAATATGGTCTAAAGATCCGATTCATTAAATCCATAAATACTGAGGGCATTAGTGAGCCCAAAGCGGCATCACTAGGAACTCATAGTGACCATATCTCGCGTTACGGCGTCTTGAGCGCGTCTCAGATCTCTGGATTCGCAATTGATAGTAGCTTAGATCTCAAATCTATTTTCGAACACAAGAGGCTCCCTTCAGATTGATCGAACAAGTCATCAATCGTCGTGGCAGCGGATATTTGTTCTTTATAAATCGCTTTATTAAGTCGACGATAGTCGATCTACCGATCGCATGGTTCCATCCTTCTTCTTCACGAACACACAAAGCGCGCCCCAAGGCGAAAAACTTCAGCGAGCAAAACCTCTATCCACCAATTCTTGCAATCAGCTTTCAACTCCTTTAATTAGTTGGTGCCATTGACGATGAAGGCTATCGAAATTGGAGTGGTACAGGTACCAATTCGATGCCAAATTCTATTTCGAGCAATGTGGTAAACCCGAAGCAATTCTTCTGGGAAAACATCCGGTATTCACAAACCACGAGCACAGATTAGGGTTTCTTCTACGATTCCTTGTCATCGAGAACGCGTCATGAGAGCACGCCTTTCGCCTTTTCTTACATATTTACGGGCCAACATCGATAGCACATTTGTAGCAACCCTTTAAGTCCAGTAGACTCAACCTTGAATTATTTCATTATTCACGCACCTCAAATCGATAGTCTTGCTCTTGCAATTTACAACGCGTGATCGTGCATGGTCAACCAATCCAAACCAAGAATAACATCGAACTCATCGAACGGAAAAAGCATCAAGTCCGGCGGAAAACAAGAACCTCCGGAACACTAGGGGACTTTCTCTTGCACACTTTGTTGACAAGCACGTAATGACCCAAGGGTTTGACACCAATTACAAACTCCGTAGACTCAATGGGCAAAGTCTTCTTTGGATGCTAAGGTTTCACATATATATGAATGAGTAGAACCGGGGTCAATCAAAGCAATCACATTTGTATTGAAAAGAGTGAACAAGTACCCTGTAATAACATCACGGAGAGGCAAACATCCTCGCGTGCTGCGTGTGGCATAAGTCTCAGCGAGAGCACGAGCCTCGAGATCGATGGTAGCATCTCTAGATCCTCTCCGACCGCTAATCGACATTGCCCATATTTCTAGGTGGCCTACCTCGAAGCGATTGTGTAGCACCTGTTTGCACTCGACTTACATTCTCATTCATGCATCCTCGGGCAATCCTTCATAAAGTGGTCTGGCGATCCACACTTATAGTGGGCGATCACGAAACCAACAGACTCCCGAATGCCATTTGCCACAATGTGGACACTCCGCCCTCCTCTCGGCGATCATTTCCACCCCGTGATCGAGGTGACTCGTGTGGTCTGCAGGGGTCGATTACGTCCTCGTCTAGAAAAAGCCCGAAACGCCTCTAGATCAGCTCGCATCATCTCGAAATCTCTTGATGCTTGTTGAAGAGACTTTCCCAAGACCTCTTTCGAATTCTCCAGCTCCCACATCGACTTTTGTTTCTCCTTTCTAAGCTCTTGGCATTACAAGCTCGCTCAACAAGTACTCTGAACTCTCGTATCTAGAATGCCAACAAACATCCTTATATCATCATTCAGCCCATCCTCAAGCGTTTACACATAATAACTTCCGGACGAAATCACATTCTGGCGTCTTACAGGCTAAGCCTCACAAACTTTCGTTAAGTGATGATAGCGGACATAGAACCTTGCTTAAGATCAAGAAATTCCCTCCGCTTTTGGTCGATGAATGTCTGGTGATATACTTTTTGAACTTCGGTTTGAAAGAATTCCCAAGTCACTTGCTCTCTAGGCACCACAGTCGAGTACTCCACCAATAGTAGGCGACTCGGCGTAGCAAGAGATGGTACACTTTAAGCACTCATCGGGTGTCTGAGGATAGCTCATCAAGCTTCGGATAGTGTTATCTAAACAAAATTCAGCTCGCTTCGGCATCATCATCATCCGTAGCCTTAAATTGATTGGCCCATGTTTCGAATCCCTATCATTGAGGGCTTACTTAAATATATTTGGTCGATCACGGAGGTATTGTAGGTCTTGAGGGTTGCATTTGTCGGGAATGGAGGTTGTGGAACAGCCGTGTTGGTTGAATGTATTGATTAAACCATTCGTTCATCACACTATAAAAGGCTTGCCTAGCCTGCGTCATTAGGATTACTGGCCATAGGTTGAGAGTCAGGCGCTGTCCCTTCTTGGCGGGAGCTTGGGCGCCCCACTCTCCACATCATCAGCTATCGCTTTCGGTTGGGATCGGGATCCATTGCTACAAACAAACACAAAGTCGAATTGTCGTAAATCATCACACTATCGATTCATCATTTAATGGCATGTATAGCTAGACCCCAAACACATCACGGTAGTCCTAGAATCGACTAAACCGTGGCTTTGATACCAATAAAATTGTAACACCAAACCTGAGACCATCATGCATTAATCGGACACGAGGTTAACAAGCCAAGTTCACATGTTTGCCCCACCAATTTGACATTTCAGTCAGGCTGGAAAACTGCGTCACTGTCGCCTTAAAAAATCATATCTCGAGCTTCAAAACTCGGAAACTGGTTTAATGTAAATTTTCCCTGAATTTAGACTCATATATCCATCCATGGATTTATTTCTAGGATTTTGGTCGGGCCAATTGGTACAGTTTATTAGTTAAAGTCACCCATGTTACAGGGATCGGCTGCTCTGACCGATTCGCATTGGTATAACTTGAATATCTCTCTGTACAGGGATTTAATGCTGGTATCGTTTGTTCCTAATGAAACTAGACTCAAAATGGAATCTGTACATATAAGGTATGTCTCCTAATTACTTTTGGATAATTTATAGTTAAATTTTAAAGTTGCGACAGGGAACCCAGAAACTGTTCTGGCCCTGTCTCACAATAACTTTAATATCTCTTAACATGTAACTCCTATGACCATTTCGTTTCTTCCATATGAAAATAGACTCATCAAGGTTCATTTACATAGCTTATTCACTATTTAATTCCATTCCTACGAATTTTGGTGATTTTTCACATTCACGTCACTGCAGCTGGCAGCATCTGTTTTAAGGTAGGTCTTACCTATTTGGTAGTCTCCATGAACCAACTAGTCTTGCCATACATAGGTTCATATATGATCATTTTAACCATGCCAATGGCTGATCATATGACCAACATTCCCATTTCAAGCCATAGCCACATCATGACACCAAATATATACATACAAACCACAATTATTCTAAGTTCATGTTTCCCTTTTAAGGCCATTTTAGCATGGCGTACATACATACATCACAACATATTTAACAAACAAGGGTAGTCCTATACATGCCATCTCAAGTTCAACCAAAAATTTATACCAAAATGGAAGCTTGATAGTGTGGATGACTTGACTTCAACGATCCCAAATCCGATTGTGCTTAGCGAAATCTAGCTGAGAGAGCCAAAACAGCAGGGTAAGCATTTTTATGCTTAGTAAGTCTCAAGGAATATAATCAACTCTAATTACAGCAATACATTCACATAACCAAATGCATCATTTCATTAATACACATTCTTACTTCACACTTCATCATTATATAATTTCACAAAGTATCAATCAATTCAATAACTGAAATTCATTAGTCGATTGAGCGAATGTTGCTCAAACATGTCGACTTTCCAATGCACATATAAACGCGTACCTCATTCTTTGGGCTTTTTGAGTGTACTCATTGAATTTATTACAGCAACCAACACTCACCTCCAGCCCAAGATTCTTGAACATAACCGGATATAACCATGTGCACAAATGCCTTGGGTCTTAGCCCGGATAGAATGTCTCGCACTTAATGCCTTTCTTCGGTCTTAGCAGGATATAGCCACTAGCACAATTGCCTTGGGTCTTAACCCGGATATAATTTCCAACATAATTGTCTTGGCTTAGCCAGGATATCATTCAATTTCTCATGTACACATTGTGACAGCCTTAAAACGACCCTAGTCGAAATGTGGTTTCGGGACCACAAAACCAAGGCATAAAAATAATTTAATATTTATTTTATTGCCTATAATGTGTTAACTCATGTGTGATATTTTTATGCTTTGATTTAGAATTATAGATGTGAATTTCACTAGAAAGGACCTAGTAATAAACTTTGAAAGTATGAGGAAATGTGTGATGACTAATTAAAGGATGCATGCAAAACAATGGACTTGCATGTCAAATTTCCCCATAGCTAGTGGCGGCCATGACAAGGATTTATGGGCAAAAATCATGTCATGAAACATGTTTAGTAAATGGGTTATGATGGAAAGAATAAAATAAGGGGTATGGAATAAACAATTAATGTTAGTAGATGAGAAACAAAAAAAGTGTCCATCTTCCTCCATAGCTTGGCCGAATGTCCTAAAGGAAGAAGAGAAAAAATTTGTTCATCTCTTTTCACTCTCTTGTTACCGTAAAATACTAAGGTTAAGGAAGGAGTTTTGCTTCATACTTGGTTTGGAAGAGGATTAGGAAGAGGTTGGCTAAACTTGCATCAAGATTAAGGTATGTTTGAGGTTCATGCATGTTTTTAGTTGCTAGCTTAATGTTCTTGTTAGCCCATGGTTCAAATCCTTGTTATGTCATGGGAATGAAATTCGGCCAAAGTGAATGTGGTGTTAATGCCATTGCATGTTAAATGACAAGCTTGAAAGTGATACATGTGATGGAGGATTGAAGATTCTTAGATTTTCTTTTAGCATTTTTTTGAATGAGATACTAAGTTCTTTGTTTCACCATGACCAAATTGAAATGGTGTGGTGTTGTGGTATTCGCCATGATATATCCATAAGTATAATTCATGCATGTTGCATGGTAAGTAAGATTTAAGCTTTGGAAATGTGTATATATTTGGATATAAGCCACTTGAGAATTCCGCCTTGCACCTACATGAATATATGTTTGCACATGATGGATTGGTATGACATATATACTAATTCAAAGTGTATATTTGCTTGTGATGATGTGTTGATTATGAAGTAAATAAGAGATGTGCAATGAATTACGATATGTAATGTGTTAGTAGTAAAATGTATGCTGCTTTTTTTTTTTTTGTGTGGTATTAAGTGTATATTCGCCACATGAGGGGTAATTAGTGTGCATGCATTCGGTTTGAGGCAAGCATATTGATGCCTATTCTTGGCTTAGAAAAATTGACTAAGAGGAATATTAACTAATGTGTTGAGTTCGATTTATGATTTCGTACATATGCAACTTTGATGCCTAATGTATATAAGGCCAAGTACTTTGAACTTCACGTTGATGTTTGAATGTATTGAATTGCTTGTTGTGATGTAAAATGTGCATGACCATTGTGTATTTGAGCTAAAGGATGGCCATATGACCATTTACACTCCTTGTCATATTCGCCATAAGCTATCATGATGAGATTTTAATAAGTTAAATTTGTGTGAATTAGCTCAAGAGCAAAGGGGAGCTAAATCCGATAAAGGGAAGGAAAAAGTAGTTGAATAGCCGTCGAAATAAACGACAACATCCGAGGTAAGTCTTGAGTGATGACCCTACTTGAATTATATATATCAAATTATGCTCCTTGTTTGTGTGGCCATTGAGCCGAAATAGTAAAGGTTGATAAATATTTTGTGTTAGAGCTTTAATAACGAAAATGAACTATGGGCGTGTCTTGAATATTGATATATGTGTAAGTGAACATTGAAATATATCCTGCTAAGACCGAAGGCATTCGTATCAGTTGATATATCCGGGCTAAGACCGAAGGCATTCGAAGCGAGTTGATATATCCGGGCTAAGACCGAAGGCATTAAATGCTGAGTTGATATATCCGGGCTAAGACCCGAAGGCCTTTGTGCAAGTCACCAAATCCGGGTTATGACCAAGAGGCAATCGTCTTGAGTCGCTATATCGGTTAAATCCGAAAGTATGTGATTCGGAAGTGAGCAATCTTGCTGTGAAAATTTCAGCTTATACACTTGTGAAAATTCCAGCAATGAGGTATGTTTGTATGTGCTTGTACTAATTGAATTCTTACAAGTAAGTATCGCTAAGTTGATAAGCGAGCCTACTGGCCTTGGGCTAAGTTGTTCTTTTGTGTATGAACATAAGGGTGGGTGATGTGAAATAAGTATGAGTATAGGAATGTGAATTAGTAAAGTGGTTTAATTAGCCATATGAATAAAATACCTTAGTCAAGGCTGATTTCATTGCTTGAGACTTACTAAGCACTTAAATGCTTACCCTGTTGCTTTGGCTCTACGCTTTATAGGTTTAAGCTCGTTAGCTATCGGATTAAAGGATCAAAAGAAGTCAAGTCATCCACACTACTCGAACCCCATTTTGGTACAAATTTTGGTTGAACTTTGAAATGGCATGTATAGGACCATCCTTTGTTGAAGGTCATGTACCTTCCGGTTTGTAATAAACTTGGATAGCCATGCGAAATATGGCTTATATATCGTTTTAGCATAGAACTATAATCGTTTGTATGTTGACCTTATGAGGTATGGAATTATTTTGAAGCGATTAGCCATTGGAATGGTTAATCATGATCACGCTTTGTGCTATGTATGTAAAAGGGCCAATTGAATCATGGAAAGTATGAAATAGGTAAAGCCTACTAAAGGCAGATGCTGACAGCAGCAGTGACGTGGATGTGAAAAATCACTAAAAATAGTAGGAATGGTATTAAATAGCAAATAAATTATGTAAGTGTACCTTGATGAATCTACTTTCATATGGAAGAAACGAAATGGTCATATGAGTTATAAGTTAACAGATTTTAAAGTTCTTGTGAAATAGGGCCAGAACGGTTTCTGGATCCCCTGTTCCAACTTTGGAAAATCATTGTAAATTAACCAGAGATAATTGGAGTCATTCCATATATGTAGGATTCTCTCTGAGTCTAGTTTCTATAGAAACAAACGGCATTAGTATTGAAGCCCTGTACAGGGAGATATCCAATTCGTAACGCACAAAAGGTCAGTGTAGTCGATCCCTACAACAGGCGAGACTTTAACTAATAAACTGTACTAATTGGCTCGACCAAAATTCTAGAAAAAAATATGTAGATGGACATATGAGTCTAGTTTCAGGAAAAATTTACGGAACTGATTTTCGAGTTGTAAAACTCAAGTTATGAATTTTGGAGCGACTAGTACTCAGATTGGCAGCTTGTCTGAAAATTGTCAATAAGTGGGTTGAAGTGCATTAACACCTCGCGTTCGAACTCGGCGACGGTCTCGGGTTCGAGTGTTACAATTTTATTAGTATCGAGCTACGGTTTAGTCGATTCTAGGACTACCGTAATGCGTTTGGGGTCTAGCTATACATGCCATTTCATGTGATTATATGATAGTGTGGTGATTTACGACGTTTGAACTTGTGTTTATTTATAGTAATGGATCCGATCCCAACCGAAGCGATAGCTGATGATGTGGAGAGTGTGGCGCTGCTCACGCTGAGGACAGCGCCATGGATTCTCAACCTCTGTTAGTAATCCGAATGAAGAGGCTAGACAAGCCTTTTATAAGCGTGATGAATGATTGGTTCAACCAATACATTCGAACTAATACTACTTTTCCACAACCTCCATTCCCAACAAACACACCCCGCACCTACAATGCCTCGGTGAATTGACCAAATAAGTTCGAATAAGCCTCATTGATAGAATCAAAAACATGGGGCTCTTGAATTCTAAAGCTACGGATAGTGATGATGCCGAGCAAGTCAATTTTGTTGGACAACACGATCCGCACTTCGATGAGCTATCTTGTACACCGATGAATGCCTAAAGTGTACCATCGCCTCTGCTACGTGATTCCGCCTACTATTGGTGGAGTACTTCGAACTTGTTGCCCTTGAACAAGTAACTTGGGAGTTCTTCCAAACCGAGTTTCGGAAAAAGTATATCGACCAGAGATTTATGGACCAAAAGCAAAGGAATTTCTCGAACTTAAACAAGGTTCCATGTGATTCATGAACTATGAGCGAAAATTGCGTGAGGCTTAGCGATGCAATGCGAATGCATTTCTTGAGAAGGCGTGATGTGTAACGCTTGAAGATGGGTGAATGATGAGATAAAGGCGTATGTTGGCATTTTGAAATCCGAGAGTTTGTGACTCTCGTCGGCGAGCGTGCAAAGCCGCAGGAGTTTAGTATGGAGAAAGGGAAAGCGGAGTGAAGCAAGGGAGTTTAGAAGAGGTATTCTGGGAAGCCCTTCCAACTTGAGTCATCAAAGAAACTTAGAGATGGCTTAGGCCGATCTAGAGACACTTCGGGCTTTTCTAGGCGAGATCGCGATCGACCCCTGTGGACCCCACGAATCACTTCGATCTTGATGGTGCGGAATGATCGATGAGAGAGGACTGAGTGCCGATATTGTGGCAAATGGCATTTTGGAGTCTGATAGATTCGTGACAGCTCTGTTACAAGTGTGGATGAGTTGACCACTTCATTAAAGATTGCGAGGGTTATGCGAGCATGGAATGTAGATCGGAGTGGGAACCCAGGACTACCACCCACGAGGTAGACCAACCGAAATGCAAGGCTAGTGGTGGTCGGAGAGGATCTAGATCTCAAGGACCAGATCCAGGTATCATCTACCAGGACTTATGTTAGAGAGCAGACGCGAGGATGCCTCCTCGAATGTTATTACTGGTACTTTCACTCTCTTTGATACTAATGTGATTGCTTTGATTGACCACGGTTCTACTCATTCTTATATATGCTAAACCTTAGCATCCAAAGAAGATTGCCTATTGAGTCTACCGAGTTCGTAGAATTGCAAGTCAAATCCTTTGGGTTATAGGCTGGTTTACAAAAGTGTAAGAAATACCCCTAGTAATTCGAGGTACCTGCTTTTCAAGGACTTGATGCTTTTTGCTGCTCGATGAATTTGATGTTATTCTTGGGTTGGATTGGTCGACAGTGCATGATGCGGTTGTGAATTGCAAAAAGCAAGACTATTGATTTGAGATCATAAACAACGAGATGATCCAGAGTTGAGTCTACTGAACTTGAAGGGTTGCCAATTGTAATATCATCAATGTTGGCCGTAAATATGTATGAAAAGGGTGTGAAGCATACCTTGCGTATGTACTTGATGATAAGGAGTTAGGAATAGAACCCAAATGCGCTGCTGGGTGGTTTGTGAATATCGACGTTTTCCCGAAGAATTGCTGCAAGTTTGCCACCACTTAGGAGATAGAGTTTGGCATTGAGCTTGTACAGGACCACACCAATTCGAGAAGCTCCATATCGTATGGCACCAACGGAATTAAAGGAGTTGGCTTCGGTTGCAAGAGTTGATGGATAGAGGTTTTGCTCGCCTAAGTTTTTCACCTTGGGGTGCACGGTGTTGTTTGTGAAAAAGAAGGGCGGAACCATGAGGTTGTGCATCGACTATCGTCGACTAATAAAGTGACAATAAAGAACAAGTATCCGTTACCGTGTATCGATGATTTGTTCGATCAATCGAAGAGCCTCGGTGTTCTCAAAAATAGATTTGAGATCGGGCTATTATCGATTCTGAATCCGAGATTGAACATACCCAAAACCGCCTTCGAGCGAGATATGGTCACTCTGAGTTCTTAGTGATGCCGCTTTGGGCTCACTAATGCCCCTGCGGTATTTATGGATTTGATGAATCGGATCTTCAGATCATATTTGGATCGGTTAAGTAGTTGTGTTCATCGGCGACATCTTGGTCTATTCAAGAGATGAGGACCAACATCACGGAGCACACGAGATTAGTGTTGCAAATTTTACGGGATAGCAGGTTATATGCTAAGTTTAGTTAAGTGTGAGTTACGGTAAGAGAGGTTAGCTTCTTGGGTCACGTGGTATCTGCATCGGTATTCGAGTCGACCAAAGCAAAAATTTCAGCCATACTTAACCTGAAACCTCCAAGAAATATTCTTGAGGTTCTAACTTTTTGGGACTTGCCGGGTTACTACAAGCGGTTTGTAAAAGGATTCTCGATGATAGCAATACCCATTGACTAAACCTGCTTTAAAGATGTCAAGTTTGAATGGACGGAAAAGTGTCGTAAAAGTTTTGACCAATTGAAAACTCATTTGTGGAAGCTCCAGATTACTATGTTACTTGAATCGGCAAAAGAGTTTGTCATCTATAGTGGCCTCCTACTTGGGGTTAGGGTTGCGTATTGATGCAAGAAGGTCGAGTTGTGGCCTACGCGTCGAGACAATTAAAGCCACATGAGAAAAATTATCCGACCCATGATCTCGAATTATTGCTGCCATCAGATTATTACTTAAAGATATGGCGACATTACTTATTTGGTGAGAAGTGCCATGTGTCGGATCACAAAAGTCTCAAATATTTGATGACTCAAAGAGACTTAAATCTGCGACAAAGGCGTTGGCTCATTGTTAAAGGATTATGAGCTGGTCATTGACTATCACCGGGAAAGGCTAATGTGGTCATTGATGCCTAAGCTTTAAATCACCATTGTTTTGTTTCTGACCATATGAATGTACCTTGTCTATCCTACTCGATTAAATGTGTTAGTAGCGAATTAAAGGCCAAACCATTGTTGACTCATCAAATTCGTGAAGCTCGAGAAAGTTGATGAGGAGTTGCGTTGCGAACGTAATGAGTGTGTTCTCGAACAAGGAATCGGAGTTTCAAATTGATGATGACGATTGTTTGAGGTTGAGAAGTCGTTTGTGTGTTCCAAGAAATTCGGAACTTATTTTCGATAATTACGAGCGAAGCTCATTGTAGCCGAATGGCAATCCACCCGGGAGTAATGTAAGATGTACAATGAGTTGAAGCGTCGGTTTTGGTGGCATGGTATGAAGCTGAGACATCTCCGACTTTGTTGCAAGATGTTTAATATGTCAACAAGTGAAAGCGGAGCATCAAGTGTGCCTTCAGAGTTACTTGGCCGATCCACGAATGCGAGTGGAAATGGGATCGAGTCACAATGGACTTTATGTCCAGAATTTACTTGTCGCTCAATGTAAGAAGGATGCAATTTGGGTTATTATTGATAGACCTGACTAAGTCGCTCACTTTATCCCCTGCATGTATGGATTTTTCATTGGATAAACTAGCATTTGAATTATGCGCTTCTCGGATTGTGAGATTACGCGGGTACCGATTTCATTGTGTGGATAGAGATCAGGGTTCACCTCATGATTTTGGAAGAAATTACAAGAAGCATTGGGCACCAAGTTGCATTTCAAAGACCGCCTTTCACCCCAGCCGAAGATGGTCAATCCGAGCGTATAATTCAGATACTTGAGGATATGTTGAGATGTTGCATCCTCGAGTTCGGTGGTTAAATGACGGTACCTACCTTTGATTGAATTAAGCTTACAACAATAGTTTTCAATCAAGTATTAAGATGGAAGCCTTTACGAGGCTTTATGCGGGCGTAAATGCCGTACACCATTGTTTTGGACCCGAGCTCGGTGAGAACAAAATTTTTTGGGTGGATTTGATTAAAGATCTTTGAGCGGAAAGTAAAAAGTAATGGTGAAAATCTGAAGATAGCCTCCGATAATCGTAAATCGATGCGGATTTGAAACGAAAGGACATTGAGTATCGGTGGGAGATAAAGTGTTTCTTAAAGTTTCGGTGGAAAAAAGATACTGATTGGTACTGTAAGGGCAAGTTGAGCCAGAGATTCATTGGTCGTCTGAAATCTCCGAACGAGTTGGCCTGGGCCGTGATCGTTTGATCTTGCCTCGAACTTGAAAAAAGATTCACAACGTCTTCCATGTTTCAATGCTTGACGCTATAGATCTGATCAAATGACGCGTAATTAGTCCATCGGAGGTTGAAATTCAAGCCGATATGAGTTATGAAGAAGAACCGATTAAGTATCCTAGCTAAATGAAATGAAAGAGTTCTTAAGAACAAAAGGGTTCCGCTAGTGAAAGTGTTATGGCTCAAACACGGGATAGAAGAAGCTACTTGGGAACCCGAGAACTCTATGAAAGAGCAATATCCAAACCTATTTATCGTAAGATTTTAGGGACGAAAATTTCTAAAGTGGGGGAGAGTTGTGACCTTAAAAGCGACCCTAAGTCAAATGTGGTTTCGGGACCACAAAACCAAGGCATAAAAATAATTTAATATTTATTTTATTGCCTATAATGTGTTAACTCATGTGTGATATTTTTATGCTTTGATTTAGAATTATAGATGTGAATTTCACTAGAAAGGACCTAGTAATAAACTTTGAAAGTATGAGGAAATGTGATGACTAATTAAAGGATGCATGCAAAACAATGGACTTGCATGTCAAATTTCCCCCATAGCTAGTGTAATGGCCATGACAAGGATTTATGGGCAAAATCATGTCATGAAACATGTTTAGTAAATGGGTTATGATGGAAAAAAGAATAAAATAAGGGTATGGAATAAACAATTAATGTTAGTAGATGAGAAACAAAAAAAAGTGTCCATCTTCCTCCATAGCTTAGCAACGAGATGTCCTAAAGGAAGAAAGAAAAAATTTTGTTCATCTCTTTTCACTCTCTTGTTGGCCGTAAAATACTAAGGTTAAGGAAGGAGTTTTGCTTCATACTTGGTTTGGAAGAGGATTAGGAAGAGGTTGGCTAAACTTGCATCAAGATTAAGGTATGTTTGAGGTTCATGCATGTTTTTTAGTTGCTAACTTAATGTTCTTGTTAGCCCATGGTTCAAATCCTTGTTATGTCATGGGAATGAAATTCGCCAAAGTGAATGTGGTGTTAATGCCATTGCATGTTAAATGACAAGCTTGAAAAGTGATACATGTGATGGAGGATTGAAGATTCTTAGATTTTCTTTTAGCATTTTTTGAATGAGATACTAAGTTCTTTGTTTCACCATGACCAAATTGAAATGGTGTGGTGTTGTGGTATTACGCCATGATATATCCATAAAGTATAATTCATGCATGTTGCATGGGTAAGTAAGATTTAAGCTTTGGAAATGTGTATATATTTGGATATAAGCCACTTGAGAATTAAGCCCTTGCACCTACATGAATATATGTTTGCACATGATGGATTGGTATGACATATATACTAATTCAAAGTGTATTTATTTGCTTGTGATGATGTGTTGATTATGAAGTAAATAAGAGATGTGCAATGAATTACGTATATGTAATGTGTTAGTAGTAAAATGTATGCTTTTTTTTTTTTTGTGTGGTATTAAGTGTATATTCTACCACATGAGGGTAATTAGTGTGCATGCATTCGGTTTGAGGCAAGCATATTGATGCCTATTCTTGGCTTAGAAAATTGACTAAGAGGAATATTAACTAATGTGTTGAGTTAGATTTATGATTTCGTACATATGCAACTTTGATGCCTAATGTATATAAGGGCCAAGTACTTTGAACTTCACGTTGATGTTTGAATGTATTGAATTGCTTGTTGTGATGTAAAAATGTGCATGACCATTGTGTATTTGAGCTAAAGGATGGCCATATGACCATTTACACTCCTTGTCATATTCGCCATAAGCTATCATGATGAGATTTTAATAAGTTAAATTTGTGTGAATTAGCTCAAGAGCAAAAGGGAGCTAAATCCAGATAAAGGGAAAAAAAAGTAGTTGAATAGTCAGTCGAAATCGCTTCGATAAACATCCGAGAGTAAGTCTTCGAGTGATGACCCTACTTGAATTATATCAAAATTATGCTCCTTGTTTGTGTGGCCATTGAGCCGAAATAGTAAAGGTTGATAAATATTTTGTGTTAGAGCTTGTAATGTGAAAATGAACTATGGGCGGTGTCTTGAATATTGATATATGTGTAAGTGAACATTGGAAATATATCCGGCTAAGACACGAAGGCATTAAATCTGAGTTGATATATCCGGGCTAAGACCGAAGAGCATTCGATGCGAGTTGATATATCCGCTAAAGACGAAGGCATTAAATGCGTGGTTGATATATCTAGGGCTAAGACCGAAGGCCTTTGTGCAAGTCACCAAATCCAAGTTATGACCCGAAGGCAATCGTCTGCGAGTCGCTTATATCCGGTTAAACCCGAAAGTATGTGATTCGAAGTGAGCAATCTTGCTGTGAAAATTTTCAGCTTATACACTTGTGAAAATTCCAGCAATGAGGTATGTTTGTATGTGCTTTGTACTAATTGAATTCTTACAAGTAAGTATCGCTAAGTTGATAAAGCGAGCTACCTACCTTGGGCTAAGTTGTTCTTTTGTGTATGAACATAAGGTCGGTGATGTGAAATAAGTATGAGTATGGGAATGTGAATTAGTAAAGTGGTTTAATTAGCCATGTGAATAAAATACCTTAGTCAAGGCTGATTTCATTGCTTGAGACTTACTAAGCATTAAAATGCTTACCCCTTTTGTTTTCTCATTTTATAGGTTTCATTTCGTTAGCTACTCGGATTCGGGATCAAAGAAGTCAAGTCATCCACACATCGGAAGCCCCATTTTGGTACAAATTTTGGTTGAACTTTGAAATGGCATGTATAGGACCATCCTTTGTTGAAGGTCATGTACCTTCGGTTTGTAATAAACTTGGATAGCCATGCAATAAATGGCTTATATCGTTTTAGCATAGAACTATAATCGTTTGTATGTTGACCCTTATGAGGTATGGAATTATTTTGAAACGATTAGCCATTGGAATGGTTAATCATGATCACGCTTTGTGCTATGTATGTAAAAAGGGCCAATTGAATCATGGAAAGTATGAAATAGGTAAAGCCTACTAAAGGCAGATGCTGACAGCAGCAGTGACGTGGATGTGAAAAATCACTAAAAATAGTAGGAATGGTATTAAATAGCAAATAAATTATGTAAGTGTACCTTGATGAATCTACTTTCATATGGAAGAAACGAAATGGTCATATGAGTTATAAGTTAACAGATTTTAAAGTTCTTGTGAAATAGGGCCAGAACGGTTTCTGGATCCCTGTTCCAACTTTGGAAAATCATTGTAAATTAACCAGAGATAATTAGGAGTCATTCCATATATGTGTAGATTCCTCTCTGAGTCTAGTTTCTATAGAAACAAACGGCATTAGTATTGAAGCCCTGTACAGGGAGATATCCAATTCGTAACGCACAAAGGTCAGTGTAGTCGATCCCTACAACAGGCGAGACTTTAACTAATAAACTGTACTAATTGGCTCGACCAAAATTCTAGAAAAAATATATGTAGATGGACATATGAGTCTAGTTTCAGGAAAAATTTACGGAACTGATTTTCGAGTTGTAAAACTCAAGTTATGAATTTTGGAGCGACTAGTACTCAGATTGGCAGCTTGTCTGAAAATTGTCAATAAGTGGGTTGAAGCGGTAATAACCTCAAGCGTTCGACCGCCGTGACGGTCTCGGAGTTAAAGGGTGTTACAATTTTATTGGTATCAGAGCTACGGTTTAGTCGATTCTAGGACTCAGTCGTGAATGCGGTTTAGATCTAACTATACATGCCATTTCATGTGATTATATGATAGTGTGGTGATTTAAGCGTTTGAACTTGTGTTTATTTATAGTAATGGATCCGATCCCACCGAAAGCGATGGCGATGATGTGGAGAGTGTGGCGCTTTGCTCAAGACAGGGGCAGTAGCCTACGGACTCTCAACTTTGCTTTAACCAATCCGATAGACAGGCTAGACAAGCCTTTTATAAGCGTGATGAATGATTGGTCTCACCAATACATTCGAACTAATACTGGTACATTCCACAACCTCCATTCCCAACAAACCTGACCTCAAGCACCTACAATGCCTCGGTAATTGACCAAATAAGGTCCGAATAAGCCCCGGTTGATAGAATCCGAAAACATGGGGCTCTGAATTTAAAGCTACGGATAGTGATGATGCGGAGCAAGCCGAATTTTGGTTGGACAACACGATCAAGATTTTCGATGAGCTATCTTGTACACCGATGAATGCCTAAAGTGTACCATCGCCTTGCTTCGTGATTCGCCTACTATTGGTGGAGTACTCGACCTGTTGTGCCTCATGAACAAGTAACTTGGGGAGTTCTTCCAAAGCGAGTTTCAAAAAAGTATATCGATGTAGAGATTTATGGACCAAAAGCGAAAGGAATTTCTCGAACTTAAACAAGGTTCCATGTCGGTTCATCAGCTATGAACGAAAATCGTGAGGCTTAAGCAGATGCTGCAGCGAAATGCATTTCTAAGGCGTGATGTGTGGCAACGCTCAAGATGGGTGAATGATGAGATAAAGGCAGGTGCAAGTGGCATTTTGGAAATCCAAGAGTTTGTGACTCTCGATCGCCGTGCAAAGCTGTGGGAGTTTAGTATGGAGAAAAGGAAAGCGAGCGGAAGCAAGGGAGTTTAAGTAAGAGGTATTCGGGAAGCCCTTCCAATGATCATCAAAAGAAACTTAGAGATGGCTTAGGCGATCTAGAGACACTTCGGGCTTTTCTAAAGCGAGATCGCGATCGACCCCTGTGACGACCACGAATCACTTCGATCGCCATGAGAGGGAATGATCGACGAGAGAGGACGGAGTGCCGAGATTGTGGCAAATGGCATTTTGGAAGTCAGATTCGTGACCGCTCCTGTTACAAGTGTGGATCGGTTGACCACTTCATTAAAGATTGCCCGAGGTTGTCTCGAAGCAGAATGTAGATCGATGAGGAAACAAGGTACTACCACTTTTCGAGGTGAAGACCATCCTGAAATCACGGGCAAGGCTAGTGGTGGTCAGAGAGGATCTAGAGATCTTGCGACGGATTCGTAGGCTCGGCGCTCAGCTAGGACTTATGCTATATGCGCTTGCGAGGATGCCTCCTCGCGGATGTTATTCGGGTACTTTCTACTCTCTTTGATACTAATGTGATTGCTTTGATTGACCTGGTTCTACTCATTCTTATATATGCGAAACCTTAGCATCCAAATAAGACTTTGCCTATTGAGTCTCTTGATTTCGTAATTCGGTGTCAAATCCTTTGGGTGCGTATGTGCTGGTCGACAAAGTGTGTAAGAAATGCCCCTAGTAATTGAGGGTACCATTTTCCGTGCGACTTGATGCTTTTGCCGTTCGATGAATTTGATGTTATTCTTGGGTTGGATTGGTTGACCGGTGCATGATGCGGTTGTGAATTGCAAAAGCAAGACTATTGATTTGAGATGCATAAACAACGAGATGATCGAGTTGAGTCTCTGAACCTGAAGGGGTTGCCACCAGTAATATCATCAATGTTGGCCTGAAATATGTAAGAAAAGGGTGTGAAGCATACCTTGCGTATGTACTTGATGATAAGGAGTTGGGAATAGAACCCAAATCTTGGGTGGTTTGTGAATACCGGACGTTTTCCCAAGAATTGCCGGGTTTGCCACTGTTCGGAGATAGAGTTTGGCATTGAGCTTGTACAGGACCACACCGATTTCGATAGCTCCATATCGTATGGCACCAACGGAATTAAAGGAGTTGAAAGCTTCGGCCAGTAAGAGTTGATGGATAGAGGTTTTGCTCGCATGAGTTTTTCACCTTGGGGTGCACCAGTGTTGTTTGTGAAAAAGAAGGGCGGAACCATGAGGTTGTGCATCGACTATCGTCGACCAATAAAGTGACAATAAAGAACAAGTATCCGCTTCCACGTATCGATGATTTGTTCGATCAACCTGAGGGAACCTCGGTGTTCTCAAAATAGATTTGAGATCGGGCTATTATCGATTCTTGAATTCGAGATCGGACATACCCAAACCGCCCTTGAGCGAGATATGGTCACTCGAGTTCTTAGTGATGCCGTTTGGGCTCACTAATGCCCTCGCCGTATTTATGGATTTGATGAATCGGATCTTGAGATCATATTTGGATCGGTTCAGTAGTTGTGTTCATCGACGACATCTTGGTCTATTCAAGAGATGAGACCGAACATGCGAGCAACACGAGATTAGTGTTGCAAATTTTACGGGATAAGCAGTTATATGCTAAGTTTAGCAAGTGTGAGTTAGGTTAAGAGAGGTTAGCTAACTTGGGTCACGTGGTATGCAAGCCGGGTATTAAGTGACCCAAGCAAAATTTCAGCCATATTAGCTGAAACCTCCAAGAAATATTCTTGAGGTTCTGAGCTTTTTGGGACTTGCTTAAGCATTACCGAAATAGGTTTGTAAAGGATTCTCGATGATAGCCACACCATGACTTAAACCGCCTGTGAGAAGATGTCAAGTTTGAATGGACGGAAAAAGTGTCGAGAAAGTTTTGACCAATTGAAAACTCATTTGACGGAAGTCTCAAGATTACTACAATACCTTTAATCAGCAAAGAGTTTGTCATCTATAGTGACGCCTCCCTACTTGGGTTAGAGTTAGCGTATGATGCAAGAAGGTCGAAAGTTGTGGCCTATCGCTTCGAGACAATTTAAAGCCACATGAGAAAAATTATCCGACCCATGATCTCGAATTGGGTGCCATCGTGTATTCGCCTTAAAGATATGGCGACATTACTTATTTGGTGAGAAGTGCCATGTGTATTCGGACCTTTCTAAGCTCTTCACTGGCTAAACTCGCTCAAGTACTCTGAAACTCGTATCTCGAGAATGCCAACAAACATCCTATATCATCATTCAGCCCATCCTCAAGCGTTTACACATAATAGCTTGAACGAAATCATTCTCGCAGCGTCTGGCTAAGCCTCACAAACTTTCGTTCGTATCGGTAGCGGACATAGAACCTTCTTAAGATCAAGAAATTCCCTCCTTTTGGTCGATGAATGTCCAACGATATACTTTTTCGAACTCGGTTTGAAAGAATTCCCAAGTCACTTGCTCTCTAGGCACCAATCGAGTACTCCACCAATAGTAGCGGACTCATGTAGCAAGGAGATGGTACACTTTAAGCACTCATGGCAATCTGAGGATAGCTCATCAAGCACGGATAGTGTTATCTAACCAAAATTCAGCTTGCTCGGCATCATCATCATCCGTAGCCTTAAATTCAGGTGGCCCCATGTTTTGAATCCTATTTGGGGCTTACTTGACTATTTGGTCAGTCAGGAGGTATTGTAGGTCTTGAGGTTGCATTTGTCGGGAATGGAGGTTGTGGAACAATGCGTGTTGGTTCGAATGTATTGATTAAACCATTCGTTCATCACACTATAAAGGCTTGCTAACCTCGTCATTAGGATTGCTGGCCATAGGTTGAGAGTCCCGGCGCTGTCCCTTCTTGCGCGAGGCGCGCCACACACTCTCATCATCAGCTATCGCTCGGTTGGGATCGGATCCATTGCTACAAACAAACACAAAGTCAATTGTCGTAAATCATCACACTATCGATTCATCATTTAATGGCATGTATAGCTAGACCCCAAACACATCACGGTAGTCCTAGAATCGACTAAACCGTGGCTTTGATACCAATAAAATTGTAACACCCGAACGAGACCATCGCCGTTAGCCGGACACGAGGGGTTAACAAGCCAAGTTCACATGTTTTGCCCTGATTTGACATTTCCAGTCAGGCTGGAAAACTGCGTCACTGTCGCCTTAAAAATCATATCTCGAGCTTCAAAACTGGAAACTGGTTTCGTAAATTTTCCCTGAATTTAGACTCATATATCCATCCATGGATTTATTTCTAGGATTTTGGTCGGGCCAATTGGTACAGTTTATTAGTTAAAGTCACCCATGTTACAGGGATCGGCTGCTCTGACCGTCCATACGGTATAACTTGAATATCTCTCTGTACAGGGATTTAATGCTGGTATCGTTTGTTCCTAATGAAACTAGACTCAAAATGGAATCTGTACATATAAGGTATGTCTCCTAATTACTTTTGGATAATTTATAGTAATTTTTAAAGTTGCGACAGGGAACCCAGAAACTGTTCTGGCCTGTCTCACAATAGCTTTAATATCTCTTAACATGTAACTCCTATGACCATTTCGTTTCTTCCATATGAAAATAGACTCATCAAGGTTCATTTACATAGCTTATTCACTTTTAATTCCATTCCTACGAATTTTGGTGATTTTTCACATTCACGTCACTGCAGCTGGCAGCATCTGTTTTAAGGTAGGTCTTACCTATTTGGTAGTCTCCATGAACCAACTAGTCTTGCCATACATAGGTTCATATATGATCATTTTAACCATGCCAATGGCTGATCATATGACCAACATTCCCATTTCCAAGCCATAGCCACATCATGACACCAAATATATACATACAAACCACAATTATTCTAAGTTCATGTTTCCTTTTAGACCATTTTCGCATGGCCGTACATACTACATCACAACATATTTAACAAACAAGGGGTAGTCCTATACATGCCATCTCAAGTTCAACCAAAAATTTATACCAAAATGGAGGCTTGATAGTGTGGATGACTTGACTTCAACGATCCCAAATCCGATTGTTGTGACAGACCTTAAAACGACCCTAGTCGAAATGTGGTTTCGGGACCACAAAACCAAGGCATAAAAATAATTTAATATTTATTTTATTGCCTATAATGTGTGTTAACTCATGTGTGATATTTTTATGCTTTGATTTAGAATTATAGATGTGAATTTCACTAGAAAGGACCTAGTAATAAACTTTGAAAGTATGAGGGAAATGTGTGATGACTAATTAAAGGATGCATGCAAAACAATGGACTTGCATGTCAAATTTCCCCATAGCTAGTGGCCGCCATGACAAGGATTTATGGGCAAAAATCATGTCATGAAACATTTTTGGTAAATGGGTTATGATGGAAAGAATAAAATAAGGGTATGGAATAAACAATTAATGTTAGTAGATGAGAAACAAAAAAAGTGTCCATCTTCCTCCATAGCTTGGCCGAATGTCCTAAAGGAAGAAAGAAAAATTTTGTTCATCTCTTTTCACTCTCTTGTTGGCCGAAAATACTAAGGTTAAGGAAGGAGTTTTGCTTCATACTTGGTTTGGAAGAGGATTAGGAAGAGGTTGGCTAAACTTGCATCAAGATTAAGGTATGTTTGAGGTTCATGCATGTTTTAGTTGCTAGCTTAATGTTCTTGTTAGCCCATGGTTCAAATCCTTGTTATGTCATGGGAATGAAATTCGCCAAAGTGAATGTGGTGTTAATGCCATTGCATGTTAAATGACAAGCTTGAAAGTGATACATGTGATGGAGGATTGAAGATTCTTAGATTTTCTTTTAGCATTTTTTGAATGAGATACTAAGTTCTTTGTTTCACCATGACCAAATTGAAATGGTGTGGTGTTGTGGTATTCGCCATGATATATCCATAAGTATAATTCATGCATGTTGCATGGTAAGTAAGATTTAAGCTTTGGAAATGTGTATATATTTGGATATAAGCCACTTGAGAATTCGGCCCTTGCACCTACATGAATATATGTTTGCACATGATGGATTGGTATGACATATATACTAATTCAAAGTGTATATTTGCTTGTGATGATGTGTTGATTATGAAGTAAATAAGAGATGTGCAATGAATTACGATATGTAATGTGTTAGTAGTAAAATGTATGCTGTTTTTTTTTTTTTGTGTGGTATTAAGTGTATATTCGGCCACATGAGGGGTAATTAGTGTGCATGCATTCGGTTTGAGGCAAGCATATTGATGCCTATTCTTGGCTTAGAAAATTGGCTAAGAGGAATATTAACTAATGTGTTGAGTTCGATTTATGATTTCGTACATATGCAACTTTGATGCCTAATGTATATAAGGGCCAAGTACTTTGAACTTCACGTTGATGTTTGAATGTATTGAATTGCTTGTTGTGATGTAAAATGTGCATGACCATTGTGTATTTGAGCTAAAGGATGGCCATATGACCATTTACACTCCTTGTCATATTCGGCCATAAGCTATCATGATGAGATTTTAATAAGTTAAATTTGTGTGAATTAGCTCAAGAGCAAAGGGAGCTAAATCCGATAAAGGGAAGGAAAAAGTAGTTGAATAGCCGTCGAAATCGCCGACAACATCCGAGGTAAGTCTTGAGTGATGACCCTACTTGAATTATATCAAAATTATGCTCCTTGTTTGTGTGGCCATTGAGCGAAATAGTAAAGGTTGATAAATATTTTGTGTTAGAGCTTTAGTAACGAAAATGAACTATGGACGTGTCTTGAATATTGATATATGTGTAAGTGAACATTGGAAATATATCCGGCTAAGACCAAGGCATTCGTGCGAGTTGATATATCCGGGCTAAGACCGAAGGCATTCGTGCGAGTTGATATATCCGGGCTAAGACCAAGGCATTCGTGCGAGTTGATATATCCGGGCTAAGACCAAGGCCTTTGTGCAAGTCACCAAATCCGGGTTATGACCAAGGCAATCGTCTGAGTCGCTATATCCGGTTAAATCCGAAAGTATGTGATTCGAAGTGAGCAATCTTGCTGTGAAAATTTCAGCTTATACACTTGTGAAAATTCCAGCAATGAGGTATGTTTGTATGTGCTTGTACTAATTGAATTCTTACAAGTAAGTATGCGCTAAGTTGATAAACGAGCTACCGGCCTTGGGCTAAGTTGTTCTTTTGTGTATGAACATAAGGGTCGGTGATGTGAAATAAGTATGAGTATGGGAATGTGAATTAGTAAAGTGGTTTAATTAGCCATGTGAATAAAATACCTTAGTCAAGGCTGATTTCATTGCTTGAGACTTACTAAGCATTAAAATGCTTACCCGTTGCTTTGGCTCTCTGTTTTATAGGTTTCGCTCGTTAGCTATCGGATTCGGGATCAAAGAAGTCAAGTCATCCACACTATCGAAGCCCCATTTTGGTACAAATTTTGGTTGAACTTTGAAATGGCATGTATAGGACCATCCTTTGTTGAAGGTCATGTACCTTCCGGTTTGTGTAAACTTGGATAGCCATGCGAAAATGGCTTATATACGTTTTAGCATAGAACTATAATCGCTTGTATGTTGACCCTTATGAGGTATGGAATTATTTTGAAACGATTAGCCATTGGAATGGTTAATCATGATCACGCTTTGTGCTATGTATGTAAAAAGGGCCAATTGAATCATGGAAAGTATGAAATAGGTAAAGCCTACTAAAGGCAGATGCTGACAGCAGCAGTGACGTGGATGTGAAAATCACTAAAAATAGTAGGAATGGTATTAAATAGCAAATAAATTATGTAAGTGTACCTTGATGAATCTACTTTCATATGGAAGAAACGAAATGGTCATATGAGTTATAAGTTAACAGATTTTAAAGTTCTTGTGAAATAGGGCCAGAACGGTTTCTGGATCCCCTGTTCCAACTTTGGAAAATCATTGTAAATTAACCAGAGATAATTAGGAGTCATTCCATATATGTGTAGATTCCTCTCTGAGTCTAGTTTCTATAGAAACAAACGGCATTAGTATTGAAGCCCTGTACAGGAGATATCCAATTCGTAACGCACAAAGGTCAGTGTAGTCGATCCCTACAACAGGCGAGACTTTAACTAATAAACTGTACTAATTGGCTCGACCAAAAATTCTAGAAAAAAATATGTAGATGGACATATGAGTCTAGTTTCAGGAAAAATTTACGGAACTGATTTTCGAGTTATAAAACTCAAGTTATGAATTTTGGAGCGACTAGTACTCAGATTGGCAGCTTGTCTGAAAATTGTCAATAAGTGGGTTGAAGTCTGTTAACACCTCGCGTTCGACTCCGGCGACGGTCTCGGGTTCGGGGTGTTACACACATACATCAATAATCATTGGACATACATATTTCATTTTCGTTACTAAGGCTCATACGCAAATATAATCACAAGCATATTCGCCTTCGGGACTTAGCCCGGGTAGAATTCAAATACTCATACACACATAATCAATAATCATACACATTCATATTTCATCTCACATAATTCGAGTAAGGTCACTTCTTGAGGACTTACCTCGGATGTTGTCGAACGGCTTTTTCGGCTATTCGATCACTTTCTCCTTCCCCTTGTCCAATTGTGGCCCTCTAAGCTCTTGAGCTAATTCAAACAAATTCAATTTATTAAAACCTCATTGTGCTAGCTTATGGCCGAATATGACAAGGAGTTTAAATGGTCATATGGCCACCCTTTAGCTTGAATACACAATGGTCATGCACATTTTATACTACATCAAGCTATTCAATACAATTTATTCGAGCATCAAGGAAATGCTAAGGCCTTCAATAGGCTACCCAAGGCCGAATATTCATGTACATGTTGAGGTAAATTTTGCACTTAATACCTCACAAAAACAGCATGCAATTTACTAATTAATGCTTTGCACATTGTGGCCCAAAACTTATAAAATAGCATCAAGCACTTATATGTGAGCTAGGCCGAATTGTGCTTGCAATTTCACAAGCATTCTTCCACATCTTCTTCTTTAAACCAATATATTCATCACTTAGTTCATAACCAAAACATCATGTGCAAACATATATATACATATATGAGCATGGCTGAATTTCAAGGTGTCCATAGTCATCCAAAACACAAATTTTAACTAACATGCAAGAAGCATGAACCATGCTCATGAATGCATCATGGCGAATATGACAATCATGCCCTTTTCAACTTCAATCATGGTTAAACAAAAGAAAACTCAAAATCTTACTCAAGAGTAGACAATCCATCATTGCATGCATCATCATCAAGCTTCACACTTAGCATGCAATGGCTTTATCACCATAACAACTTTGGCCAAATGCCATTTCCATGGCATAACAAAGATTTGAGCCATAGCTAACATGCACATCAAATTAGCAACCAAAACATGCATGCAACTCCCAACACAACCTCATACATACCTTACTCTTGTTGCAAGTTTAGCCAAATTTCCTTCTAGATCTCTTCTAAACAAAGAAAATGAAGCAAAAATCCTTCCTTTTTCCTTAGTATTTTCGGCAAAGAAGAGAAAAATAGGTGAACAAAATTTTTTCTTTGCTTCTCTTTCACTCACGGCAAAAGGGGGAGGATGAGCAAATTTTTATTTTTTGTTTCTCTTCCTACATGCTTAATTTTTTATCATTTATCACATCATGCATTAACAAAACATGTCATAACATGTCTTCCTTGCCCATATTCCCTTGTCATGGCCGACCACTATACCATCCTTGGGGAAATTTGACATGCAAATCCCTTATTTTTGCATGCATGCTCAACTAGTCATCACACATTTCCCCATCATACTTTCAAAGTTTACTACTAGGTCCTTTCTAGTGAAATTCACATTTATAATTCTAAATTGAAACATCAAAATGTCATACACAATTTAACACATATCATAGGCATCAAAATAAATTTTTAATTATTTTTTTTATGCCTCGGTTTTGTGGTCCCGAAACCACATTCCGACTAGGGTCAATTTTGGGCTGTCACAGAGAGGGCAGAAATTTGGCTTGAGATTACGATTCGGGTGTTTAATGAATTGTATTGTATCATTATTGAGAGATACTGCGTATCAGTGGTGGAATACATTGATATCCGTAATTCCGCCAGAGCAAGTCACTTGGGATTTCTTTCAAGTTGAATTTAGAAAGAAGTATATTAGCCAAAGGTTTATTGATTAGAAGAGAAAAGAATTTCTTAAATTGAGATAGGGCCGTATGTCAGTTACAGAATATAAACAAGAGTTTGTTCGACTCAGCAAATATGCTCGTGAATGTGTATCTTTTGAAGCTATAATGTGTAAAAGATTCGAGGATGGATTAAATGAAGAAATTACAGTGTTGGTTGGAATTCTTGAGCTTAAAGAGTATGTTGTTCTGTTTGACCGATCCTGTAAACTTGAAGAGCTTTGTAAAGAGAAAAGATGAGCCGATTCTAAGGCTAGAGACTCTAGAAAAAGATTTACGGGCAAATCACATTATTCAGCATCAAAGAAATTTAGAGAATATAATCCTCGTTTTACAGCTTCTACGAGAATTTCTATTAGAGATAGAAATCCAAGACAATCAAGTTCAAAACCTCAAGCGACATCTGTGGCCAGTGTGGGAAGTGTTAGAAATGCTAGATCTGAATGTAAACATTGCAATAAGTGACATTATGGTGAATGCAGATTAGTGAGCGGAGCTTGCTTTAAATGTGGATCTTTTGATCATTTTCTTTGTGATTGTCTAGAAAAGTTCACAGCTGAAAGAGAACAACCAGTGTAACACCCCAAACCCAGCCTAGACGTTATGGCCGAATCTAGCGGTGTCACATTAAAGTGTTTTGCGGATAAAAAGCAATGCTGAAATGTAACTTTGCACCTAATACATCTTGCAGCTTCTTCCAAAACCGCGATGTAAACCTCAGATCTCTATCCGAAACAATAGATATAGGCACACCATCTCACAATCTGAGAAATGTATAATTCAGCCAGCTTATCAAGCGAGTAGTCTGTACATATCAGGGCAAAATGAGCTGACTTAGTTAATCTATCCATAATATCCCAGATTACATCTTTCTTGCTCGGTGTCAGTGGTAAACCAGATATAAAATCCATAGTAACACTGTCGCATTTCAACTTAGGTATCATAATCGGCTGAAGTAATCCGGAAGGTACCTGATACTTGGCTTTTACTTGTTGACAGACTAAACATCTTGCAACAAAGTCAGAAATGTCTCGTTTTATACCATGCCACCAATAAAGCTGTTTCAGATCATTATATATCTTTGTATTACCTGGGTGAATAGATAACCAACTGCTGTGAGCTTTATTCATAATCATCTGAATCAACTCTATATTTCTCAAGAAACATATCCAGTTTCTGAATCTCAAACAACCATCAACATCAATTCTAAATTCTGAATCAGCATCTGTATCACATTGAGCTCATTTTGCTAATAATTCATTATCAACCTTTTGGGCATCACAAATTTGTTGAACAAATAACGATCTTGCCTTTAATTTAGCTATTATAGAACCATCATCAGACATAGCTATATGTGCATTCATTATAGGCAAAAAAAATAGTGATTTTCGACTTAAAGCATCAGCAGCAACATTAGCTTTTCTCGGGTGATAGTCAATCACAAGCTCGTAGTCTTTTAACAATTCTAACCATCGATGTTGTCTTAAACTCAAATCTTTCTGAGTCATCAAGTATTTCAGGCTTTTATGATCAGAATAAACATGACATTTCTCACTGAACAGATAGTGGCGCCATATTTTCAATGCGAATACAAAAGCTACTAATTCTAAGTCATGTGTCGGGTAGTTCCTTTCTTGCAGCTTCAACTGTCTCGAGGCATAAGCTATAATTCTACCTTCCTGTATCAAAACACAACCCAAACCATTTAAAGATGCATCACTATAGATAACAAATTCTTTACCCAATTTTAGTTGAACTAGCACTAGAGCTTCGGTCAAAAGGGTTTTCAATTGATCAAAACTTTTCTGGCACTTCTCTGACCACTCGAACTTAACATATTTCTGTAATAGCTTCGTCATCGGAGCTGCAATCATAGAGAAACCCTTCACGAATCGTCTATAATAACCAGCAAGTCCTAGAAAACTTCTGACTTTAGAAACATTCCTTGCAGGTTTCCAATCAAGTATAGTTGAAATTTTGTGTAACAGCCCAATTTCAGACCAAAATGGAACAGTGGTTTCAAAACCACAAAATCGAGGTTGAAAATTTTATGACTAGGTGTTTGATTTGATGTTTAGGACTAAATTGAAATAGGTGAAAAATATGTGTTCTAGTTCATAAAGTACTTGATTGAAATGGGGGTTTTAAGTAGAGGTCCTTAAATGGCAATTAGACCATTATACTTTATATGGAAAAAAATGGGCATGAATAGGACAAAATTTTAAAGAAAGGCCTTAAGGGTATTTTTGTCATTTGGTAATTAAAAGAAATAAAATGGGAAAAATAAGCCAAAATTTTGTCCATCCATCTTCTTCCTTGGCCGAACCCTGTATGTCCACCATAGCTAGGGTTTTTTTCCAAGCTTTCAAGCTCAATAGTAAGTGCATTCAAGCTCCGTTTTTAATGTTCTTTACATTTTTGAAATCCTCGTAGCTCGGTTTACCTAATTCTACCATTATTTCGAGTTAGGGTTTATGTTTAAAAATTTACCCATGAATTATATGCATGTATTTTGATGTTTGATGGTAGAATATGAATGTTTGAAGTTAGGAGAATGATCTTTTCTAAGTGATTTTTAGCGAAAACGAGCAAAACAGCATAATCGATAAAAATACCTTTTGTTCATAACTATGTGTTAGAGTGAGAATTTGATGTTGCCATAGAAGGGAAAAATGATCAGCATGTCATAAAACATAAGAATAAGGGCTGAAATTAAATTTCTGAGCCTATGGGAAAATCATAATTTTGTAAAAGTTAGGGGGCAAAAATGTAATTTTTTCATAATGTGATTTTTGGATTGAAATAGATAGTATAAGTGCTAAATGAGCAAAATATGTTGTTATAGATCAAGAAATACGTGGAATTGACCTTGAACGGGGGAAGGAAAGAAAATTTTGGACTAAATTGCAAAATTTCCATATTTTGCACCGAGATAAGTTTGCATGTAAATAATACATTATCTTTATTTACGTTTTTATATTTCAACATATTTTATATATTTTAGCTGATTTTGAATCATAATCGACTATTGGAAGAATGGAAATAAGTAATAGAGAGAAAAATTCCAGTTGAACCTTCGGAAAGATGGGATAATAAAGATGGTACGTAGCTAGGTTACATGTATGGTGCTGAGTGCACATCATGTGTACAAGAGAGCTACGAGGTACTATATGGTAGCTAGGTTACATGTGTGATACGGGATGTATACCATGTAGACAAGAGAGCTACGGGAGAGGATAAATGTAGCTAGGTCGCATGTGTGGTTCCAGGTGAAGGACACCATGTAGACAAGAGAGCTACGAGATAAACTGGCTAGGTCACATGGGTAGTACTAAGTGTTCACTGTGTGTACAAGAGAGCCGAACTATATGAAATATGATGGGTAGAGCTATGTGCTGAAACCAGCAAGTATCAAGGATTGATCCGAAGTGTTCAACGGGATGATTTTATGGTGACATTGTAATCATGGACCTATACTTGTGATGTATAAAATGTGGTGAAAATGAATTGTGATATGCATGTTAAAATGAGGTTAATACAAAGAAAGTGTGAAAGAGTGAATTAGCAATAAAACTGTTTTGGGCGGTTGTAGTAACATGAATTTGAATAATCACCAAAAATAGTAGGAATTTAATTAGGGGCTCAATGAGATATGAAATTAAATCTTAATGAGTCTATTTTCATGCAAAAGAACCAGAGCAGGTAAAGGAATTCTATATTTTGAGATATTTATTTTTTCGTGAGACTTGTTCAGAATGACTACGTGATCCCCTGTTATGACTTTAAAAAATCATTAAAAATTGTAAAAAAATAATTAAGAAATATAGTTTATATTCGTAGATTCCTTATTGAGTCTAGATTTAAAGGAAACAAATTTTATGGATATGTGACTTTTGTACTGGGAGAAAATAAATTCGTAGTGAACAGAGGTCAGATCAGTCGAGCTGTATAACAAGGGAAAATTTAACTAATAAATTGTACTAATTGGCCAGACAAAAAAATTATAGAAAAATGTTAGTAAGAAGTAATATGAGTCTAGTTTCAGTAAAATTTTACGAATTTGAATTTTGAGTTTCGTAACTCAAGTTATGATTTATTCAGTGAACATGACGCAGGAGAGACAACTTGACCAAATTGGAGTAAATAGTGAAATTAAAAATCGATATACTTGAGTTATTTTGTAAACATATTAGATTCCTTAATTATTATTTATATACTTACTTACTAAGCTATAAGCTGACTTTCTTTGCTCTCTTCTGTCTTATAGTGTCATCCAGCAAGGACAGGAGTTAGAGATCGTTGAAGATCTGCCCGCACTATCAGTACTTTTGGTATTAAAACTAAACATTTTGAATTATGGCATGTATAGTAGGCTTGTTATTTTGGTACGTGCCATAATTGCCTAGGTATAAAATATTAGTTACAATATTTGACAGATTATTTTGTACAAATACATTGAAATTGGCTAATATTGTTATAATGATTCATGATCTAATTGGATGTCATATTTTTGTCTCGGTTTTATTTAATGGTATGTATTATGATCTGGTAATACCTCGTACTCTGTTTCAGCGTCGAATACGGGTAAGGGGTGTTACATTTAGTGGTATCAGAGCTATGATTTAGTCGGTTCTTAGACTAATATAGTGTGTGTAAAAGTCTAGCTATACATGCCATAAATATACTGTGATAGTGTGGTGACTCCTGATCATTCTAAATATGTTTGGTTTTAATATAGTAATGGATCCCGAGGAGATGCTGCTAGTAATGTGCCGGCTCTCGCGTAAGGGACCACGCCTGTTGAAAGTAGACCTGAGAAATTGAGACAGGGAGATGAGGCTCGGGATGCCTTTCTCCAAATGATGAACAATTGGTATACTGAGTTTATTCGAGCAAACCCAAATGCTCAACCTCCTCCAACCCCTCCCATACCTCAGACAATTCCTGTAGCTGCTCAAGGCCCAGATTTGGTAAGAATGAACAAGCCTCCGGTTGACAAGATTTGAAAAAGAGTTTAGAGCAAAGATCGATAATGATCCCGAGAAAGCGAAGTTCTGGCTTGAAAATTCTACCCGTGTATTTGATGAGCTCTCATGTACACCCGAGGAGTGTTTAAAGTGTGCTGTATCACTTTTGAGAGATTCGGCCTACCATTGGTGGAAGACTTTGGTAGCAGTGGTGCCAAAGAAAGTGTTACTTGGGATTTCTTCCAGGAAGAATTCAGAAAGAAATACATAAGTCAGCCATTTATTGATAAAAAACGGAATGAGTTCCTTGAATTGAAGAAGGGCAAGATGTCTGTGGTAGAGTATGAACGCGATTTTGTTAGACTCAGCAAGTATGCCCAAGAATGTGTGTCCACTGAGGCTATTATGTGCAAAAGATTTGAGGATGGCCTTAATGAGGATATTAACGTGCTTGTGGGAATTCTAGAGCTGGAAGAATTTGTAGTATTGGTTGACCAAGCTCTTAAAGCCGAAGAATTGAACAAAGAAAGAAGGAAAGCTGCTATTAAGGCCCGAGATGCCAGAAAGAGGCCGATAAGCAAGTCATTTCAATCTCAATCAAAGAGGTCCAAATAGACAAACCCTCGAATGACAGTTTCAGCTGGGGATTCACACAGAGATCGTGGTAAGGCATACTCGGGGTTTAAAGCTCAAGCTACTTCAGTGGCAAGTATGGGTAATGTGCGGTCTAAAAAGCCCGAATGTCAGCAATGTGGCAAGCAACATTTTGGTGAGTGTTGGGGAAACGAGCGAGCTTGTTTCAGGTGTGGTTCTCATGAGCATTTTATCAGAGACTGTCCAGAGAAAGTTAAAGAAGAAAAATTTCAGAGTGCTAGACAGAGTACTACCGCCAATAGAGGTAGACCCCCGAGAAATACTGGAAGTGGGGCTAGCAGTAAAACTATGATGAAAGATTCAGCGGCAAGATCAGAAGCTAGAGCGCCTGCTAGAGATTATACCATACGTGCCCGAGAGGATGCATCTTTTCCCGATGTGATTACTGGTACATTTTTTCTCTATGATACTATTGTTATTGCATTGATTGATCCCGGGTCTACTCATTCCTATATTTGTGTGAATTTAGTATCTAATAAGAAGTTGCCTGTTGAGTTTACTGAGTTTGCGATTAAAGTGTTAAACCCCTTAGGCCAATATGTGCTAGTTGATAAGGTTTGCAAGAATTGCCCATTAATGATTCAAGGTCACTGTTTTCCAGCTAATTTGATGCTGTTACCATTTGATAAGTTTGACGTTATCTTGGGAATGGACTGGTTGATATTGTATGATGCCAAGGTAAATTGTAAAAGAAAACACTAGAGTTGAAATGTGAAAATGGTGAAATTCTGTGGGTTGAAACAGATGAATCAAATAAATTGCCTATAGTGATTTCGTACATGTCTGCACAGAAATACATAAGGAAAGGGTGTGAAGCTTATCTTGCCTATGTAATGAATACTAAGATGTCTAAAATGAAGCTTGAATCAGTGCCGATAGTCTTTGAATTTCCAGATGTATTTCCAGAGGAATTGCTTGGGTTGCCTCCGAACAGAGAGATAGAGTTTGCCATTGATTTGTTGCCAGGGACTGCACCGATCTCAATTGCTCCATATAGAATGGCTCTGACTGAATTAAAAGAATTGAAGGCTTAATTGCAAGATTTAACAAACAAGGGATTTGTGAGACCGAGTTTCTCTCCCTAAGGTGCTCCTGTATTGTTCGTAAAGAAGAAAGATGGCTCAATGAGGCTTTGCATTGATTACCGTCAGCTTAATAAGGTGACTATATAGAACAAGTACTCGTTACCGAGGATTGATGATTTATTCGACCAGTTGAAGGGGGAAATAGTGTTTCCAAAGATCGATTTGAGATCCGGTTACTACCAATTGAGAGTTAAAGAGTTAGATGTGCCGAAAACCGCCTTTAGGAAAAGGTATGTACACTATGAGTTCCTTGTGATGCCTTTCGGCTTAACTAATGCTCCAGCTATATTCATGGACTTGATGAACCGAATATTTCGACCATTTTGGATAAGTTTGTGGTAGTGTTCATAGATGACATCCTAATTTATTCTGGGGACGAGCACTTGAGAACCATATTGCAGATCTTGAGAGAAAAGAAACTATTTGCTAAGTTTAGAAAAGTGAGTTCTGGCTTCGTGAAGTCGGATTTTTGGAACATATAGTCTCATGTGACACCCCTAAAGTGACCCCAGTCGGAAAGTGGTTTCGGGACCACAAAACTGAGTCATAAAAATAATTAACCATTATAGTTGATGCTCATTATATGTACATATGCATGTGTGAAAATTTCATGTTTGAATTTTGCTAATTGTAAGTGAATTTTATCAAATAGGACTTATGTGAGAAAATTTAGAAATGTGCTAGGCAAATGTAAAGTGGCCTAATAATGCATGTTGTGAAAAAGATGGGTTTGCATGGCAAATTACCCAAAATTAAGCATAGTGGCCGACCATGCTATGGATGGAAACATGTTGGAAACATGTTGTGTTAGTGTGTTATGTTAGAAAGAATAAAATAAGAGGTTAGTATTAAAGAAATGAAAAGAGAGGGGTGATGAAAAAAAAAAAAAAGTTGTCTCACCTTGCTCCTCCATTGCCGTGACTTGGGGGAGGGAGAAGAAAGTTGGTTTGCTTTAATTTTTAGCTTAGAAGATGGCAAGAAGGAGGAAAAACTATGATTTTAGCTAGTTAGGTAGCTGAAATTTCAAGTAACTCAGTAATCCATCGAAGAAGAAGAAGAGGGCTGCAATAAAAGAAAATGGAGACAGCTTGCATGTTGAAGGAAACTAAGGATTTAGCTTGTTTAGGAGTTGTATCCTAAGTTGGTAAGTTTTCCAAGCTCTCCTCTATCTTTAACTTTGTTTTAAAGAAAAATGATGATGGATTGTGGTTGGAAGGCATGAATGTGGGTTGTAGAAAAGAAAAGCTCTTAGATTAGTTGTAAAAAAAAATTACTACCGTCCAATTTTGTGCCTTCGTTATGCTGTCCAAAATTTGAACAAATTAATGGTTCTATTTTCATGCCGATTAGGGGTTGATAAATTGAGTTTAATAGCTAAAATATTATGTTAATCTTACTAAGTTTCAATTGTTAGTAGTGACGTAACCATTTGACAATTAAATGCATAAACGATTGCTGGAAATTTCAGCTTGAAAACAAATTGTTCCAGCATGTAAATGCTGATTTGAATGTGCTGTAAAATGTGGAGAAATTGGTCTGCTGCATGCTTGAAATAAAAGAAAATAATGCTTGCTGTCCAGATTGGAATTTTTCTAGAAGGTTGAACAATTGTTGTTCAAATGAAATTTTGGAGTGTTTAATGGACTCCATGTTGCTAAAATTTACATGAATAGAAATTACTAAGCTTAAATTGTAAGAAATTGAGTTGTGTGGTTTAAATTGTCAAAGATGCATTTGGCAATTGATTATAATTTGTTAAAGGGTGTAAAGTATTGATAGTTCTAAATGGTACATAGTTAAATGAAGATGGAAGCTCGATAAACTTTTATTTAGAATGGAAGTAGGAGAAGTGTGTATTCGGCCATGTTGTGATTGAGTTGAATTTGAATGGTGATTGCCAAATGTGATTGTTAAGTGAATAATATTAGTTAAGTACTTAAGCAATCTATTGTTTTACTTAAGCTTAAGAGCAAAGAGGATCAAAGTCGGATAGGGGAAAAGAGAAAGTAAACGAATAGCCGTGGACATCTAATCGTCGACCACTTCCGAGGTAAGTTTTAAGCGATTAATCGTTGAGTAAATTCAATCATAATAGGACATAATGAGTTGATTTGATAAGATATGATGTGGCCATGATATGTCTTAAACTCAAATGGTAAGTTCATAGGTGTTTGGACTTGGAAATTTAAGAGCAAATTGTAATAATTTGCTTTGGACAGCAGCAGTAACGTGATTTTAGAAAATCACTATAAATTGTTGGTGTGGAATTATAGGCTGAACAAGATATGTAATCGAAGCTTAGTTGGTCTAGTTTCTTATAAAAGAGACCGTGGAAGCAAAGAAATTTCCTATAAAGAGATATTTAAGGTAAAGGGACAGTGTCGGAATGACTCGAAATCCCTGTTCTGTTTTTGGAAAATCATTATAATTTGTACAAAAATGGTTATAAGATAAGATTTATATGCTTAGACTCCTTAATGAGTCTAGTTTCAAATGGAATCAAATAGAACACGTTATGAATTCTGTACAATGAAAAATTTTATTCGTAGCGAAGAGTGGTCAGATTAGTCAAACAGTGAAACAGGGGAAACTTTAAGAAAAATCTGGTATTGATTGGCCAAACCTAAAATTCTGAAAATTTTATGGGTGAAAGATACATGAGTCTAAATTGGGAAAATTAACGGCAATTGATTTTCAGTTTTGTAGCTCCAGTTATAAACAACTTAGTGACTGTTGGTCAGGAAAACTGCTTGTAGTGAATATGTGATTTTGTTGTAAACTTCAATGAAACTATTTGAGTTGCTTATAAGCTATTGCTGAAATTGATGTACAAGAAAATATGAAATATGTATGATATACATATATGTGTGATAAGGCGAATGGCCAATGTGATGAATGTGAAAGTGCATATGTGTGATAAGGCCGTATGGCCAATGTGATGAATGTGAAAGTGTATATATGTGATAAGGCCTAATGGCCGATGTGGTGAATGTGAAAGTGTATGTATATGTGATAAGGCCTAATGGCCGATGTGGTGAATGTGAAAGTGTATGTATATGTGATAAGGCCTAATGGCCGATGTGGTGAATGTGAAAGTGTATATATATGTGATAAGGCCTAATGGCTAATGTAAAATATATGTGTGATATGCATATGTGGTAAAGCCGAATAGCTAATGTGAATGTTGTAACATGTGATTAAATGTACATGAAACTTGGAAAATGTTCGGGTGAGACCCGATGACTACGTGTGGAGATTATGACCGGTAAGACCCGATGACTACGTGTGGAGATTATGACCGGTAAGACCCGATGACTACGTGTGGAGATTATGTCCGGTAAGACTTCGTAATAAGAATTGCTTATAAATATACATAATGCGAAAGGTTAAACAGTATGTACTCCAAGTTTATATGTGAGCTTGATTTAAACTAAACCATAAGGTAGTTATGTGATGTATACGAGAGCAATCTATGAGACTATTCCTATGATTATGATGAGATGTGCATATTCGGATAAAGGGTGGTATACCGAAGGAAGAGTGAAATAAAAATACGAACAACTATGTTATAACTTGATTGTTATCTGTTGACACTGCTTGAAACTTACTAAGCATTGTAATGCTTACTCCGTGTACTTTGTTTCCTCTATTTTATAGATCTCATTTGGAAGCTAGGGCTCGGGGATCGTCAAGAACTAGTCACACTATCACTATCCACTGTTTGGTACTGCTATGTTTTGGAATATCTAATGGCATGTATAGAATAGACTAGTAGTGAGAGGATATCTTGGTTAATGTATAGGACTACCCTTTTGTTGTAGGTCATGTACCCTTCGGTTTTGTGTAAATTTGGATAGCCATGCGAAAATGGCTTAGATATACTTTGATCATAGCTTTATAATCGTTTGTATGTTGTTTGTCAAGAGGTATGGAAATGTTGGTAACGGTTAGCCATGGGAATGGTCATTCATGATCACTTTTGGTATATGTATGACAAACTCTAGTTGATCCATGGAGGATCATGAAATAGGTAAAGTTTACCTTAAAAATAGATGTTGGTAGCAGCAGTGACGTGAATGTGAAAAATCACTAAAAATAGTATAAAGGGAATTAAATAGTTAATAAATTATGTAGTCGAACCTTGGTGAATCTATTTTCATAGGAAAGTAACGAAATGATCATATGAACAGTATGTTAAGAGATATTTAAGTTTTCGTGAGACAGGGCCAGAACAGTTTCTGGATTCCCTGTTCCGACTTTGGAAATTCATTGTAAATTAACCAGAGATAATTCGGAGTCATTCCATATATGTATAGATTCCTCTTTGAGTCTAGTTTCTATAGAAACAAACGGCATCAGTATTGAAGCCCTGTACAGGGAGATATCCAGGTCGTAATGTATGAAGGTCAGTGTAGTCGCACCCTGTAACAGGGGAGACTTTAACTAATAAACTGTACTAATTGGCCTGACCAATAATTCTAGAAAAAAATTTGTAGATGCATATATGAGTCTAGTTTCAGGAAAAAATTACGAAACTAGTTTTCGAGTCTTGGAACTCAAGATATGATTTTTAAAGTGACAGTGACGCAGTTAGCCAACTGCCTGGAAAATTTTTGAAATGGACTGTGAAAGTGAATGGTTTAAGCCGTTAACCCCTCGTGTCCGACTCCGGCAGCGGACTCGGGTACGGGGTGTTACATCTCAGGTGATAGTATTCGGGTGGATCCGAGCAAAATTTCCACGATCGTTGATTGGAAACTGCCAAAGCATGTATCCGAGGTTAGAAGCTTGTTAGGCTTGGCCGGGTATTATAGACGTTTTGTCGAGAGATTTTCGATGATTGCCTCTCCTATGACTAAGTTGCTGCAAAAGAATGCTAAGTTTGAATGGACTGATAAATGTCAGTAGAGTTTTGAAAAACTGAAAGCACGACTGACTGAAGCACCGATTTTAGTATAGCCCGAGCCAGGGAAGGAGTTCGTAATTTATAGTGATGCATCATTGACAGGCCTTGGATGTGTGCTGATGCAAGAGGGTAAAGTGGTAGCTTATGCCTCGAGACAGTTAAAACCACATGAGAAGAACTATCCTACACATGATTTGGAATTGGCAGCTATTGTCTTTGCCTTGAAGATCTGGCGTCATTATTTGTATGGTAAAAAATGTCGAATTTTTACTTATCACAAAAGTTTGAAGTATTTGATGAATCAAAAGGATTTGAATCTACGACAACGGATATGGCTTGAATTATTGAAAGATTATGAGCTAGTGATTGATTATCATCCAGGGAAGGCGAATATAGTTGCTGACGCCTTGAGCAGGAAATCTCTTTTTACTTTGAGAGCCATGAATACGAGGTTAGCATTGTCTAATGATGGGTCAATCTTGGAAGAGATGAGGGTAAACCATTATTTCTCCAGCTAATTTGTGATGCTCAAAAGAATGATAGTGAGTTGCGAACCAAGAAAACTCAGTGCGAATCGGGTTACGACTCAGATTTTCGAGTTGGACCAGATGACTGTTTGGTGTTTCGAGACAGGATATGTGTACCAAAAAAAGATGAATTGATTCAGAAGATATTACATGAGGCGCACAATGGTTGTTTGTCATTCACCCTGGTAGAACAAAAATGTATAATGATTTAAAGAAGTTATATTGGTGGCCAGGCATGAAAAGGGACATTTCTGAATTTGTAACCAAGTGTTTGATCTGTCAACAAGTAAAAGCTGAGCATCAAGTGCGTTCAGGATTACTCCAACCGGTGATGGTACCTGAGTGGAAATGGGATAGGATTACCATGGATTTTGTAACCGGTTTGCCTTTAACTTCTAAAAAGAAGAATGCTGTCTGGGTAGTGGTTGATAGGTTAACAAAGTCGGCTCACTTTATACCGGTAAGTACCGATTACTCACTTGATAAATTAGCTGAATTATATATTGCTGAAATTGTGAGGTTGCACGGGGTACCTATGTCTATAATATCAGATAGAGATCCGAGGTTTACCTCGAGATTCTAGAAAACGTTACAAGAAGCTTTGGGTACAAAATTGAATTTTAGTACTGCGTTTCATCCACAATCAGATGGTCAGTCAGAAAGAATAATCCAAGTACTCGAAGATATGCTTAGATGCTGTGTTTTAGAATTTGAAGGCAGTTGGGAGAAATATCTACCTTTGGTTGAATTTGCCTACAATAAAAGTTTTTAGTCGAGTATACAGATGGCACCATACGAAGCCTTGTATGGTCGCAAGTGTCAGACTCCTTTATATTAGACCGAACTTAGTGAGAAACAGATTCACGGAGTTGATTTAGTTAAAGAAACCAAAGAGAAATTAAAAGTAATTCGTGATTGCTTGAAAGCGGCTTTAGATCGACAAAAGTCATATGCAAATTTAAAAAGAAAAAAGATTGAATTTCAGGGGGGTGATAAAGTGTTCTTGAAGGTGTCACCATGGTAGAAGATTCTGAGATTTAGCTGAAAAGGCAAGTTGAGTCCGCGTTCTATTGGGCCGTACGAGATTATTGAAAGGATTGGACCAGTGGCATATCGGTTGGCCTTACCGGTAGAGTTAGAAAGAATTCATAACGTGTTTCATGTATCAATGTTGCGACGTTATCGTTCTGATCCTTCACATGTGATTTCTCCAACAGAAATTGAGATTCGATCAGACTTGACCTATGATGAGGAACAGATTAAGATTTTGGCTCGAGAAGTGAAACAGTTGAGGAAGAAAAGTATAGCTTTAGTGAAAGTGTTATGGCAAAGACATGGGGTAGAAGAAGCTACGTAGGAACCGGAGTAAGCCATGAGAAAACAGTACCCAAACCTCTTTACCGGTAAGATTTTTAGGGACGAAAATCCCTAAAGGGGGGAGAGTTGTAACAGCCTGATTTAGGGCCAAAACGGAACAGTGGTTTCAAAACCACGAATCCGAGGTTGAAAATTTTATGACTAGGTGTTTAATTTGATGTTTAGGACTAAATTGAAATAGGTGAAAAATGTGTGTTCTAGTTCATAAAGTACTTGATTGAAATGGGGGTTTTAAGTAGAGGTCCTTAAATGAAATTAGACCATTATACTTTATATGGACAAAAATGGGCATGAATAGGACAAAATTTTAAAGAAAGGCATTAAGGGTATTTTTGTCATTTGGTAATTAAAAGAAATAAAATGGGAAAATTAAGCCAAAATTTTGTCCATCCATCTTCTTCCTTGGCCGAACCCTGTATGTCCACCATAGCTAGGGTTTTTTTCCAAGCTTTCAAGCTCAATAGTAAGTGCATTCAAGCTCCGTGTTTAATGTTCTTTACATTTTTGAAATCCTCGTAGCTCGGTTTACCTATTTCTACCATTATTTCGAGTTAGGGTTTATGTTTAAAAATTTACCCATGAATTATATGCATGTATTTTGATGTTTGATGGTAGAATATGAATGTTTGAAGTTAGGAGAATGATCTTTTCTAAGTGATTTTTAGCGAAAACGAGCAAAACGGCATAATCGGTAAAAATACCTATTGTTCATAACTATGTGTTAGAGTGAGAATTTGATGTTGCCATAGAAGGGAAAAATGATCAGCATGTCATAAAACATAAGAATAAGGGCTGGAATTAAATTTCTGAGCCTAGGGGCAAATCATAATTTTGTAAAAGTTAGGGGGCAAAAACGTAATTTTTCCATAATGTGATTTTTGGATTGAAATAGATAGTATAAGTGTTAAATGAGCTAAATATGTTGTTATATATCAAGAAAGGCATGGAATCGACCTCGAACGGGGGAAGGAAAAAAATTTTGGACTAAATTGCAAAATTTCCATATTTTGCACTAAGATAAGTTTGTATGTAAATAATACATTATCTTTATTTACGTTTTTATATTTCAGCATATTTTATATATTTTAGCTGATTTTGAATCATAATCGACTATTGGAAGAATGGAAATAAGTAATAGAGAGAAAAATCCCAGTTGAACCTTCGGAAAGATTGGATAATAAAGATGGTACATAGCTAGGTCACATGTATGGTGCTGAGTGTACATCATGTGTACAAGAGAGCTACGAGGTACTATATGGTAGCTAGGTTACATGTGTGATAAGGGATGTATACCATGTAGAAAAGAGAGCTACAAGATAAACTGGCTAGGTCACATGGGTAGTACTAAGTGTTCACCATGTGTACAAGAGAGCTGAACTATATGAAATATGATGGGTGGAGCTATGTGCTGAAACCAGCAAGTATCAAGGATTGATCCGAAGTGTTCAACGGGATGATTTTATGGTGACATTGTAATCATGGACCTATACTTGTGATGTATAAAATGTGGTGAAAGTGAATTGTGATATGCATGTTAAAATGAGGTTAATACAAAGAAAGTGTGAAAGAGTGAATTAGCAATAAAACTGTTTTGGGCAGTTGCAGTAACATAAATTTGAAAAATCACCAAAAATAGTAGGAATTTAATTAGGGGCTTAATGAGATATGAAATTAAAGCATAATGAGTATATTTTCATGCAAAAGAAACAGAGCAAGTAAAGGAATCCTATATTTTGAGATATTTATATTTTGTGAGACTTGTTCAGAATGACTACGTGATCCCCTGTTCTGACTTTGAAAAATCATTACAAATTGTAAAAACATAATTAAGAAATATAGTTTATATTCCTAGATTCCTTATTGAGTATAGATTTAAAGGAAATAAAGTTTATGGCTATGTGATTCTTGTACTGGGAGAAAATCAATTCGTAGTGAACAGAGGTCAGATCAGTCGAGCTGTATAACAAGGGAAAATTTAACTAATAAACTGTACTAATTTTCCTGACAAAAAAATTCTAGAAAAATTTTAGTAAGAAGTAATATGAGTCTAGATTCAATAAAATTTTACGAATTTAAATTTCGAGTTTTTTAACTTGAGTTATGATTTATTCAGTGAACATGACGCAGGAGAGACAGCTTGACCAAATTGGAGTAAATAGTGAAATTAAAAATAGATAAACTTGAGTTATTTTGTAAACATATTAGATTCCTTAATTATTATTTATATACTTACTTACTAAGCTATAAGCTGGCTTTCTTTTCTCTCTTCTGTCTTATAGTGTCATCCAGCAAGGACAGGAGTTAGAGATCGTTGAAGATCTGCCCGCTCTATCAGTGCTTTTGGTATTAGAACTAAACATTTTGAATTATGGCATATATAGTAGGCTTAGTTATTTTGTTATGTGTCATAATTGTCTAGGTATAAAATATTAGTTACAATATTTGACAGATTATTTTGTACAAAGACATTGAAATTGGCTAATATTTTTGTAATGATTCATGATCTAATTGGATGCCATATTTTTGTCTCGATTTTATTTAATGGTATGTATTATGATCTAGTAATACCTCGTACTCTGTTCCGGCGTCGGATACGGGTAAGGGGTTTTACATTTTGCTCGGATCAACCCGAATACCCGATGCTGATACAACATGGCCTAGAAAATTAACTTCACTTAACCAGAACTCACATTTAGTGAACTTTACATACAATTGCTTATCTCGCGAAGTCTGTAATACTAGTCTCAAATGTTCAGCATGTTCAGTTTCATCACGAGAGTAGATCCAAATGTCATCTATAAAGACGACCACAAACCGATCCAAATACAGTCTTAAGATCCAATTCATCAAATCCATAAAAATAGCAGGTGCATTAGTAAGTCTGAATGGCATAACCAGAAACTCATAGTGTCTGTACCTCATTCGAAAAGCAGTCTTTGGCACATCGAAGTCTTTAACTCGCAACTAATAGAAGCCCGATCTCAAATCTATCTTTGAAAACACTGTAGCCCCTTTCAGTTGGTCAAATAGACTGTCAATCTGTGGTAGCGGATACTTATTCATTATAGTCACCTTATTAAGTTGTCTACAATAGATGCACATTCTCATAGTTCCGTCTTTCTTTTTCACAAACAAGACAGGTGCAACCCACGGAGAGAAACTCAGTCGCGCGAAACCTCTATCTGTCAATTCCTGCAACTGGGCTTTCAATTTTTTTAATTCTATAGGTGCCATTCTGTACGGAGGTATGGATATCAGAGTCGTCCCAGGCATTAACTCAATACCAAACTCTACCTCCCGAATAGGTGGCAAACTCAGTAATTCTTCAGGAAACACATCTGGATACTCGCACACAACAAGTACTGATTCAATGTTTCTTTCGACCACTTTACTATCAAATACATATGCAAAGTAAGCTTTGCAGCCCTTTCTTACATATTTAATTGCATACAAAACAATTCACTAAAATATTCATGGGGCATTGTTATTACCTATTACATTTCATAATCGAATTTCATTACTAAAAACCATGGACACATCCAAAAGATTTCATCAACGAATTACCAGAACTAAGTTCATTAGACATTACAACTAAAAAATATAAGACTAAGACTAAACATGATGATCAAATGCACATATACAGTAAATATATTAGTATAAAACACATCCAAAGTAACCAAACATATTACGACCGATTTCTTCATACCTCATCCAAAAGCATTAACTAACTTCAATATACAAACACATAACACAAATTATAGTCATTCATGGCACATAGCATAATAATCAAAATGGACTTAAACCACAATTATGCCAAAACCGAATTCAAGCATATAAAATAAGCCATTTTCTCATGGCTTTTATACAAAACCAAAGTTCATTGTTTCAAAACACATTCTATCCTATACATGCCATAATTTGAGTTCGATTATTTTAATACCAAAGCTGTAGATAGTGTGATGAACTTTGCTGACGATCCCCAAGCTCGCAACTTGATCCAAAAATCTATAAAACAGAGGTAAACATAAATACACAAAGTAAGCTAACTTAGCTTAGTAAGTCATAAGCAAATTAACCATTCAAAGGTATAATCAAAACATTTAAAACAAACCAAATTATAACATTATTATTATACTTGGTCTCAAACATATCATTTCATTTATTTATAACTTATACTTTTACACAAATAAGTTACCTTGGCTGAATGCTCATATATCTCATTTCGCATAACATCATCCAACTTTCGAATCCAAAATGACATAATACCAAGTATACTCACATTCATATACACAAACTCACGAATTAAAACTCAACATCATATATATATAGTAATATATATATATAGTCGAACATGCTTTTCATATTTACTCACATTCTTCACTTATATCTTACATAACTTGTAATAACTATCAAGAAACTTGCTTAACTTGTTCAATTAAGCAATAAGCTAAATTCATACCTGGTCATTTTAACTCATTTTACACATCCGTACACGATTTACCTTTGCCTAATGAACCATTCGGAATTAGGTAGGACACTTGGATAATCACACATATATCGTACAATGCCAGCGTCCCAGACGTGGTCTTACATGTAATCACATATCAATGCCACTATCCCAAACAGGTTCTTACTCACACACATATATCGGAGTGACATATCGGTGCCATGGTCTTACTCGCACATCACATGTCGGAATCCTATGTCATGAAATATGTATCCTAACTATTCCTAAGGTTCATATGGGGCTTTCGGACGTCGTAACTCGGTCTAAACAAATTCAAAAATGTCGTAACCCAGCTTATTCATATTCGGCCATAGGATGTATAATTTCATACATTTCATACCAGCATATATATTTAACATTTAACTACAATTTAGCACGTCTAGTTGCTTATAAACTTACTTTGGATGTTATAAAACGGAACAGGGCAGCTAGTCGATGACTTTCTTTTTTTTTCCCGATCCAAATCTGATTTCTTTGGTTCTTGATCTAAACATATTCAAATTAAGCTCATTCAAATATATTTTCATTCAATTTGGTCCAAAAACACATAAATTGGAAAATCACCATTTTACCCCTGAAATTTACAACTTTTACAATTTAATCCCTATTAAACAAAACACAAAATATGTGACAGTCCGAATTAGGGCCTAAACGAAATAGTGGTTTCGAAACCACAATTTTGAAGTATAAAAATTTTTTTTGATTAATTTTTATAATTTATCGAGTGATTAGAATGCATGTGTTAGAATATCGATAGAAAATTTCATGAATTGCATGTCTAATTTGCCTATTAGGACTTAATTGCAAAAGTTGATAAATATGAGTTCTAGATGTTAAAGGATTTAATTGAAGAGCATAATTGAAGTAGAGGTCCTTAAATGGTAATTATACCATCAGGTTTTCATGGACAAAAATGGACATACATAGGTAGAAATAACCAAAGTTTTTAATGAAGGGTATTTTAGTTATTTGGTAATTAAAAGATTAAAAAAAAGGAAAAAGATGGAAAAATATATCCATCTTCTTCATTAGGACGAAATTTCAAGGGTTCTCCATAACTAGGGTTTGTTTCAAGCTTCCAAGCTCCATGGTAAGTGATTCCAAGCCCTGTTTTTAATGTTCTTTACGTTTTTTGGAGTCCCGGTAACTTGATTTAGCTTATTCTAGCAATAATTTAACATAGGGTTTATATTTGGAAAAATACCCATAGGTGAAATGTGTTTATTTTGATGTTTTATGGTATAATATGAAGCTTAAAAATTGTGTTAAACAACTTTTGCTGAGCGATTTTACGTGAAAACGAGTAAAACGACATAATTGGAAAAAATACCTAATGTTCATAACTACATGTTAGAGTGAGAATTTGATGTTGCCATAGAAGGGAAAAATGACCAGGATGTCATAAAACATAATAATATGGGAAAATGTTTAATTTCCGAGCTTTGGGGAAAAAGTTTAAATATGCAAAAGTTTAGGGGCAAAATTGTAATTTTTCCAAAGTTAGATTTAAGGACTATTTTGATAAATATGAGTATTAAATCAGATAAATGTGTTATTTTAGATCAAGAAAGATGTGGAATCAACCTTGATTGGGGAAAGGAAAAGATTGTGGACTAAATTGCAAAATTTCTTTATTTTTGCACTGAGGTAAGTTTATATGTAAATAATGTATTGTTTTATTATGTTATAATATTTTATTTTGTGACATGTGAAATAAGTTTTAGTATTATTCAATTAATGGACACAAACGGTGATTTGTGGTTGATGAATTGAGATTAAATGAGGAAATCCTGGTTGAACCTTTGGAGTGGAAAAACATGGTGCTAAGTGGATATACCGCAGTTATAAGTGTAACGTGGTGCTAAGTGGACAAATACCACGATTACACATATTGATACATGTAACGTGGTGCTAAGTGGATATGCCACGGTTACATATATTGATTCATTAACGTGGTGCTAAGTGGATATACCACGGTTAAACATGTAATGTGGTGCTAAGTGGATATGCCACGGTTATACATGTTAATTTGAAGTGGCGCTAAGTGTGTATGCCACAATTACATGTTAGCCCTATAGTGTGGTGCTATGTGCATATACCACTAAGTTGGACATTAATTACAAAAGGTGGAGCTATGTGCTAAAACCACCGGATATTGTTACTTTCGAAAATGTTCACCGGGAGAAATTATGTGGGATAATACCGGAATATGAATATATGAGTTTTGAATTATGTTTTAGATATGTGACTGAATTTTTGATAAGATGAATATGGATAAGCATTTTCTTGAAAGTTGATAATAAGAAATTTTAGTGAAAGAATGAAATTTGGGATAAACAGTCTAAAACAGCAGCAGGGGAGTGACTATGAAAAATCACCAAAAATGGTTTAAGTTGAACTAGAAGTTGAATGAGATATGAAATTAAAGCTTATTGAATCTATTTTCATATAAAAGAAACATAGAAAACAAAAGAATTCTTTATTTTGAGATATTTGTATTTTTGTAAGACTGGTTCAGACTTATTTATTGATCCCCTGTTCTAAATTGTAAAAATCATTAAAAATTTTACACAAATAGTTAAGAAACATAATTTATATGGTTGGATTACTTATTGAATTTATTTTCATAATAAAGAAACGAGAACCTAATTTGAATTTTTTAGAAAAATATAATTAAATTTTAGTGAAGGGTGGTCAGAGCTGCTGAACAGCGAAACAGGGGAGATTTCAATGAATAAACTGTTTTAATTGTCCAAACCAAAAATTCTGAAATTTTTATGGTAAGAAGAAATGTGAGTCTAGTTTTTGGGAAAATTTATGGATATTAATTTTGAGTTTCGTAGCTGCAGATAAAAATAATTTAGTGACTGGGTCTCAAATGAACAGCTTGTACTGAACTGAAATAAATGATAAATGCATGTGAGAAAAAGGTTGTGTAATTATGGATACATATTTTGGGATCTATAAATGCCATTATTGGTTTGTTATTCACGTATTAATTACTAAGCTTTTAGCTTACTTTGCTTCCTCTTTCTTTCTTATTTTATTTTATAGTGAAATCAAGTTTACTCGTTATTCGGGGAAAAGTTGTCGGAAGCTCACCAATGCTATCCATCCTTCCTTTTGTATTTTGTAAACACATTTTGGACATATGGCATGTATAGAAGGCTTGAGTATTTTGTTATAAATTTTAGTAATATTACTTTAAAAGTTGAATTCTAACGTTAGATATTTCATTCATATTTTGTTTTCGGTATGATCTAATGTTGGTTACATTATAAGTTTATGATATATGTGAATTTAATTTTTTTTAAAAGATGAGTGATCAATTGACGGATTTAAATTTAGATAATCATTTTATGTCTTGATTTGCTATAATTATACGCACGTTGTTCTAGTAATACTCATATTCTGTTCTAGTATTGAACACGGGTATGGGGTGTTACAAAATATGCAAAATTTCCCTATACCCATGAATTATACGTACGTTGTTCTAGTAATACTCATATTCTGTTCTAGTATTGAACACGGGTATGGGGTGTTACAAAATATGCAAAATTTCCCTATACCCATGTTGGGCTGAATTTTACCCATGCTTATACAAGTCCATATATCTCATTTATTTCACATTTTAGTCCCTCAAATTATTATTTTTGCAATTTAGTCCTAATTACTCAAAATCATCAAAAACTCCAATACAAAGCATGTTAATCTAAAACATATATTCCATATTTGATCATCAAACAACAAAAATCACAAGCTCTCAACAATGGCGGAACTCAAAATATTCATCAAAACAAAAAATTCAAGCATGGGTTTTGTTGTACTCGAAGCAACGATCTCAAAAACGTAGAAATCATCAAAAACCAAGCTAAACTCATACCTTGATTGAGCTTTAAAATTGGTCGAACCCTAGCTCTTGTTCTTTCTTTTCCTTTTGTTTATATTCGGCAAAGTGATGAAGTATGAAAAGATTATTTTAGTTATCATATAATATAACATATATACTAACATATTATTATTACATATTTTACTTTTTTAACCTTTTATAATTAATAACTAAAACACATTTAACAAGGGCAAAACCGGCCAACCTATGTTCCAATGGTTTATTTTCAACATAAATACTCCAACTTAAAAAGCCACTAACAATTTGACCCTTATTGTAACGCCCCGTAGCCGAGACCGTTGCCGGAGTCGGACACGAGGTGTTAACGGTCTTAATTCATTTACTTACACAGTTCATTTTTTAATTTCCAGACAAGCTGGCTAACTGCATCACAGTCACTTTAAAAATCATATCTCGAGTTCCAAAACTCGAAAACCGATTCTGTAAATTTTTCCTGAAACTAGACTCATTTATCTATCTCCAAATTGTTTTCTAGAATTTTTGGTCAGGCCAATTAGTACAGTATATTAGTTAAAGTCTCCCCTATTTTAGGGTTTGACTACTCTACCCTTCATGCATTACGACTTAGATATCTCCCTGTACGGCGCTTCAATACTTATGCCGTTTGTTTCTAATGAAATTAGACTCAAAAAGGAATCTGTACATATAAAGCATGACTTCTAATTATCTCTGGTTAATTTATGGTGAATTTCCAAAGTCAGAACAGGGGATCCAGAAATCGCTCTAGCCCTTTTTCACGAAAACTTAAACATCTCTTAAAATACGGCTCATATGATCATTTCGTTTCTTTCATATGAAAATATACTCATCAAGGTTCGATTACATAATTTATTCACTATTTAATTCCACTCCTACTATTTTTAGTGATTTTTCAAATTCACATCACTGCTGCTGTCAGCATCTATTTTTAAGGTAGACTTTACCTATTTCATGGTTTTCCATGGATCAACTAGCCATTTGTCATACATGGCACCAAAATGATCGTGATTAACCGTTCCAATGGCTAATCATTACCAAGTATTTCCATACCACTCAATGAACAATATACAAAATGATTATAATGCTATGCTCAAAATATATATAAGCCATTTTCGCATGGCTATCCAAATATATACATTACCAAAAGGTACTTGATTAACAACAAAGGGTAGTCCTATACATGCCATTATCAGAGTTCAACCAAAAGAGTACCAAAAGGGCTTTGATAGTGTGGATGACTTCGACTTTGACACTCCCGAGTCTGATAGCTGACGAACAAAATCTATAAAACAGAGAATCAAAGTAACAGAGTAAGCATTTTGATGCTTAGTAAGTTCAAGTAATGAAATTATTTACGACTAAAGTATAGCGTTCATATGACTAAATAAATAATTGCATATACACATATTCCCAAAATCATACTTACTTCACATTTCAACCCTTATATTCATACACAGGGGATCAACTTAACTAAAGGCCGGAAGCTTGTTAATCAATTGAGCGAATACTTATTTAAAAGGAATCAACTATTCCAATGCATATACGAAACATACCTCATCGTTTGGATTTTACGAGCGTAATAATTGAAATTATTACAGCAAGATCACTCATTCCCAAACCCAAGTACCTTGGATTTAGCCGGATAAAGCAACTCGCATAAATGCCTTGGTCTTAGCCGGATATAGTAACTAGCCCAAATGCCTTGGGACTTAGCCGGATATAGCAACTCACACAAATGGCTTGGGTCTTAGCCGGATATAGTAACTTCGCACAAATGCCTTGGTCTTAGCCGGTTATCATCCGAATAATCATGCACATATATCAATAAATCATAACACATCTATATTTCATTTTCATTGTTAGAACTCAAACACAAGACACTTATCAACCATTCTCATTTTCGGCTCAATAGCCACATACAAAGAGCATGATTTTGATTTGCTTTATGACATGATTTCTATACACATTCGGCTACCCGTCATAAGTATAAACTAATTACTTCAACATATAATTCAAGTAGAATCATTATATCACCGTTTATTTGTTATGCTTATATGTCATAACTTAATCAAATCATAAACTAAGTTCCATTACTCAAAGACTTACCTCGAATGTTGTCGAACGATCTCAACGGCTATTCGACCACTTTTTCCTTTCCCTTATCCAACTTTGATCCTCTAAGCTCTTGAGCTAAATCAAACAATTTACTTCCCAATCAAACACAATCATACGGCATCCATATGCATTTTAGAACCATTCTTAACATACTTACTACCCATTTACAAAACAAAATACTCATATCACATTTATAAAACTACAAGCCGAATATACCTATACTTACCTTACTTAAACATCAACCCTCAATTTCTTTGACATAGCACATTCCCGAAAATGATAAGGCAATATAACAGCCTTTAATCCAACTTATAATTCATACATATCACATTCCAAGCATTCGCTCTATTCTATCACTTAACATACAAACATTACTCAATAACTTCCTAGTTCAAATTCGGCAATTACACCAATTCACTAGATGATTTATTATTATTATTGTTCATTTATTCAACTACTTACAAATACCTTAAACTATCTCAATTAACAACCATTTATCTCTTCCATTTTCTACCCGTCACGTTTACTCTACTTGAACCGAATGCACACAAAGTCCTTGGCCGAAACTCACTAAACACAAATCAGCCATAATCTTGTATTTAACTTGTGCATAACCTTATTTACCTTCCAAAAATCATAAAAATATCAAACTCTTAATATTTATGTGCAAAGCCGAATCTTAATATGATCCAACCTCAAACTCATTCATTTCAATCACTCACATGGCATTTGTTCAATTCATTAGACAAATCTATGTTTGGCCATTGTACTCATGAACATTAGAATTTATCATTTGACTAACTAAAACCCTTCTCTTCAACAATTCTTCATAAAACATAAAAACCATAAGCCAATCTCATCCTTTAATAACTAAAACTGAATGCTCAAACCATCACCAAGATTTTCATAATTTTGACATGGGTTATGTAAGAAATTAGCTAATTAACTAGAAACAAGCTTAAAGTTTAAAGAAAATCTAACACAAATGACTAACCTCCCTTAAGCTCAAAGTGACCGAAACCTCCTCTTCTTTCTTTCTTCAATTCGGCCAAGTTGAACAAAGGGAGAACTTTGTTTTCATCATCCCAGCCAAACATGAAACAAGAGAATTCCTTTCTTCTTCCTCCCTCAAGTCACGACAATGGAGGAGCAAGGGTGAGACAACTTTGGTTTCTCCTCCCATTAACTAGTATTTTATTATTTCTCACACAATATTTTAACACAAAATGTTTATAATATGTTTTAACCCATAGCATGGCCGGCCACTACCTAAAGTTTTGGGTAATTTGACATGCAAGTACAAGCATTTCCTAACATGCATTAATAGATCCTTATAGATTAACCTATCACATTTCAAAAGTGTCACACATAAGTCCTATTAACTAAATTCACATGCAATCGACTAAATCGAAGCTTAAAACTTTCACACAATCATATTCACATATTTTAGACAATAAATATCATATTCAAATACTTTGGTGACTCGGTTTAGCGGTCCCGAAACCACTTTCCGACTAGGATCAATTTAGGGCTGTCACAACTCTCCCCCACTTTAAGAAATTTTCGTCCCCGAAAATCTTACCGGTAAATAGGTTTGGGTATCGTTCTTTCATAGAGTTCTCGGTTTCCCAAGTAGCTTCTTCGATCCCGTGCTTGTGCCATAACACTTTTACTAAAGGAACCTTTTTATTTCGTAATTCTTTCACTTCACGAGCTAGGATACGAATCGGTTCTTCTTCATAACTCATATCGGATTGAATTTCAACCTCGGAGGGATTAATTATGTGCGAAGGATCATATCTGTAACGTCGAAGCATCGAAACATGAAAAACGTTGTGAATCTTTTCGAGATCAGGGGGTAAAATCAATCTATATGCCACTGGACCAACTCGTTCGGATATTTCATACGGCCCTATGAACCTCGGACTCAGTTTGCCCTTACGGCCAAATCTGAGTATCTTTTTCCAAGGTGAAACTTTAAGAAACACTTTGTCTCCCACCTGATACTCAATATCTCTTCGTTTTAAATCCGTGTACGACTTCTGACAATCTGATGCTGCCTTCAGACTTTCACGAATTATCTTTACTTTCTGCTCAGCATCTTTAATCAAATCAACTCCGAAAATTTTACTTTCACCGAGGTCGGTCCAAAACAATGGTGTACGGCATTTACAACCGTACAAAGCCTCGTAGGGTGCCATCTTAATGCTTGTAAGTGAATTCAATCAAAGGTAAATACCGCTCCCATGAACCACTAAACTCCAGGATGCAACATCTCAACATATCCTCGAGTATCTGAATTATCCGCTCGGATTGACCATCGGTTTGGGGATGAAAAGCGGTGCTAAAATGCAACTTGGTACCCAAAGCTTCTTGCAATTTCTTCCAAAATCGCGATGTGAATCTCGGATCTCTATCTGACACAATAGAAATAGGCACCCCGTGTAATCTTACTGTAACACCCCGTACCCGAGTCCGTTACCGGAGTCGAACACAAGGTGCACACAGACTTAACTTAATTATTTTCACAGTCCATAAAAAAAAATTCTAGACAAGCTGGTTACTGCGTCACTGTCGCCTTAAAAATCATATCTTGAGTTTCAAAGCTCAAAAATCAGTTTCGTAATTTTTCCCTGAAACTAAACTCATATGTCCATCTACATATTTTTTTCTAGAATTTTTGGTCGGGCCAATTAGTACAGTTTTTAGTTAAAGTCTCCTCTATTATAGGGATCGACTACACTGACCTTCGCGCATTACGACTTGGATATCTTCCTGTACAGGGCTTCAATACAGATGCCATTTGTTTCTATGGAAACTATACTCAGAGAGGAATCTATACATATATGGTATGACTCCTAATTATCTCTGGTTAATTTATAATGAATTTCCAAAGTCGGAACAGGGAATCCAGAAACCGTTCTGGCCCTGTTTCACGAAAACCTAAATATCTCTTAACATACAACTCATATGACCGTTTTGTTTCTTCCATATGAAAGTAGATTCATCAAGGTTCATTTACATAATTTATTCACTATTTAATTCCATTCCTGCTATTTTTAGTGATTTTTCACATCTACACCACTGCTGCTGTCAGCATCTGTTTTCAAGGTAAACTTTACCTATTTCGTGGTTTCCATGGACCAACTAGAGTTTTGTCATACATAGGTCCACATATGATCATATTTAGCCATTCCAAGGGCTGATCATTGCCCAACACTTCCATTCCAGTCCATAGTCACATCATGAAACCATATATACATACATAAACACAAATGGTCTAATGCCATACTCCACTTCTCTGAGCCATTTTGCATGGCCGTACACATACATCACAAAAAGTACTTGAAAAACAACAAAGGGTAGTCCTATACATGCCATTTCAAAGTTCAACCAAAATTGTACCAAAAGGGGCTTTGATAGTGTGGGCGACTTTGACTTCAAAATCCGAGTCCGATGGTGACGAGCCAAAATCTATAAAGCAGAGAACAAAGAAAGCGGAGTAAGCAATTTATGCTTAGTAAGTTTTGAGCAAGAATTTAAACACAATCAAGTATAGCATTCACATAATTAAGCGGATAATTCCGTATTCATATATTCAAATCATTTCTACTTTACATTCCAACCCCTATGTTCATACATAAGGGATCATCTTAGCCAAATACGGAAGCTCATTACTCAACCGGCGAATATTATTGAAGGAACTCAACTATTCCAATGCACATACGAACATACCTCATTGCTGGAATTTTTTTCAAACGTATTAGCGGGATTTTTACAGCAAGATCGTTCATTCTGAATCACGTACCTTCGGATCTTATCCGGATATAGCGACTTCGCTCAAAAGCCTTGGGACATAGCCGGTTATAATAGCTCACACAAATGCCTTGAGGACTTAACCCGGATTTGGGAACTCACACAAATGCCTTGGATCTTAGTCCGGATTTGGGAACTCGCACAAATGCCTTGGATCTTAGTCCGGATATGGTCACTCAGCACAAAGCCTTGGGACTTAGCCGGACATCATTCGAATCATCATGCACATTTAACACTAAATCATGACACATTTGTATTTCATTTTCATTAGCAAAACTCAAACACAAGACACTTATCACTCTTGCAATTTCGGCTCAATATCCACACACAAGGAGCATGATTTGATTTGCTTAAAACATGATCTAATCAAATCATAATTTAAGCTCTATTACTCAAGAACTTACCTCGGATGTTGTCGAACGATTCGATGGCTATTCGACCACTTTTTCCTTCCCTTTATCGGATTTAGTTCCCTTTGCTCTTGAGCTTAATTTAACAAATAAATTGATTTAATCATTTGAGCATCGAAAAGTGGAATTCAAGGTACTTAGCCCACATATATTCATTAGACATTAAAGTCACATATGTACGGATATCATGAATCAAACTCAACACATTAGTTAGTACTCTCCTTAGCGAATTTTCTAAGTCAAGATAAAGCCTTCAACATGCTTACTTATGGCGAACAACACATCAACCTATGTACTCATTCATGTGGCGAATATGCATGTTGATGTTGAGGCCAATTACATGTTTAATACTACACATGAATGGCATACATTTTACTAACTAATGCATTACATATTGTAGCTCAATACACATCTATCATTTACTTCATAACCGAAACATCATCATAAGTAAATATATACCTTGAGATAGTATATATGTCATACCAATACATCATGTGCAAACATATATACATATAGGTGAAAGGGCCGAATCTCAAGTTGATCATAACCAAATATAAACATATATCCAAAACACAAATCTTACCTACCATGCAATAAGCATAAAGCATTCTTATGGATATACCATGGCCGAATACTTCACAACACCATACCATTTCAATTTTGGTCATGGTTAAACAAAGAACTTAATGTCTCACTCAAAAATGCTAAAAAGAAAATCCAAGAGTCATCAACTCACCATCACATACATCATCAACAAGCTTCATATTTAGCATGCAATGGCATTAACACAAAATCCACCTTGGCCGAACATCATTCCCATGACATAGCAAAGATTTGAACCATGGGCTAATTAGAACTCAAGCTAGCAACTAAAAACATGCATGAATCTCATGGCACAACCTCAACATACCTTAATCTAGATACAAGTATGGCCAAACCTCCTCCTAATCCTCTTCCAAACCAAGCATGAAAAAGGATGAACAAAATTTTTTTTTTCTTTGTCTTCAACTCACGGCAATGGGGGGTAACACTCACACATTCTTTCTTTTTTTTTTTTTTCCATTTCTTTATTACCCATAACCATTAATTTATTTTTTTCCTCCCATGATGCACCAACATAACATGTCTATGACATGTTTTGCCCATAATCCTTTGTCATGGCCGGCCACTAGCTATTAGGGGGGGAAATTTGACATGCAAGTCCTCCCTTTTGATTACATGCACTATTAGGTCCTTATAGATTAGCCTATCACATTTCAAAAGTGTCACACAAGTCCTAATAATCGAATTCACATAATCGACTAAATCAAGCTTGAAATTTTCACACATTCATAAATACATATTATAGACAATAAATATTACGCTCAAACATTTCGGTGACTCGGTTTAGCGGTCCGAAACCACTTCCGACTAGGGTCAATTTTGGGTGTCACAACTCTCCCCACTTAAGAAATTTTCGTCCCGAAAATCTTACCGTAAATAGGTTTGGGTATCGCTCTTTCATAGAGTTCTCGGGTTCCCAAGTAGCTTCTTCCATCCCGTGTTTGAGCCATAACACTTTTACTAATGAAACCCTTTTGTTTCGCAACTCCTTCACTTCCCGAGCTAGGATACGAATCGGTTCTTCTTCATAACTCATATCAGCTTGAATTTCGACCTCTGATGGACTAATTATGTGCGATGGATCAGATCTATAGCGTCGAAGCATCGAAACATGAAAGACGTCGTGAATCTTCTCAAGTTCAGGAGGCAAAATCAATCGATATGCAACTGGACCGACTCGTTCGGAAACTTCATATGGCCCGATGAACCTCGGACTCAATTTGCCTTTACGGCCAAATCTGAGTATCTTTTTCCAAGGCGAAACTTTAAGAAACACTTTATCTCCCACCTGATACTCAATGTCTTTTCGTTTCAAATCCGCGTACGATTTCTGACGATCTGCGGCTATCTTTAAACTTTCACGGATTACTTTTACTTTCTGTTCAGCATCTTTAATCAAGTCCACTTCAAAAATTTTACTTTCACCGAGTTCGGTCCAAAACAATGGCGTACGGCATTTTCGACCGTACAAAGCCTCGTAAGGTGCCATCTTAATACTTGACTGAAAACTATTGTTGTAAGCGAATTCAATCAAAGGTAAATATTGTTCCCATGAACCATTAAACTCAAGGACGCAACATCTCAACATATCCTCAAGTATCTGAATTACCCGCTCAGATTGACCATCGGTTTGTGGATGAAAACCAGTGCTAAAATGTAGCTTGGTACCCAAAGCTTCTTGCAATTTCTTCCAAAATCGTGAGGTGAATCTCGGATCTCTATCCGACACAACAGAAATGGTATCCCGTGTAATCTCACAATCTGAGAAACGTACAATTCAGCTAGTTTATCCAATGAAAAATCCGTACGCATGGGGATAAAGTGAGCTGACTTAGTCAGTCTATCAACAACAACCCAAATCACATCCTTCTTACTTGCGGACAATGGTAGTCCGGACACAAAGTCCATTGTGACTCTATCCCATTTCCACTCAGGTATCTTGATCGGCTGAAGTAATCCTGAAGGCACTTGATGTTCCGCTTTCACTTGTTGACATATTAAACATCTCGAAACAAAGTCGGTGATGTCTCGTTTCATACCATGCCACCAAAACCGACGTTTCAAATCGTTGTACATCTTCGTACTCCCCGGGTGAATTGACATTCGGCTACAATGGGCTTCATTCAGAATCATCGAAATGAGTTCCGAATTCCTTGGAACACACAAACGACTTCTGAACCTCAAACAACCATCATCATCAATTTGAAACTCCGATTCCTTGTTCGGAACACACTCAGCCCGTTTTGCAACCAATTCATCATCGACTTTCTGAGCTTCACGAATTTGATGAATCAATAATGGTTTGGCTTTTAATTCAGCTACTAACACATTGTCGGGTAGAACAGACAAGTGTACATTCATCACTCGCAAAGCGAACAGTGATTTTCGGCTTAAGGCGTCCGCAACCACATTAGCCTTTCCCGAGTGATAATCAATGACCAGCTCATAATCTTTCAACAACTCAAGCCAACGCCTTTGTCGTAGATTCAAGTCTCTTTGAGTCATCAAATATTTGAGACTTTTGTGATCCGAAAATACATGGCACTTCTCACCAAATAAGTAATGTCGCCATATTTTCAAGGCGAATACGATGGCAGCTAATTCGAGATCATGGGTTGGATAATTCTTCTCATGTGGCTTTAATTGTCTCGACGTATAGGCCACAACTCGACCCTCTTGCATCAATACACAACCTAACCCAAGTAGGGAGGCGTCACTATAGATGACAAACTCTTTGCACGATTAAATTTGCACTAAAATTGAGCTTAGTCAAATAAGTTTTAGTTGATCAAAACTTTTCGACATTTTTCCGTCCATTCGAACTTAACATCTTTTGAAGTAGCTTCGTCATGGGTGTGGCTATCATCGAGAATCCTTTTACAAACCGTCGGTAGTGTAAGCAAGTCCCAAAAAGCTCGAACCTCGGTAATATTTCTCGGAGGCTTCCGGTTAAGTATGGCTAAAATTTTGCTCAATTCGACTCGAATACCCGATCAGATACCACATGACCCAAGAAGTTAACCTCTCTTAACCAGAACTCACACTTGTTGAACTTAGCATATAACTGCTTATCCCGTAAAATTTGCAACACTAATCTCAGGTGTTCAGCATGTTCGGTCTCATCTCTTGAATAGACCAAGATGTCGTCAATGAACACAACTACGAACCGGTCCAAATACTATCTGAAGATCCGATTCATCAAATCCATAAATACCGCAGGGGCATTAGTGAGCCCAAACGGCATCACTAAGAACTCGTAGTGACCGTACCTTGTTCTGAAAGCAGTTTTGGGTACATCCGAATCTCGAATCCATGGCGATAATAACCCGATCTCAAATCTATCTTTGAAAACACCGAGGCTCCTTTCGTTGATCAAACAAATCATCAATACGCTGATAACGGATATTTATTCTTTATCGTCACTTTATTCGGTGACGATAGTCAATGCACAACCTCATGGCTCCGTCCTTCTTTTTCACAAACAATACTGGTGCACCCCAAGGTAAGAAACTTGGTCGAGCGAAACCTCTATCCGTCAATTCTTGCAACTGAGCTTTCAACTCTTTTAACTCGGTTGGTGCCATACGATACGGAGCTATCGAAATCAGCGTAGTCCCAGGTACAAGCTCAATACCAAACTCTATCTCCTGAATAGGTGGCAAACCCGGTAATTCTTCGGGAAAAACATCCGGGTATTCACAAACCACCGGCACAGATTCGGGTTTTATTTCTAACTCCTTATCATCAAGTACATACGCAAGGTATGCTTCGCACCCCTTTCTTACATATTTCTGGGCCAACATTGATGATATTACAGCTGGTAACCCCTTTAAGTCCGTAGACTCAACTCGGATCATCTCGTTATTTGCGCACCTCAAATCCATAGTCTTGCTTTTGCAATTCACAACCATATCATGCACGGTCAACCAATCCAAACCAAGAATAACATCAAATTCATCAAACGGCAAAAGCATCAAGTCATGGAAAAGCAGAACCTCTAATTACTAGGGGCATTTCTACACACTTTGTCAACAAGCACGTAACGACCTAAGGGATTTGACACCCGAATTACGAACTCAGTAGACTCAATAGGTAAAGTCTTACTGGATGCTAAGGTTTCGCATATATAAGAATGAGTAGAACCAGGGTCAATCAAAGCAATCACATTAGTATCAAAGAGAGTGAAAGTACCCGTAATAACATTTGGTGAGGAAGCATCCTCGCGTGCCATAAGCCCTAGCAAGAGCGCGAGCCTCGGATCTGGTCGTAGCATCTCTAGATCCTCTCTGACCACCACTAGCATTGCCCATATTTCTAGATGGTCTACCTCGAGCAGTGGTATCGCCCGGTTTCCCACTCTGATTTACATTTTGTTCAGGCAACCTCGGGCAATCTTTAATGAAGTGGTCAACTGATCCGCACTTGTAACAGGAGCGGTCATGGAATCTACAACTTCCAGAATGCCATTTGCCACAATGCTGACACTCCGTTCTGTCTCGACGTTCATTCCCAACACTGGCGACCGAGGTGCCTCGTGTACCCACAGGGGGTCGATCACGATCTCGTCTAAAAGGCCGAAGTGCCTCTAGACCGCCCACATCATCACAAAATTTCTTCGATGCTGTTGAAGAGACTTTCCGAGGATCTTTTACGAAACTCTCCGGTCCCACATCAACTTTTTGTTTTCTTTTCTAAGCTCTTGACTTTACAAGCTCGCTCGACAAGTACTACGAACTCTCGTATTTCAAGAATGCCAACAAACATTTTATATCTTCATTCAGTCCAACCTCGAAGCGTTTACACATGATAGCCTCGGACGAAATACATTCCGGCGTATCTACTAAGTCTAACAAATTTTCGCTCGTAATCGATGGCGACATAGAACCTTGCTTAAGCTCAAGAAATTCCTTCCGTTTTGATCAACAAATCTCGATGAAATACTTTTTCCGAAACTCGGTTTGGAAAAACTCCCAAGTTACTTGCTCTCGGCACTGTGAAGTCGAGTACTCCACCAATAGTAGGCGTAATCGCGTAGCAAGGAGATAGTTCACTTTAGGCATTCATCGAGTGTACAAGATAGCTCATCGAGTGCGGATAGTGTTGTCCAACCAAAATTCAGCTTGCTCGGCATCGTCGCTATCCGTAGCTTTAAATTCAGTAGCCCCATGTTTTGGATTCATCAAGCTGGGGCTTATTTGACCTTATTTGGTCGATTCACGGAGGTATTGTAGGTCTTGGGGTGGTATTTGTCGGGAATGGAGGTTGTGGAGCAGTAGTATTAGTTCGAATGTATTGGTTGAACCAATCATTCATCACGCTATAAAAAGCGTGCCTAGCCTCATCATTCGGATTACTAGCATTAGGTTGAGAGTCCGCCGGAGCCGTCCCTTGTGCGGGAGCAGGCGCTACACTCTTAAGATCATCAGCTACCGCTCGGTCGGGATCGAGATCCATTACTATAAATAAGCACATTTGCAAATGTCAGAAATATCCACACTATCAAATAATCACATAAAATGGCATGTATAGCTAAACCCAACGCATTACGGTAGTCCTAGAATCGACTAAATCGTAGCTCTGATACCAATAAAATTGTAACACCCCGTACCCGAGTCCGTTACCGGAGTCGAACACAAGGTGCACAAAGACTTAACTTAATTATTTTCACAGTCCATAAAAAAAATTTCCAAACAAGCTGGTTACTGCATCACTGTCGCCTTAAAAATCATATCTTGAGTTTCAAAGCTCGAAAATCAGTTTCGTAATTTTTCCCTGAAACTAGACTCATATGTCCATATATATATTTTTTTCTAGAATTTTTGGTCGGGCCAATTAGTACAGTTTATTAGTTAAAGTCTCCCCTGTTACAGGGATCGACTACACTGACCTTCGCGCATTACGACTTGGATATCTTCCTGTACAGGGCGTCAATACTGATGCAATTTGTTTCTATAGAAACTAGACTCAGAGAGAAATCTATACATATATGGTATGACTCCTAATTATCTCTGGTTAATTTATAATAAATTTCCAAATTCGGAACAGGGAATCCAGAAACTGTTCTGGCCCTGTTTCACGAAAACCTAAAGATCTCTTAACATACAACTCATATGACCGTTTCGTTTCTTCCATATGAAAGTAGATTCATCAAGGTTCATTTACATAATTTATTCACTATTTAATTCCATTCCTGATATTTTTAGTGATTTTTCACATCCACACCACTGCTGCTGTCAGCATCTGTTTTCAAGGTAAACTTTACCTATTTCGTGGTTTCCATGGACCAACTAGAGTTTTGTCATACATAGGTCCACATATGATCATATTTAGCCATTCCAAGGGCTGATCATTGCCCAACACTTCCATTCCAGTCCATAGTCACATCATGAAACCATATATACATACATAAACACAAATGGTCTAATGCCATACTCCACTTCTACGAGCCATTTTCGCATGGCCGTACACACATACATCACAAAAGTACTTGAAAAACAACAAAGGGTAGTCCTATACATGCCATTTCAAAGTTCAACCAAAATTGTACCAAAAGGGGCTTTGATAGTGTGGGCGACTTTGACTTCAAAATCCGAGTCCGATGGTGACGAGCCAAAATCTATAAAGCAGAGAACAAAGAAAGCGGAGTAAGCAATTTATGCTTAGTAAGTTTTGAGCAAGAATTTAAACACAACTGAAGTATAGCATTCACATAATTAAACGGATAATTCCGCGTATTCATATATTCAAATCATTTCTACTTTACATTCCAACCCCTATGTTCATACATAAGGGATCATCTTAGCCAAATACCGGAAGCTCATTACTCAACGGCGAATATTATTGAAGGAACTCAACTATTCCAATGCACATACGAACATACCTCATTGCTGGAATTTTTTTTCAAACGTATTAAGCGGGATTTTTACAGCAAGATCGTTCATTCCCGAATCACGTACCTTCGGATCTTATCCGGATATAGCGACTCGCTCAAAAGCCTTGGGACATAGCCGGTTATAATAGCTCACACAAATGCCTTGGGACTTAACCGGATTTGGGAACTCGCACAAATGCCTTCGGATCTTAGTCCGGATATGGTCACTCAGCACAAAGCCTTGGGACTTAGCGGACATCATTCGAATCATCATGCACATTTAACACTAAATCATGACACATTTTTATTTCATTTTCATTAGCAAAACTCAAACACAAGACACTTATATAAATTGTATATATGTGACTATTGTTATGTTTAACGACATATCGGCTAAAAAAAATGGCACTTAGTGTGCGGTTTGAAATAGCTTCGGTTAAATGTGGCACTTGGTGTGCGATTGGAGATAGCTTCGGCTATTTATGTATTTGACACTTAGTGTGAAAAATATTAAGAATGAAACTTGGTGTGCAATATATTGAGTATGACACTTAGTGAAAGTTCTTAGATTTGGTCAGAAAGGCAAGTTGAGTTTGCGTTTTATCAAACCGTATGAGATAACTGAAAGAATTGGACCAATAGCATATCGGTTAGCATTACCACCTAAATTAGAGAAGATTCATGATGTGTTCCACGTATCTATGTTACGCCAGTATCGTTTGGATCTTTCATATGTAATTTCACCGACGAAAATTGAGCAACAATCGGATATGACTTATAATGAAGAACTGATTAAGATTTTAGCTCGGGAGGTCAAGCAACTAAGAAATAAAAGTATCGCTCTCATGAAAGTATTGTGGAAAAATCACGGGGTATAAGAGGCTACATGGGAGCCCAAGGAAACTATGAGGAATCAACAACCACACCTATTTACCGATAAGATTTTCGGGGACGAAAATCCCTAAAGGGGGGAGAGTTGTAATATCCCGAATTAGGGCTTAATCGGAATAGTGGTTTTGAGACGAAAAATCTGAGATAGAAATAATTATTTTATTATCATTTTAAGGTCTATGGCATGATTTCATGATTGTGTGAAAATTTTGTTTAGAAATTTTATCGATAGAGGGTCCAATTTGATATTTAAGACTAAATTGCAAAAGTTGTAAAATGTGTGTTCTAGTTCACAAAGGTACTAAGTACTTGTGAGTAATGGGTTTTAAAGTGGAGGTCCTTGGATAGCAATTAGACCATTATACTTGTTTGGACAAAAACTCCTAAAGGAAGATAAAACACCATAGTTTTTAATTAAGGGCATTTTGGTCATTTAGTTATTAAAATGAATTAAAAACAAAATTAAAAGCCAATTTTTGTCCATCTTCAACCCCTTGGCCGAATTTCAAATTAGGAAGACATAGATAGGGTTTTTCAAGCTTCCAAGCTCGATTGTAAGTCCATTTTAGCCCCGTTTTTGGAGTCCCGATAACTTGATTAAGCTTATTCTAGCAATAATTTAACCTAGGGTTTATATTTGGAAAAATACCCATAGGTGAAATGTGTTTATTTTGATGTTTTATGGTAGAATATGAAGCTTGAAATTGTGTTAAACAACTTTTGCTAAGCGATTTTACGTGAAAACAAGTAAAACGACATAATCGGTAAAAATGCCTAATGTTCATAAGTACATGTTAGAGTGAGAATTTAATGTTGCCATAGAAGGGAAAAATGATTAGCGTGTCATAAAACATAAGAAAATAGGATGAATTTTAATTTCTGAGCCTTGGGGCAAAAGTGTAAATAAGTAAAAGTTTAGGGGAAAAATATAATTTTGCCAAAGTTTGAGTCAAGGACTATTTTAACAAATGTGAGTATTAAATAAGCTAAATTTATTATTTTAGATCAAGAGAAACAAGATTCGAGTCGTGATCGAGGGAAAAATAAAGTTTACGAGAAATAAGCTCGATTTCTAACATTTTGTACCGGGTAAGTTCATGTGTAAATGTAGTAACATAATTGTCATTTTAATTAATTTAATGTTATTTATATGATATGATGATTATTATCATGAAATATTATGCTTTTTGGATTATTATTTAGTAATATGTAAATTATGTGAGTTACTTGATAAATATGAAATGCTACCTAGTATCGGTTCCGACATTCCGTGGAAGACGGTAAAGATGTGTTCAACGAGTGAATCTTAAGTGAATAAGGAGAATACTTAAGATGAAGGTGACATGTTGGTAAGTGTGGTGAATGAGAAAATTTGGACAGGTATACGCTTAATCCCTCGGGTTGAGAACTTGGAATGATGAAATTGTGGTAAGATAGTAAATGCAAACTTAACATGAAAGTCTTGGTGATATTTATACAAATGATGTTTTATGTTGGATTGCATGATTATGTTACTTGCTATTTACATGTGAACTTACTAAGCATTTATGCTTACTCCCTCTTTTCCATCCTTTGTAGTTTTGACAAGCCAGCTCGAAAATTGGTAATGGTCGGAGGCTTGCTCACACTATCCGTGGACCATTTTGGTATAGTGTCTTGTATATTTTGAGTATGGCATGTATAGCATTATAATCATTTTGTGTATATGATCTTATGATATGACAATTGGGTGGTAAGGAAATGTTTGGTAATGATTATCCATTGTAATGGCTAATCAAGATAATATTTGGTGTTATGTATACTTAATGTGCTATTTAATCCATGAAAATTCATAAAAAGGTGAAATTTGCTATAAAACAATATCATAAAACAACAATTACGTGAGTTTGAAAAATCACTAAAAGTAGTAGAGATAGAATTATATAATGAATAAAATATGAAATTAAAGCTTATTGAGTCTATTTTCATATGGAAGAAACAAAACAGGTAAATGAGTTGTATTGTATGAGAAATGTGAGGTTTAGTGAAATAAGGTCAGAGCAATTTCTGAATCCCCTTTTATAACTTTAGAAATTCACTGAAAATTGTAAAAAAAAAAATTAATTAGGAGTCATACTTTATATATACTTTAAGTAATAAACTGTACTAATTGGCCTGACCAAAAATTCTGGAAAAAATTACTAAATAGATATATGAGTCTAGTTTTAGGAAAAATTTATGGATTTTAATTTTGAGTTTCGTAACTCAAGATATGATTTTTTTTAGCGACTGTGACGCATATGGGCAGTTTATTACGAAAGGGGAAATAAATTGTTTGAAATTGTTTAAGTGATAATTTAAGTCTGTTAACACCTCGTGCTAGATTCTAGCAACGGTCTCGGGTAAGGGGGTGTTACAAAACCTCAAGGGCTAAAACAAGTTAAACAAGAGACACGCCAAGTAGGTGGAATTCCTTGAGTCATTTTTGTATGTAATCAAATATAAAAAAGGTAATGAAAATGTCATAGCAGGTGCATTATCGAGGAGGTATGCCCTTCTTAACCAATTAGATTCGAAACTACTTGGTTTTGCCTATTTGAAAGAACTTTATGAAAATGATTCTGATTTCCTAAATTATATAAGGCTTGTGAACACGGAGCTTTTGAAAGATTTTATAGGCATGATGGTTACCTTTTCCGAGAAGGTAAGCTTTGCATTCCTCAAGGACCGTTCGGGAGATTCTCATAAATGACACGCATAGCGAAGGCCTCATGGGACATTTTGGAGTTACAAAGACATTGGCCATGCTCCACAAGCATTTTTTTTGGCCAAAGATGAAACGTGATGTGGAAAGAGTGTGCAATCGATGCATATCTTGTAAAAAGACGAAGTCGTGAATCAAACCACATGGATTGTACACACCATTGCCTATCCCCGAGGAGCCTTGGGTTGATATATTGATGGATTTCATCCTAGGTCTTCCTAGAACTAAAAGTGGAAAAAATTTGATATTTGTAGTGGTTGACCAATTCTCCAAAGTGGCATATTTTATTGCTTGTAATAAAACTGATGATGCTTTATATATTGCAAATTTGTTTTTTAGAGAAGTCATGTGTTTGTATGGAGTTCCGAGGACTATAGTGTCCGATGAAGATGCAAAGTTCCTCAGCCACTTCTGGAGAACATTATGGGGAAAGCTTGGCACAAAACTGTTGTTTTCTACGACGTGCCACCCAAAAACAGACGGACAAATCGAAGTGGTGAATTGAGTCTTGTCAACATTGTTGAGGGCAATTATAAGGAAGAATCTCAAGACATGAAAGGAGTGCTTGCCACACATTGAGTTTTCCTATAACTGATCTGTTCATTTAGCGACTAAGCATTCTCCATTTAAATTCGTTTATGGTTTTAATCCTTTAACACCTCTTGATTTGATTCCTTTACCTAATGATCAACTTGTGAATATAGATGCCAAACGGAAGGTTGAGTACGTGAAGCAACTACATCAAAAGGTGAGGAAGAATATAGAAGCGAGAACCGAACAATATGCGCACAAAGCCAATAAGGGAAGAAAACGTGTAGTTTTTGAACCCGGAGATTAGGTTTAGGTGCATATGAGAAAAGAAAGGTTTCTAGCCCAACGAAGTTCCAAATTGCTACCAAGAGGCAATGGTTCTTTTCAAGTTTTGGAAAGGATCAACGATAATTCATACAAACTTAATCTTCCAAGTGAGTACAATATAGGTGCAAGTTTTAATGTATCTAACCTATCTCCTTATGATGTAGGCGATGATTTGAGGAAAAATTGCTTCGAAGAGGGAAGGGATGATACGATTTGAGTACAAGGTCTCTTTTCATAAAACTTTCAAAACAAATTTCAAGTGAAATAAATGGTCTTCTAAGGACTTACTGTAAAGTAAGATATCATCAAAATAAACTACACAGAATTTATCCATAAAAGCATGTAACACATAGTTCATTAAATGCATGAAGGTGCTGGGTGCATTAGTTAAGCCAAAAGGCATAACCAACCACTCATACAAACCATGTTTCATCTTAAAAGCAGTTTTCCATTCATCTCCTTTGCGCATTCAAATCTGATGATATCCGCTCTTAAGATCAATTTTTGAGAAAATTTGTGAGCCACTTAATTCGTCCAACATGTTGTCAAGGTGCGGTATGGGATGTCGATACTTGATTGTAATCTTATTGACCAGTCGAAAATCCACACACATGCGCCAAGTTCCATATTTCTTTGGCACAAAAAGAACAGGAAAAACGCAAGGGCTAAGGCTCTCTCAAATATATCCCTTCTCCATTAACTCAAATACTTGCCCTTGAAGCTCTTTGGTCTCTTAGGGATTACTTCGGTAAGCCGGTCGGTTCAAAATCGTAGCTCTGGGTATGAAGTCGATTTGATGCTCAATCCCCCGAATAGGTGGTAACCCACTAGAGACTTCCTCTAGAAATACGTCGTTAGAATCCTACAGCAAAGAAATAATTGTAGAAGGAAGGTTGATGTCCAATTCATTAGTATTGAGAAAACTCTCTTTGTATATGAGTACAAAAATCGGCTGTTTCAGCAAATATGATTTTTGAATCTCTCTCTCTTTTGCATAAACACTTAGTTTTTTAGCCTCTTTTTCATCCTTAGTTTTTCAACCTATTTTTCTTCTCTCATTTTTTCAAATTTCTTTTCTTTTTCTTTTTCACTCTTTTCTTTTTGTTCTTTTTCTTTCAATTGCTCAATAGAGTTTTTAAATCTCAATTGATCCTCGTACACTTATTTTGGTGTTAAAAAAGTCGACGTCACATTCTTTCCAAGATCCTTGAATGTGTAACAATTTGTGTAGCCATTGTGAATAACCCTTCGGTCAAACTGCTATGGCCTTCCCAAAAGTAAGTGGTCAGCATGCATTTTCACCACGTCACACAAAACTTCATCGTTATATTTGCCTATTGAAAAGCCAACAATAGCTTGTTTTGTGTCTTTTAACTTGCCTCTGTCGTTAAGCCATTAAAGCTTATAAGGGTGCGGATGTTTGGTCGTCGGAAAGCCTAACTTCTCCACCAAGATGCTGCTTGCAGCATTTGTGTAGCTTCCACCGTCAGTGATCACACTACACACTTTTCCTTTAACTTAGCAATGTGTGTAAAGGATATTCTCGGGTTGCTGTTTGTTTTCCGTACTTTGAAGACTTAAGCTACGCTTGATGACAAAGATCTCACCATCAATAGCATACTCGAGATCTTCCTCCTTTTCGGTGCATCAGATTCATCTTCTTTCTCTTTATCTGTCTCAATCTCGCCATTTGGTCTTATAACAATGGTGTTTCTATTTGGGCATTGGCTAGCGATGTGACCCCTCCCAAGGCACTTGAAGCACTTTATATCCCTTAAGCAGCTAGACGTGGCTTCGTTTTTACCTTTGCTAGGTTATCCACTCAGCTTGTTGGGCTTTGTGGACACCAAGGGTTCTTCTGCACAAAACGAAGCGTCTTTTTTGCTAGTATCTTGACCCTATTTTGAAGTGGAAGTGGGGTTGGAATAGGCTCAAACGGCACCTTTTCTTTTGAGTTGCTTCTCTACTTTAATAGCCATATGCACCATATCTACAACTTCAACGTAGCATTGTAGTTCCACCACATTAGCAATATCACAGTTTCATCTGGCTAAGAATCTCACCATGGTAGCCTCTCGGTCCTCTTCGACGTCAGCTCAGATCATGGAAATTTCCATCTCCTTGTAATAGTCCTCCAAGCTCAGGTTGCCTTGCGTAAGATTTATAAGCTTTTGATACAACTCCTGATGATAATATGCGGGAATGAATCTTTTACACATAATGGCTTTCATCTTGGCCCGTGTGGACACAAGTTGTTCTCCGTTTCTTCTCCAGCTCATGGTAAGTTGATCCCACCATATAATTACGTAGTCGGATAACTTTATAGCCACGAGCTTGACTTTCTTGCTCTTCGAGTAATTGTGGCACTTGAAGACAAACTTGATCTTCTTTTCCCATTCTAGGTACGCCTCTAGATCAGTCCTTCCGTGAAAAGAAGGTATAGCCATTTTGATGTTCTTTAAATCGTTATCTACCCGTTCTCGCTCCCTATGCCTTCAATTTCTATGGTCTCGTTGTCTTTCACTCTGGATAGATGTGTGATCGCTATCCACATCACTAGGATCAAAGAGATCAACTTGGTTGAGCCTGGATCGACCTCGCTCCCTTCTCAGACTTTGGGGAGTTCTTTCTCGCTGGACCCGTTCTTCTAATTGATCTATTCATTCTTGCACGGGTTCTAGTTGTCTATGGAACATCTGTTCTATCTCACGAATGAGTGCTTTGTACGTCAAATCAGGTACTCCTCCACCGGCAGCAACATTTCTTACAAGATGTAAACGATTGCCTTCCGCTGCATTGATGCGAGCATGGCTAAGGAGCTAGCTGTCGAACCTATTGAGCTACCTTTGGGGCCAATTACTTGAGCAAGGGCCAAAAAGTTTAAGGAAGCCATTGTAAGCTACCTTGACCGAATATGAGGAGAGACCATCTTGAGGCATATTGATCGTTCATAAACTAGCTCCATAAGCGTCCCATGCATCTTACTCAAAGCTGAATTTTAGCTTTTATTATTTTTATTAATCATTTACTAGAATAAACATTATTAATGTTTAGTTATTTTTAATTTAAGTATTTAATGTGTCTTGAGTCTATTTAATATGTTCTAATTAGATTCGGTAATTAATTTGTCTTAAGTTAATTAATGTGTTCTAATTAGTTTAGCCATTTAATATGTCTTAAGTTTATTTAATGTGTTCTAGTTAATATAGCTACTTAATGTGTCATAAGCTTAGACAATTTAAATGAGTATTGAATGTGTCCTTAACTGAATTTATTGGGGTTTGTAGGTGTTCACAATAGCTGAATCAGCTAGCTAGATGTAATGGACGACATTAAAAGAAATCAAAGCATTTGGAGCTGAATTAAAAACCAAGCTACTAATTACTCTTCTCCAAGTGCCTATTCGTGGAGATCAATGGACAAAAGCACATTGACACTAGGTGATTTACCTTGCAGCTGATTTCACACCTTAGAGGCTATTTAAAATCGTATGTTCACACTTGGAACTTGATTGAGTTCTTGTGTTCACACCATTTGGGCTATTCGTGCGTCACAACTTCAATTAAAAGGCTGCTGCACATTCAGCTTCCCAATGGAGGATTAAAGGAGCTCATAACTATTTGGATTATCAATTATTAGTAAGATTCAGCTCAGCTCATTAAGTGTACTCAATTAAGCTGATTAGGAATGTAAATAGCCTAAGCTATTGGCGTCACCTAGGTCTAGGAGTTGCTAAAAGTCATGTTAATCATAGTTGGAGTTAAGTCAGCTCATTAATAGCTTAATTGGGCTAATTAATAGTCGTCCATTCGATTGGAGCTAGCTCTGCCTATAAATACTTTGTTCATTCCATGTTGTAAGGACTTTTTCACATTTTATGAATATTATACTTCTTTGTGAGTGTTCAACTCTCATAGTTCTCTCTAAACTGAATTGGCTTATCAAGACAAGTCTTGTGGCATCAATCCTATCTTTTCTTTGAACTTATCACTTGCATAAGTGTGGCATTCATCTAAAACTCTAGATCCTATCTATCATAGATAGTGGGTCAAGGTTTTTTAGTTTTCAAAACCGATTTCTCCTAAGTGCTACTATAAGTTTTGGGTCAACATTGCTTATTGTGTTGGTTCATACTTTAGCCTTAGCCGAAATCATTTCCTTGTCACTTAAACCATCTCAAAAACAATTTGTTTAAGTCTATCTTTATCAATTTCGAGCCTATTTTGCAAACAACTCAACCTTAATTTTACGAATGGGCATCTAGACGACTCGAATCACAACACTGAAATGAGTTTGTATCATTTGGTATCAAAGCTAGTTTAAAACTAAGTAAGTTTGAGGTTTTCTTACTCCCGGATTAGTCTTAAAAAATAAAAAAAATTTGGATAAAAAATTCAGCATCAATTGAAAGTCAAAGTGTGAAAATCATTTTTGGAAGTACAAAATTTCATTTGATTTAAAAAAAGAAAAAGAAAAGCTAGATTGAAAGTGTTTCTACTGCTCGAAATCATTCTTTTCTCTACTAAACCAATCAGTCACACTTCAAAGCTTGTCAAATTGTTTCTAGCTTACCCTTTTTTCCTAACATCAATCCCCACCCAACCGAGCATCACTTTTGCAAGCCGATTCCACAACAATTGTTGATTTGTCTAAGTAGTCCATTGAGAAATTGGAGAGACAAACTTAGTGGAAAAAGGCAAGAGTGCGGTGAGGTCAATAGAGTGAGAAAAGCTGAAAGAGTAATATTTTCTTTTGAGAGAAATTGTGAGGATTGTTGTGAGTTAAACACAATGTCAAGAAGTCCGAAAAGGAATCCTATGGAAGGTGGTGGTGTACGTCCTATGAGAAACATTGCTCCTAGAGTTGGAGTGCCTGATTTGGCTCAACAAGCAATGATGCATGAATTCCAATAGTTGCTCCGAAATGAATTAGAGCCTCTTCATGAGCATTTGGAGCAATTGGACAAATAAGTCCAACGCGAGAGGACACCACAAAATCCAAGGCGTGAGCGTGGACATCATAGGAAAAACTGAGATGACCTTTATGAGCCTAGTGACAATGAAAGTGACCAAGTTTCTATTCGAAGTGAAAGGCGATAAGGCCAAAGGAATTGACCTCCAAGAGAAAGAAATCGTGTTGATGACAACCTTAAGAACATCAAAATGGCAATTCTCCTATTCTAAGGGAAAAATGACCCCGAGTCGTATTTGGAGTGGGAAAAGAAGATTGAACTAGTCTTCGAGTGCCAAAAATACTCGAAGAGCAAGAAGGTGAAACTTTTTGTCATCAAGTTTTCGAATTACGCCATCATTTGGTGGGGTAAGCTTACGACGAGCCGGAAGAGGAACAGGGAGCGACCTATCTCCACTTGGGCCGAGATGAAGGCAATCATGAGGAAACATTTCATCCCATCGTATTATCAATGAGAATTGTATCAGCGATTGCAAAATCTCACCCAAGGAAATTGGACTGTCAAAGATTACTATAAAGAAATAGAGGTGGCCATGATCCAAGCTGACATCGAGGAAGATCGTGAAGCAACAATGGCTAGATTTCTTACGGGTTTAAACCAAGATATTGCCAACATAGTGGAATTACAACACTATGTCAAAGTGATGGACATTGTCCATATGGCTATTAAGATTGAAAAGCATTTGAAGCGAAAGGAAGCTAGCCGACTATATTCCAATGTCACAACCACTATAACAGCTCGGTTTAGACCCTAGTCTGAATAGTCGTTTTAGGACCATAAATCTGCGTCAAAAAAATATTTTAATATTATTTTCTGTGTTTATTATATGCAAATTAGTATGTGTGAAAATTTTGTATGAAAATTTAATCGTTTGTGTGCTCAATTTGCAAAAAAGGACCTAATTGCGTAAAATGTAAAAGTGTCATTCTATTTGTTAAAATGCTTAATTGCTATGTCCTTGTAAATGAGAGGTCCTTATGTTGTTAATATGCCATTTATATGGTGAGTGGACATTTATGACCTTAATGTTAATGTTTTAAATGTTTATAATACAAGGGTAAAATGGCAATTAATGAATTAATATATGATTAATAAAACAAAACGCATGAAATTAGCCATTTTGTTCATCATAGTGCCGAAAATATCAAAAAAAAAGAAAGAAAAAGGATTCCTAGGGTTCGGCCTTGATTTTTCTTTGATTAAGGTATGAGTTTTGTTCTGTTTTCGATAATTTTTACGTTTTTGTAATCGTTTCTTTGTGTTTTACTAAGCCCATGCCTCAATTTTTGATTTTGATGATGATTTTGAAATCTGCCATTGATGAAATTGTGAGCTTTATGAAGTTAGATGATAGAAAATGAAAGATATGTGTTAGATTAATATGTTTTGTCTTTGAATTTTTGATGAATTTGAGTAATTTGAACTAAATTATAAAAATGAGATTTTAAGGGACTAAAATGTGAAATAAATGAAATATATGGGCTTATATGAACACCATGTATATTCGGCTAAGCAAGTGTTTATGGAAATTTGGTGTATTTGTGATTTTATGAATTAGGGACTAAAAAGTGAAAACATGAAAATGTGAGGGCTAATTTGTAAAATGCCCTAAATATATATATGTGTTGATTTGGATGAATGTGTGATTGGATTAGTCAAATTTCAATGTGTTTAGATCAAGAACCAAAGAAAACGAAATTAGATCGGGGAAAGTGGAAAGTCTTTGAATATTCAACTTTGTTTGTTCAAACGTATGAGGTAAGTCTATATACGAATAAATGTGTTTGTAATGGTTTATTTATGCTTATATGCTATTGAACAATGATGAATGGCTTATTGAATTGAATATGAGATATTCGAGAAAGTATCGACAAAGTTCTGACATCCGGAAAGCCCCGTACAAACCATAGGAATAGCTAGGATACATATGTCATGACATAGGATCCACTATGTGTTTTCATGTAAAACCACGTCTGGGACGTTGGCATCGACTTATGATTTATGTGTAAAACCATGTCTGGGACATCGACTTCGTATTTGATTTCGTGTAAGACCCTGTCTGGGACAGTGGCATCGATATTTGATTACATGTAAGACCAAGTCTAGGACGTTGGCATTGTATGAGTTTTTCGAGTTATCTGCGTATCCTTATGATTCCTAATGATTCAACGGGCATTCCGAAAAAAATTGAATATATGAAATGTGTAATTGAATTAGGTACGTTTGAAATGTATACTATGTTTGAGAATAAAACGTAAGTACATGTGCAAGTGATGATATATGAAATAAGTATGAGAAAATATGCTATATGAGGACTTGAATTGAGATTATGTGAATTGTGTATGAACTATATTGTAAGTAATAGTATTTGGCCATGAATTACATGAATGGTTTGGTTTATAATTGTGTTATATGATAAGTTTATTTGTACATGGCTTATTAAGCATTTAAATGCTAACTTTGTGTGTCTTTCAACTATTTTAGGTAGATATAGTAGCTACCGGGAGCTCGGGGATCGTTAAGGATCATCACCACACTATCGAACTTCTTTTTGGTACCTTTTGAAAATGTGAATATATTAAAGTATGGCATGTATAGGCTAGAAGTACTTTGATTATGTTTTGTGATGTATATATTTAGCCATGTGATATGGCTTGGTCATGGTTGTGATTATGATTTGATTTTGATATATGAAATATGATGCAATATGACCAATATGATGTGTTTATATTTGGTAAGTTTGGTAAGTTTTTGGTATGTACTAATTATGGAATTGGTAAGAATGTGGTATGAAATTGAATGAGTATATTAAGGTTATAAACCATATGTTTTGCTATGTTTTTGGCTTAAGGAATGACATGATTTGGTATGTGTTACAAGCATGAAAGTGTTGTAAATGAAATGGCATGAATGTTGAATGTTTTTGGTTGTGAATTGGTTGAAAATTTGGTATAAAATGATGTGGATTTGTTACTTGTAGGAAGGACCCAAAATGGGTGGAAAATTGGCCTTGTAAATGGCTTATTTTTGCCCATTCGGGCAGAGACACGGGCGTGTGTCTCAGCCATGTTGCTTGAGGGCCATTTCAAAATGAGCCTGGGTAGACCACACGGTCACACACACACGAGTGTGTGCCAGGTCGTGTGGCCAAGTCAGTTTTCGACCATGGGCTTGACACACAGGCGTGTGGTCAGCCGTGTGGCTAAGTCAGTAGCCTCCATAATTTTCACACGACCAGGCACTCTGGCGTGTCTGGTGGCTATGTGGAAAAGTCAGTATGTATGCCCTGTTTTGACACGGCCTAGACATATGGGTGTGTCTAGTGCCGTGTGAGGCAGACAGCCTATTCACACGGACGTGTGACCTGTATAACTTTGAAAATTTGTTTAGTTTCAAAAATTTTGTAAGTGTTCGGTTTAGTCCCGACCCATTTCTAATGCATGTTTAAAGTCTCGATGACCTATATAAGGGACTCTATGATAATGTTTGATTATGATTGTGGATGTTGTTTATGAATTATTTGTAAAAGGTTTCGATTTGTCCGATAACGCCTTTAACCCTAGTCCAGCGACAGATACGAGTTAGGGGTGTTACATTTGGTTGGTATCAGAGTTACGGTTCTCGCATACATGCCATATTAGGAACTGCGATAGTGTGATGAATCCTGACAATGAAAATGTGTTTTTTATATAGCAAATGGATCTCATACGAGCCGTAGTTGACGATGTTGAAAGCAATGCGCCTACTCCCGTACAAGGGACAGTGCCATCTCACCCTAGACCTACTACTAATAGTCATGACGGAGAGGCTAAGCAAGCCTTTTATCAAATGATGAGTGATTGGTTCACCCAATATATTCGTACTAATCCGGCTGTGTCACAACCTCCAACCCCGACTAATCCTCCACAAGTCCCTGCTATGCCACAAGCGAATCCAATTCAGTTAAGTAAGCCACCAGTTGATAAGATTAGAAAATATGGGGCTGAAGAATTTCGTGCTACTACGAATGATGATGCCGAGAGAGCCAAGTTCTGGGTAGAGAATATTATAAAAGTATTCAATGAATTATCATTGACTCAGGTTGAATGCCTTAAGTGTGTCGTTTCACTTCTGAGAGACACGTCGTGTCATTGGTGGAAAACACTGATATCTATGATTCTGAGAGAGCGAGTCACCTAGGATTTCTTTCAAGTTGAATTTTGAATGAAATACATCAGTCAGAGATTTATCGATCAGAAACATAAAGAGTTTCTTGAATTAAAATAAAGCCGTATGTCTGTTACAGAATACGAGCGAGAATTTGTGAAACTGAGTCAGTATGCACGAGAATGTGTCTTGACCGAAGAAATAATGTGTAAAAGATTTGAAGATGGTTTGAATAAAGATATCCACTTGTTAGTTTGAATTGTTGTGCTTGTTGAAATAGCCTATAAAACTGAAGAACTCAGGAAAGAGAAAAGAAAAGTCGACTAGAGATGAAAGAAAGAGATCCGCAAGTAAACCATTTCAGTTAGCGTCAAAGAAGTTTCGAGATGATTATAGCCGTTCAAAGGCTAATGTGGGACATCCGAGTAGAGATCGTACGAGAACGCATTCGAGTTTCAAAGCTCCAACTACTTCAGTTGCAAGTGTTGGAAATGTCAGATAGAAGCGACCCGAGTGTAAACATTGTGGTAAAAGACACCCTGGTAATTGTAGATTGTATGATCGAGCTTGCTTTAAATGTGGATCATTAGATCACTTTATTCGTGATTGTCTCGAGTCTGTTGAGCAAGAGATTGTGCAAAATCCGAGGCCAAGTGGCAATACAGCTCGTGGTAGACCACCCAGAAATATGGGAAATGTGAGTGATAGTCAAAGAGGGGCTAAAGATACTACTGTTAGATCCAAGGCTTGCGAACCTGCCAAAGCCTACGCCATTCGAGCTCGTGAGGAAGCTTCATCTCCAGATGTTATTACTGGTACTTTTACTCTTTACGATACTTCTATGATTGCATTGATAGATCCGAAATCAATACATTCGTATATATGCATAAATTTAGTATCCAGTAAGACTTTTCCTGTAAAGTCTACTGAATTTGTGATTAAAGTATCGAACCCCCTAGGTAAAAGTGTTATAGTTGACAAAGTCTGTAAGAATTGTCCTTTAATGTTTAAAGACATTTGTTTTCTGGCCGATCTGATGTTATTACCTTTTGATGAGTTTGGTATAATTTTAGGTATGGATTGGTTAACTTTGCACGATGCTATTGTGAATTGAAAATGGAAAGCTATTGATTTGAGATGAAAGAATGATGAAATAGTCCGAATTGAATCTAGTTATTTGAATGGGTTATCGACTGTGATTTCGTCAATGAAAGCTCTGAGTATTGTGAGAAAAGGTTGTGAAACTTACTTTTCTTATGTAATTGATTTGAAAGTAATAGAAAAGAAAGTGGAATCACTACTTGTTTTCTGTGAATTCCCTGATGTATTCCCTAAAGAACTTCTTGGATTACCTCCGATTCAAGAAGTAGAATCTGGCATTGAGTTAGTATCGGGAACTACTCTGATTTTGATAGCTCTGTATAGAATGGCTCTGACCAAGTTAAAAGAATTAAAGTCTCAGTTACAAGAGTTGACAGATAGAGGATTCGCAAGATCAAGTTTCTCACCTTAGGGTGTGCTAGTTCTATTTGTGAAAAAGAAAGATGGTACGGTGAGAATGTGCATTGATTATCGTCAGTTGAACAAAGTAAATATCAAGAAAAAAATACCCTATGCCCCGAATTGACGATTTGTTTGATCAGTTGAAAGGAGCTACCATGTTTTCAAAGATAGATCTGAGATCAGGCTATTATCAGTTGTGAGTAAAAGATTCAGACATTCCGAAAACTGGTTTACGAACGAGATACAAACATTATGAGTTTTTAGTTATGCCTTTCGGATTGACTAATGCACCAGCTATCTTTATGGATTTGATGAATCAAATATTCAGACCGTACTTGGATCAATTTGTTGTTGTATTCATTGATGACATTTTGATTTATTCGCATGATGAAAATGAACATGTTGAACATTTGAAAATAATGCTACAGACTTTGCGAGATAAGAAACAGTATGCGAAGTTTAGCAAATGTGAATTCTGATTACAAGAAGTCAGTTTTCTGGGTCATATTGTGTCAGCATCAGGTATCCGAGTTGATCCGAGCAAAATTTCAGCTATTTTGGATCAGAAGTCTTCGAAAAACGTTTCAAAAATCTGCAGTTTTCTGGGACCAGCTGGTTATTATCGACGGTTTGTAAAAGACTTTTTGATGATTGAGACTCTATTGACGAAGTTGCTTCAGAAAGATGTGAAATTTGAATGGTCTGAAAAGTGTCAAAAAAGCTTTGATCAGTTGAAAACCCTATTGACTGAAGCTCCGGTGCTACACAACCAGAACCGGGTAAAGAATTTGTGATATATAGTGATGCTTCGTTGAACTGTCTGGGATTTGTTTTAATGCAGGAGGGCAAAGTCATAGCTTATGCTTCTAGACAGTTAAGACCGTACGAAAAGAACTATCTAACGCATGACCTTGAGTTAGCTACGATTGTGTTTGCTTTGAAGATTTAGCGTCACTATCTATTTGGTGAGAAATGTCATGTATATTCTAATCATAAGAGTTTGAAATGTCTGATAACTCAGAAAGATTTGAACCTGTGACAGAGAAGATGACTAAAACTGTTAGAAGACTACGAGCTTGTTATCGATTATCATCAGGGAAAGGCCAATGCCGTTGCTGATGCTTTGAGTCAGAAATCATTATTTGCCTTGCGTGCGATGAATGCTCACTGATGATGGTTTAGTTTTAGCTGAACTGAAAGTGAGACTTTTGTTTTTACAGTAGATTATTGATGCTCAGGAGGTTAATAATGAGATTATGGAAAAACGAGCTCAGTGTGATTTGAATCCTGATTCAAAAATTTGAATCGATAAAGATGATTGTTTAAGATTTCGAGATCAGATTTGTCTTCTGAGAAATCCAGAGTTAGTTCAGATGATTTTGAACGAAGCTCATAATAGTTGTTTATCTGTACATCCGGGTAGTTTAAAAATGTATAATGATTTGAAATAGTATTACTGGTGGTCTGGAATGAAAAGAGATATCTCTGACTTTATTTAAAATGTTTAATTTGTCAAAAGGTTAAAGCTGAAATCAAGGGTCATCCAGTTTGCTACAACCGATTATGATTCCAGAATGGAAATAGGATAGAGTGGCAATGGATTTTGTTTCGAGTTTGCTCTTATCTCCGAGAAAGAAAGACGGGATCTGGGTTGTAGTTGATCAATTGACGAAATCAACTCATTTTATTCTGGTACAATCGGATTACTCACTTGATAAGTTAGCTGAGTTATACATTTCTGATATTGTGAGATTGCACGGTGTGCCATTGTATATTGTGTCAGATAGAGAGATCTGAGATTCACTTTGCAATTTTGGAAGAAATTCCAAGAGGCTTTAGGTACGAAATTGCACTTCAGTACCACTTTTCACCCGCAGATGGATGGTCAATCTGAGCAGATTATTCTGATTCTTGAGGATATGTTGAGATGTTGTATTCTTGAGTTTGGAGGTACGTGGGAATAGTATCTACCATTGATTGAATTTGCTTATAATAATAGTTTTCAATCGAGCATTCAAATGGCACCGTACGAAGCCTTATATGGTCACAAATGCCGTAGACCATTATATTGGTCTGAACTCAGTAAGAATAAGATACGCGGGGTTGATTTGATTAAAGAGACTGAACAGAAGGTAAAAGTAATTCGAGATAGTTTGAAAGTAGCTTCTGATCGTCAGAAATCATACGTAGATTTGAAAAGAAAAGATATTGAATTTGAAATTGGTGATAAAGTGTTTTTGAAAGTATCCCCGTGGAAGAAAGTACTTCGATATGGCAGAAAAGGTAAATTGAGTCTAAGATTCATCGGACCGTATGAGATTATTAAGCATATTGGGTCAGTTGCTTACTGATTGTTGCTGCCACTAGAGTTAAAAAAGATTCATAATATGTTTCATGTATCAATGCTTCAACGATACAGATCTGATCCCTCACATGTGATTTCTCCATCTGAGATTGAAATTCAGTCTGATATGACCTATGAAGAAGAACCGATCTGTATCTTAGCTCGTGAGACTAAAGAACTGCAAAATCAAAAAATTTCGTTAGTAAAAGTATTGTGCCAGCGACATGGTGTTGAAGAGCCTACGTGGGAGCCCGAAGATACTTGAGACAATAATATCTGAATCTGTTCAACGATAAGATTTTTGGGGACGAAAATCCCTAAGGGGGAGAGTTGTAATAGCCCGATTTAGACCCTAGTCAGAATAGTGGTTTTTGGACCACAAATTTGAGTCAAAAAATATTTTAATATTATTTTTCGTGTTTATTATATACGAATTAGTATGTGTGAAAATTTTGTATGAAAATTTAATCGTTTGTGTGCTTAATTTGGAAAAAGGACCTAATCGCATAAAATGTAAAAGTGGCCTTCTATTTGTTAAAGTGCTTAATTGCTATGTCCTTATAAATTAGAGGTCCTTATGTTGTTAATATGCCATTTATATGGTGAGTGGACATTTATGACCTTAATGTTAATGTTTTAAATGTTTATAATGCAAGGGTAAAATGGTAATTGATGAATTAATATATGATTAATAAAACAAAATGCATGAAATCATCCATTTTGTTCATCATAGTGCTAAAAATATCAAAGAAAAGAAAGAAAAAGGATTCCTAGGGTTCGGCCCTGATTTTTCTTTGACTAAGGTATTGGTTTTGTTCCGTTTTTGATAATTTTTACGTTTTTGTGATTGTTGCTTTGTGTTTTACTAAGCCCATGCCTCAATTTCTGATTTTGATGATGATTTTGAAATATGCCATTGATGAAAATGTGAGCTTTATGAAGTTAGATGATAGAAAATGAAAGATATGTGTTAGATTAATAAGTTTTGTCTTTAAATTTTTGATGAATTTGAGTAATTTGAACTAAATTATAAAAATGAGATGTTGAGGGGCTAAAATGTGAAATAAATGAAATATATAGGCTTATATGAACACCATGTATATTCAGCTAAGCAAGTGTGTATGGAAATTTGGTGTATTTTGTGATTTTATGAATTAGGGACTAAAATGTCAAAACGTGAAAATGTGAGGGATAATTTAAAAAATGCCCTAAATATGTATACATGGATTGATTTGAATGAATGTGTGATTGAATAAGTCAAATTTGAATGTGTTTAGATCAAGAACCAAAGAAAATGGAATTAGATTGGGGAAAGTCGAAAGTTGTTGAATAGTCGACTCTGTTCATTCAAATTTGTACGAGATAAGTCTATATACAAATAAATGTGTTTGTAATGCTATTGAACAACGATGAATGGCTTATTGAATTGAATATGAGATATTCGAGAAAGTATCAACCAAATTTCGACGTCCAAAAAGCCCTGTACGAACCATAGGAATAGTTAGGATACATATGTCATGACATAGGATCCGATATGTGTTTTCATGTAAGACCACGTCTGGGATGTTGGCATCGACTTATGATTTACGTGTAAGACCATGTATGGGACATCGACATCATATTTGATTTTGTGTAAGACCCTGTCTGGGACAGTGGCATCGATATTTGATTACATGTAAGACCATGTCTTGGAGGTTGGCATTGTACGAGCTTTCTAAGTTATCTGCGTATCCTTATGACTCTGAACGGTTCAAGAAAAGAAGGAATATATGAAATGTGTAACTGAATCAGGTACGTTTGAAATGTATACTATGTTTGAGAATAAAACGTAAGTACATGTGCAAGTGATGATATATGAAATAAGTATGAGAAAATATGCTATATGAGGACTTGAATTGAGATTATGTGAATTGTGTATGAACTATATTGTAAGTAATAGTATTTGGCCATGAATTACATGAATGGTTTGGTTTATAATTGTGTTATATGATAAGTTTATTTGTACATGGCTTATTAGCATTTAAATGCTAACTTTGTGTGTCTTTCAACTATTTTAGGTAGATATAGTAGCTACCGGGAGCTCGGGGATCGTTGAGGATCATCACCACACTATCGAACTTCTTTTTGGTACCTTTTGAAAATGTGAATGTATTAAAGTATGACATGTATAGGCTAGAAGTACTTGACTATGTTTTGTGATGTATATATTTAGCCATGTGATATGGCTTGGTTATGGTTGTGATTATGATTTGATTTTGATATGAAATGTGATGCAATATGACCAATATGATATGTTTATGAATGGCCAAGAGATTTGGTAAGTTTGTTAAGTTTTTGGTATCTACTAATTGTGGAATTGGTAAGAATATGGTATGAAATTGAATGAGTACATTAAGGTTATACACCATATGTTTTGGTATGTTTTTGGCTTAAAGAATGACATGATTTGGTATGTGTTACAAGCATGAAATTGTTGTAAATGAAATGGCATGAATGCTGAATGTTTTGGTTGTGAATTGGTTGGAATTTTGGTATAAAATGATATGGATTTGTTACTTGTAGGAATGACCAAAAATGGGTGGCAAATTGGCCTTGTAAATGGCCTATTTTTGCCCACACGGGCAGAGAGACGGGCGTGTGTCTCAGCCGTGTTGCTCGAAGGCCATTTCAAAATGAGCCTGGACAGACCATACAGTCACACACACACGGGCATGTGCCAGGCCGTGTGGCCAAGTCAATTTTGACCATGGGCTTGACACACGGGTGTGTGGTCAGCCGTATGGCTAAGTCAATAGCATCCTTAATTTTCACACAACCAGGCACACTGGCGTGTCTGATAGCCATGTGGGCAAGTCAGTATGTAAGCCCTATTTTGACACGGCCTAGACACATCAGCGTGCCTAATGCCGTGTGAGGCACACAGCCTGTTCGCATGGGCGTGTGACCTGTATAACTTTGAAAAATTGTTTAAGTTTCAAAAAAATTTGTAAGTGTTCGGTTTAGTCCTGACCCATTTCTATTGCATGTTTAAGGTCTCGATGACATATATAAGGGACTCTATGATAATATTTGATTATGATTGTGGATGTTGTTTATGAATTATTTGTAAAAGGTTCTGATTTGTCCAGTAACACCTTTAACCCTAGTCCAGCGACGGATACGGGTTGGGGGTATTACAACCACGAAATGGGGATAAAGAGCCAGTAAAGTCCCTATTCGATCCAAAGAGCCCATTGCAGCCACTAAGTCTAATCAGCCAAGTGGTGAAACGAGTAAAGGCAAGAACGAGCCTGTCCCTAATTGAACAAAGGACATAAAATGTTTCAAGTGCCAAGGGATGGGACACATAGCCAATCAATGTCCCAATCAATGAGTTATGGTGGTTATGGCCAACAGAGAAATTGAGTTTGAATAAAAAAAGGAGGAAGAGCCCGAAAACCCCACCGATGAAGAAGAAGATTTAGAATATCATGTTGAAGGTGAGATCCTCGTTGTTAAAAAACGTTTGAGTATTAAAAGTGTCAAAGATGAACAACAATGGGAGAACATATTCCACACTCGTTGGCACGTCTAAGGCAAAGTGTGCAGGATGATAATCGACAAAGGAAGTTGCACCAACGTCGCAAGCAGCATGCTAGTGGAGAGACTTGGCTTAGCCATGACTAAACATCCTATCCCCTATAAATTGCAATGGCTCAATGATGGTGGTGAACTCAAAGTGACCAAGCAAGCTGTTGTGGCATTTTCTATTGGCAAGTACCAAGATGAAGTGTGTGATATGGTGCCAATGCATGCAGGCTATCTTCTGTTGGGGCATCCATAGAAATTTGACCGACGTGCAATCCTCGATGGATACACAAATAGATATACTTTTAAACACTTAGGAAAGAATGTAACCCTAGCACCCCTCACCCTGAAACAAGTGTATGAGGACCAGCTCAAGTTGAAACAATCTATAGAAAAATCAAAAGAATAAGAATAAGAAGAAAAGGATGAGAAAGAAAAAGAAAAGAAAATAGAAAAAAAGAGAGGAAAAATTGAAAAGAGTGACTCAAAAACTCGAGCGGAAAGAGAAAAGAAAAAAGAGAGTGAAAATGAAAAAAAATGAACATTTATGGAAGGAAAAGAAAAATGAGGAAATTACTTTTGATGAGGCAGCCCATTCTTGTACTCATGTACAAGGAAAGTCTTTTTGGAACTAACAAAATTTATTTTAACTTGCCCTCTTCAATTGTTTCTTTGCTACAGGATTTTGAAGACGTGTTTTCAGAGGAAGTACCAAGAAGATTGCCTCCCATTCGAGGCATAGAACATCAGATTGACTTCGTGCCCAGAGCCACGATCCCTAATAGACCAGCCTATCGGAGAAACCCCAAAGAGAACAATGAGTTACAAAGGCAAGTGGCTGACTTGATGGAGAAAGGCAACTGATGCATGCATAGGAGCGTCTGATGAATAATCAATTGGAACAAAATTAAAGTTGTCTATGTCAATACCGATTGGGTTGAAAGATGAGAAGAATTCAAAAAATCCAATTGAAATTCCTGATTGGCCTATGACTCGGGCTAGATCCAAGAAGCTCAAAGAGGCAATGTTATGGTTGATTCAGCAAGTTTGGCCTGAGCATGAGAAGTCCAATTTCTATTGGACTCAAGATAACGATCCAATTCCATGCAATGTATTGCATGTGACAGTTTGATTAGTATGAACAAACTCTTCAATTTTTAATTATGAATTCTGTTTGTTAAATGCATCTTTCTTTTACAATCTGTTTCATTATGTGTTTTGTTTGTTAAATGCATCTTTATTTAATGTTTTGAATTAATACATCTACATATTTTAAAACTTGTTTATTGAATGTGTCTTTAGTTAATGCTTTACATTAATACATTAGCATCATTTAAGACTTGCATTATGTGTTTAATAAGTCATGCATTAAATCATCTCATTTGTTAATTTACTTCAAGTATGGTTTAAGTTGCATGTTCATTTAATTTGTGTGCGTGAGAGTTATTAAATATGCTATTTTTATTAGTGTTTTAAGTTATTATTTAATCTTAAATATCTATTTTGTAGGTGAGTTTTCATATGATTAAAGACTCTTCAAACTTGGATAGTTTCAAAGCTTTTAAAAGGACATTAAGGAGGCTGTTTAATGGACCAAAAGAGACTATTCAAGTCTGAACGTTTTTGGGGTCTTAAGTCTTCATCATGGTGCCATTTAAGAGGATGATACACAAGCTTTTATCATGTGGTTACAAGGGAGCTTACAGGTAAGATTAAAGTAATTAAGTCCCCAAATCAAAATAAACTTTAAAAGGCCTTATTACATAACGAAAACCCAATATCAAATAAAATCTAAATTGTAGTATATTAAATAAATTAACTACGTTGAGTGGCCACCTTCGAGTCCTCCATCGCCTCGATCTGTCTAAGCCTGGGGATTTCCTGCATAGACAACAGATGGGTGAGTTTACGAAAACTCAGTGTGTGAAATCCCAAGATAACAAACAATCAGAGTAAACACAATCTGGGCCTAGGCCCGTTAGTTTCGGTTAGGGCCTTAACCCCTTTTTAAATAACAGTATCAGTCTTGGTCTGAGCCCATTTTAGTAACAGAGGCAATCTGGGCCTTAGCCCATTTCAGTACATTATGTAAACAAAGAATCCTACCCAATCCAACCGCTACACACCATCTCCGTACCAGCCCTACACACCATGTGGGGATAAAATCGACCTACCCAACCCTACACACCATGTCGTGTCAATTTTAGTACTAGCAGAGCTGCTAGTAATATGCTTATAGCCTTTCAATACACTTCCTCCAAAATCATATATCCCACCCCATGTAATGTAACATAATATCATACATGTATGCAGAAATGTCATGCTAAAAAACAACAAAGATATTTTAGTCAATTTACCTTACAGAGGTATATTGGTCATTTCATCAGTATAGGGTCTAAGTATACTTATCGACCCAACAGTAGGTCCACAGTCGTCTTAGGCAACCGTGCAAGCTTAATAGTCAAACAGTGATAATGGGCCTTCAGCCCATATTGCTGGCCCATATGGGCCTCTACTCTCATATGGCCAACTTAGCCCAGAAATGGCCTTAATCGTGTAGTTTACATAGGTTGGCCCACAATCTACCACACTTTGTGCAATTTTTTTGTATGGGGCCCATGGGCCTATTGGGCACACACGGTCCAGTTCGGCCCAAATTGGCCCAATACCATTTCAGCCTATGAAATCGATCAAGGCCATTTTGTCAACCACATAGCCTTGTTTTACTACTCGGCCTGCCACACTAGAGGCCACATGCCAGTGTGGTGTCGGCAACCCACTTTTCAGCTTTTTGCCAATCTATGTTAATAGCAGTGTGATTACACACACCTATTATGGAGTTGTAACAAAACCACTTCTGAATCGAGAACTTATGATCAACCACAACCCCTCATTTATCAAAGAGGATTTTATAAATTCACTGACACTTACCAATCCAATTACCGCAGAATCCCAGTGACTTAACCACCACGAACTGCTCCAAAGCTTTGCCCTTCACAAGAAACATTGGACCAAATGATAAGTATTTAAAATCCCATATGGAATACATTGTACTTAAATCACTTACCCCAAAAATGGATAGACCACTTGCAAAGAGAAGGGTAATCAGCCCAAGCTTCCACTATAGGATCCATGCTCCTAGCATGATTTGGCAAAACACAATCGTTAGAGGAAGATCCTATATTTAGCCCCAAAGAGAAATAGAAGGGAAAGCCAAAACTTGCTTAGCAGAGCCAACCGAAGTTCGGTTAGGAAGAGCAATAATAAAGTGATCAAAACATACCCTTGCCACTAGATCCAGTGAACTTTAGCAACAGTAAATCAAGAAGATTCGACCACAGCAAGAAGAACAAGGTTTGAGGGGGAAGAGTATGGGTATTCGGCCCCACAAAGAAAGAAAGAATGAGAACAAACAAGGAAGTAATCCTCCCAACTGCCCCTAAAGTCGATAACACAACCTCTCAACATATCTTCTAGAATCTGAATGCCCTCTCTGACTGCCCATCCGACTGAGGGTGAAAAGCCGTACTAAAATCCAATCGCACTCCCAACGCCTCATGCAACTTGTGCCAAAACCGAGATGTAAACCTTGGGTCTCAGTCAGAAATTATCGATACTGGCACCCCATGTAACCGCACTATCTCTGCCACATACAACTTGGCCAACTTCTGAAGTGAGTAATCGGTTCGGACAGGTATGAAATGGGCAGATTTCGTCAACCTATCCATAATCACCCAAATTGAGTCCTTCTTGGAAGGTGTCAATGGCAAACCACTTACAAAATCCATAGTTACCCTTTCCCACTTCCAAAGCGGGATCTTTACTGGTTGTAACAATCCTGAAGGCAGTTGATGCTCGGGCTTTACTTGCTGACATGTCAAACATTTCCCCAAAAATTTAGTCACTTCTCGCTTAAGCCCAGGCCACCTATATAGCTCTCGCAAGTCTCGATACAACTTACTCCCTCCTGGATGCATAGCACAAGGTCCACTATGTGCCTCTCTCAAAATCACAATCTCAAGTCAGAGTCCTTCAGCATACAAATTCTTCCTCGAAAACAAAGAACCCCATCATTATTTACTCCAAAGTCTGGATTCTCCCCCTTCTCAACTTGCTGAAACCGAGAAACCAATGACTCATCCACCAACTGCTGCTTCTTAATCTGCTCCACCCAAGTGGGTCTCACTTGTAACTCTGCCAATAAGCTTCCATCATCATACAAGCCTAAACGAGCAAACATTGCCTTTAATTCCACCACAGTCCTTCGACTTAACGCATCAGCCACGACATTTACCTTACCTGGATGGTACTCAATCGAACAGTCATAGTCCTTTAACAACTCTATCCACCTTCCCTGTCTAAGATTCAGCTCCTTTTGAGTTAGCAAGTAATTAAGACTCTTGTGATCTGTATAGATAATGCATCTCTCCCCATACAAGTAGTGCCTCTATATCTTAAGCGCAAAAATCACTGCTGCCAACTCCAAGTCATGAGTAGAATAGTTCACCTCATGAGGCTTAAGCTGTCGTGACGCATAATTGACCACTTTACCCTCTTGCATCAACAAGCAGCCTAAACCTACATGTGACACATCACTGTACACAGTGAAATCCTTACCAGACTCTGGCTGAATCAACACTGGCGCTTCTGTCAGAACCTTCTTTAACTTCTCAAAAGCCTCTTGCTACCTATTTGTCCAAACAAATGGTGCTCCTTTCCTTATAAGTTTAGTTAACGGTGCTGCCAACACAGAAAGTCCTTCCACAAATCTTCTATAATAGCCTGCCAACCCCAGAAAACTTCAGATTTCTATTACTGACCTCGGTGGCTTCCACTCTAGAATTGGCTCAATCTTTCGAGGGTCTACCTTGATCCCCTCAGCAGACACCACATGCCCCAAGAAAGTTACTTCCTTCAACCAAAACTCGTACTTGCTGAACTTTGTATAGAGTTGCTTTTCCCTAAGCACTTACAGCACAATACGAAGATGTTCATCATGATTCTCTTCCGTTTCGGAGTACACTAAGATATCATCGATAAAAACAGCTACGAACTGATCCAAGTATGGCTAAAACACCCGATTCATTAAATCCATGAATGCTACCAGTGCATTAGTCAAACCAAAGGGCATAACCAGAAACTCGTAATGACCATATCGAGTTCTGAATGACGTCTTATGAAATCCACTTCTTTGACTCTCAACTGATGATATCCTGACTGAAGGTCAATCTTAGTAAATACTGAAGCTCCTTTCAGTTGGTCGAACAGATTGTCGATTCTGGGCAAAGGATACTTGTTCTTGATCGTCAGTTTGTTCAACTGCCGATATCAATACACATCCGCATGGTCCCATCTTTCTTCTTTACGAACAGCACTGTGCGCCCCACGGAGAAATACTTGGTCGTATAAACCCTCTATCCAACAATTCCAGAATTTGAGCTTTTAGTTCCACCAACTCCTTTGGCGCCATCCTATAAGGCGCAATGGACACTGGAGCTGTTCCAGGTAACAAGTCGATTTCGAACTCGACTTCTCTATTCGGAGGTAATCCAGGAAGTTCCTCTGGAAATACATCTTGAAATTCTTTGATGGTCCTCACCTCAGGTTTAGCTTGACTCACAAATGCTAAGAACGCCTCACAACCTTTCTGAATCCACTTCTCAGCCCTTAAGGCCGAGACAACATTGAACAAATAGTTCCTTCGCTCCCCTATGACCATTATCTCCTCATCCTTGGCAGTTCTTAGCACCATTCTCTTAGCAGCACAATCCAACGTCGCCCTATGCTTAGTTAGCCAGTCCATTCCCAAAACAAGATCAAAATCCCCAAATGGCAGCTCCATCAAATCTCCTACAAATATCTTATCTTGTGTCTCCAAAGGCACTGCCCTAAAGAGTTTATCTACCTTAACTGAGTGTCCTAAAGGGCTTACCACCGATACCCCACTCACAGTCTCCTCAGGAAGCACACCCAATGCCCCAGATACATCACAAGCAACATACGAGTGAGTGGAACCCACATCAATCAAAGTAGTGTAAGGCGTGCTATGAATGAAGAACGTACCAGTTATAACATCAGGAGCGTCACCCTCCTCACGATGCCGTGCAGCATAAACCAACGCCGACTGTCGAGCTTCAGCATTTCCAGCACCCCTGCCAGGTGCCCCACGTCCATGTCCATTACCATTGCCACCTCTACTTTGCCCACGGCCTCTCTGTGGTGGTGGTCGTCCTCGCTGTGGTTGGACCCCTCTTTGCTCCGCAGCTAGATCCTGGGCTGCTCTCCGAGGACACTCTCTGAACTTATGTTCCTTTGACCCACATCAAAAACAAGCTCCAGTTCATTTCCAGCACTCCCCCATATGTACTCTACCACAGTCTCTGCAAGCCTGTGGTCTAAAGGTATTCACCGAAACTGCTTTTAGCATTCCTATTTGCAACACCTGGGGGTCTAGGATCCCTCCTAAATCTGGGTCGATCCTTCTCACGATTCTGCCGTTCAGTCCGTTTTACTTCCTCGGCTATCTTTGCCTTTTCTACCAACACAAAAAATCACGCTCCCTCTGTGGAGCTATTAGTACCCTAAGTTCATCACAGAGGCCATCCTCAAATCGAACACTGCGCTCATATTCGGTCACAACAATCCCGCTAGCATATTGACTCAGCCTCAAAAATTCTGCCTCGTCCGCAACAGTCTTATTTCCTTGTGCCAGATTCAAAAATTCCTTTCGACGGGCATCCACATAACTAGCTCCAACATACCTCCCCTTAAAAGCAGTCTTGAATAGCTCCCAGGTTACTCGTTCTATCAGGGTACTCTCCCTTACAGTGATCCACCACCGATATGCCTCATCTCGGAGCAATGACACGGCCCCTTTCAGTTTTTGCTCCACAGAGCAATCTAGGTCGTCCATAATCTGCTCTGTTGCCTCTAGCCAATATTTAGCCACATTTGGGGCTACTCCAGATACGCACCTAAAAACCTCTGCTCCATTAGCCCGGAGTCGCTCAGAGATGGATCCCCTATTTACTGTCCCAATGCTAGCTCCAGCAACCCTTTCTAAAACCCTTAACATTACTTGGGACAAAGCATCATCCCCCGCGGCTCGATCATATACCCAATCTCAGTCGCCTGTGGCACGAATGCCTCCTCAGCTGCCTATGCCCTGAGGATGAAGATTCAGCTTGCACCCTTCCGCGACCACGTCCGCGGCCTCGTCCACGAGTTCCTCTTGTACTCATATCGAATTATTTGATTACGAATTTTATGACATTAGTTTAATATTTCAATTGTTTATTACAAAATGTCTTATGGAAATATAGCAGTTTAAGGATTGTTTTCGCAACGTCGTAGCCTAGCTACAGTCTCATTTCTACCGTTCTACAGTTCTACCCTATCTAAAGTATCTTAGCAGGGTCGCAGTTCTTATCCACAGCATTATACTAATATCACATAATGTAAAAGAAAGTATACTTATAGACTTGGTGCCAGGGATTCAGCGTGCCACCTTTTTCTTCCAAACCATTTAAAGCAAAAAAAACATGTATTTGGTAACAAAAATAGGAATTTCTTAAAAATTGGTTTAAAAAATACCTTTGTTTTGCAATTCTTGATTTAAAACCCGTTTAGAAACCTACAGCCGAGTTGTTGCAACCTTGCTTTGATACCACTAAATGTAATACCCCAAACCCGGCCTAGACGTTATGGCTGAATCTGACGTGCCACATTGAAGTGAAGAACCCACGTTTCACTTTAGTGTTTTAATAAACCGTCTATTGTTAAGGCTTAACCAAGTGAATGGAAGCTGTGCACCAGGTAGGTATCAAAAAAACAGAGGAGGTGCGCCATGAAGGCTGCTTAAGTACCAAGCTCTTCGATTGGATCCAATCCTAGACATGCCCACAACCATTGCCACACTTTGTTAACCGAGTTGAAATTTATTTGGGTAGATATCTTTGATAAACCGATAAATTGTGTTGTCACGTTTTTTGAAAACGAGTATCGTTTTGAAAATGCGCCCTAAGTCTAGCCCATTTGAATTATTATCAGAAAAATTTAGAGTTATTGGAAATTAAATAATCCCAGAAAGAGAATAAAGTTAAAATGGCCTTATTACAACCCAAAAATAAATAGTAATTAAGATGAACTCACGAAAACCAGTTACTTATTTTAAAGTCCAAAAGTGTTCACTGTGGCCACTCTAAATCCCCTCCGACTCCAAATCCCCATATCAAGGCTCACCTGAAGGGTTAAGGAAGGGGGTGAGTTTGGAAACTCAGTGTGCAACAAGCCCCTTTCAGAGCCCAAAACAATATCAGCATACTGGGCTTAAGCCCAAAATTAGTCTCAACATATACTGGGCTGAAGCCTTTCGTAAAACGATTACTAGGCCGAAACCTTTTCATAATTCATATCACTGGGCTGAAGCCTTTACTATAAATGGTATGGCCCATAGACCCATTTCAATAACACATGCAATATCAATGAACATATACAAGCCCATTTGGGGAGACTACTCAACCCACCATCCGCTACTCTCCACCCGTACCAACCAAGCTCTCCATGTGGGGAATAACTCAACCCACCCAACCAAACTCTCCACTGGCAGCATAGCCGCTTTATCATGTAACTGGAGGCTAGCCTCTTTTAATAACTGGGGCAAAGCCCTTTTTGATAAACTGGGGCAAAGCCCTTTTTGGTAAACTGGGGCAAAGCCCTTTTGCACTTCCTCCATTCATATAAAACCCACCCCAAGCATATATGAATATATCATGGCATATCATGTGCATATTATGGCATATCATGTATAAAACAGTATCACATGCATCTTAATTATAACATATCCTTAGGGGTATAATGGTCATTTTTACTTAGGGGCAAAATGGTCATTTTCACATTATAGGGTTACCTCATTATTTGAGCAATTATTAGGGTTTTCCATGCTCATTATTAACTATCAACAATTTCAAGTATTTAAATAGCGCTTCTAGCCCATTCTAGCAAAACTGAGTCATTGGGCCAAAAACCCCTAATGGGCCTTAGATAGCCGATTTAGTCATCTAGGCCTATTTAGCCTATATTCCATAACGGTATTAACTGTCTTTATGTGCAATTTATCTGGTTTCCATTTTCTACCAAACTTTCCCAAATGGGCTCGAAAGCCCATTGGGCCCGATTTCAGCCCTTCGAGGCCCAACTTACCGTGATGCAGAAAATCATGCCCTTACCTGTTCCAATGATCTCGATCGTCAAACTTAGCGTATCTAACCAACCTATGAGCTTTCGCATGCTCACAAGTCCTCAAAATGCCAAAATTTTAGCATTTCGGCTTTTCGGCATATATCGAGTTAAGCTACGAAAGAGGGTTCGTTACACACCTGTTTTGTGACGTTCACTAGCAAAGTCTCCCACGCCAACCTACAATTAACCATCACCATACTTAGTGTACAAATCATGCTTATCAAACCCAAAATCCACCTTACCATATTCAGCCAAAGAACCCCCTTATAGCCATAGATCACTTACCTTCACCTAGTCCGATGCTCGATCCAAGTTATCCAAATCGATACCCCAAGCCTTGCTACTCCTCCAAAGTTATCTACTCCACTATACAAACCATAAGAATCAAATGAAAAAGCCCAAAAAGGCTTATATCTCAAATCGGCAACCTCCCTAAACTATAGGGGGTTTCGGCTTTTGTCAACAATTACTACTGAATCGATTTAGAGTACGAATACTTACCACAGTCTTTCTTTGTACCACTTAGAGTTTGACAGAAGAAGGAATTGGCCACCAAAAAGTGAAGAGAAAAGAAGGTTGCTGGTCAACAATGGAATTGGTATAACCAAGCTTTACAGGTTTCGGCTTTTGTGGCTTTTCGGCAAAAGTGAAGATAAGAAAGGGAGTAGTAGATGAAGCGAAAGGGAATAATGGACTGGTTTCAGAAAGAGAAAAGAAAGAAAGATGAATGGGATGGGTGGCAGTTTTGGTTAGAGAATAAAATAAAAAGAAAAGAATGGTTCTACGGTGTTCAAATAGAGGAAAATCGGCAGAACTATAGCCTAATGCCAAAAATACTACCCTCAAATTCCCCCTAGCCGATTTCACCTCCCTAATCCCCCCTATTCGTCCAGCTCTAATCCCTCTTTCAAATCCCTAAGATCTCTCCCCTTATCACTCCTTAATCCATGCATTTGACTGATTCAAACACTCTCCAACAGAGTTCTATTCGACTTCAAACTTCTGCATGCTCAAGGCATAAAAATAACATCACATTTGCCATCATAGAGAATCGAACCTTGGCTCTCCCCAGCCACTTACACGCCACCTTTTTAGCTCCCTAGTGGCGTCACTTAACCACTTTGCTAGGGCTCCTTTTGTGTTACATTTTACCCACAACTTAATAAAGCCACCTATCCAAAGCCCCTAACTCCCTAAGTCCAAGGTTCAAAAATTCTTCCAGGTTTTGATCATCACATGGGCCTTCCATAAGCCCATTTACATATTCCAACTATGACTTTTCACTACCAAATACCAAATTTTAAAAAAAAAACTTAACCAAATTCTCAAAAATTATGAAAACCCAAAAATCAGGATGTTACATGCTCAATCGGCCAAAAAAGAAAAAGAAGAAGAGTTAAGATACCAATTGGGTTTATACGGCCAAAGAAAAACAAAAGACTGAGAGGTGTTCAGAAGTATACGACTAAAACCAAAAAGAAATGAAGTTGTCAAAAACCCGAAGTATAGAAATCAAAATTGACCTACAGCTAGCTAGCACAAATCGACATCCCAAGCCTATAGCCAAATTTTTTTATCATAAAACACTCCACAAATTCGGTCAAGCTTCAAAACACTAAACACCTCCCCACTCCCTACACAAATGAACACTCAAAAGGAGTCTAAAGTCCCCATTCGGCACAACATCTTCTCACCCCTCAACTCCCAACAGTCACCTCCCCAAAATCCATCACCAATCACTCAACCGATCAATCTCCTATCCACATCCCCAAGTTTATTCTTATAATCTCGGCTACACACTTCGATATCCCCCCAAACACACTAACCACCCAACCTTTAGAGTTTTAGTGATATACAACCACCTACACGGCACAGCAGCAAAAAGACATCCCTTGCATGAAGTAGGACTCGAACTCAAGTCCCTTAGCATAAGCAACACGCCACTTACCACTAGGCTAGCAGGCTCTTTATGCCTTGCTACCCTCACAATAATTTAAGAGTCTACTAGCTAGTGATAAGGGTTTATTCACATAGAAGCAGAAATTTTGCTCAAGCCAAGGCTTGAACCCATGACTTCCTAGACACTCTCAAAGCACCAAAACACTAAGGCAAACATACATCCACATCAGAAACACATAAAAATAAATTTAACAGGGGTTTTCGAGATTTGGGGTGTTACAATTCTACCCCCTTTAAGAAAATTTTGGCCTTAAAATTTACCTGGTCAGAATAGGTAAGGGTATTATTGTCGCATCGTCTCCTCAGGTACCTACGTAGCCTCCTCAGAACTCTAGTTCCTCCAAAGAACTTTCACTAATGGGATTGATTTCTTTCTTCTGACTTTCACCTCATGATCTAAAATTTGAACTAGTTTTTCCTCGAAAGTCAGATTTGGTTTAACTTTGATCTCCTCCACCAGCACAACATGCGAAGGATCAGAACGATAGCGTCTCAGCATAGAGACGTGGAACACATCGTGAATCTGCTCTAATTTTGGAGGTAGCTTTGACTGGTAGGCAACTGGTCCTACTCCCCTCAGTATACAGTAAGGCCCAATAAATATTGGGCTCAACTTGCCCTTATGCCCAAATCTCAGCATTTTCTTCCATGGAGAAACCTTCAGAAAGACAAAATCTCCCACAGAATACTCAATTTCCTTACGCTTCAGATCCGCATAAGAATTTTGTCTATCTAACGCTGCCTTCAGCAATACCAAATTATTCTGACTTTATCCTTGGTATCAGATACAAGCTCTAGACCCAAAGCACACTGCTCACCCAACTCAGTCCAACATGATGGGTGTGACACCTACGACCATATAGTGCTTCGTAAGGTGCCATCTGTATGCTAGACTGGTAGCTATTATTGTAAGTAAACTCTGCTAATAGCAAGTAATCCTCCCAACTACCTTAGAAGTCAATTACACAACTCCTTAACATGTCCTCCAGTATCTGAATCACCTTCTCCAACTATCCATCTATCTGAGGATGGAACGCAGTACTGAAGTCCAATCGCGTACCTAGAGCTTTATGTAACTTCTTCCAGAACCGAGACGTGAAGCGAGGATCTCTGTCAAATATTATAGATACTGGTACTTCATGCAGTCTCACTAGCTCGGATACATATAGCTTAGCCAATTTCTGTAATGAATAATCTAAGCGAACTGGTATGAAATGGGCAGTTTTGGTCAATCGATCCAAGATAACCTACATAGAATCTTTCTTAGAAGGTGTTAGGGGTAGCCTACTCACAAAATCCATAGTTACTTTTTCCCACTTTCACATTCAAATTTTAACTGGCTGAAGCAACCCAGAAGATAACTTATGTTTTGCTTTAACCTGTTGGCAAGTCAGACATTTTCCCATAAAGTCGGTAATCTCACGCTTAAGACCCAGCCACCAATATACCTCACGAAGATCTCTGTACATCTTATTTCCACCTAGGTGCATAGCATAGGGGCTACTATGTGCCTCTCGCAGTAAAGTCTGTCTCAAATCAGTATCCTTAGGCACACAAATTCTGCCTCGAAAACAGAGTACCCCTTCACTGTTTAGCCCAAAATCCATAGTATTACTATTTTTGACCTGTAACACCCCAAAACCCGAGACCATCGCCGGTGTCGGACCCGAGGGTTAACAAACCAAGTTCACATGTTTTTGCCCACCAATTTGACATTTCCAGTCAGGCTGGAAAACTGCGTCACTGTCGCCTTAAAAATCATATCTCGAGTTTCAAAACTCGGAAACTGGTTTCGTAAATTTTCCCTGAATTTAGACTCATATATCCATCCATGGATTTATTTCTAGGATTTTGGTCGGGCCAATTGGTACAGTTTATTAGTTAAAGTTACCCCTGTTACAGGGATCGACTGCTCCGACCTTCGCGCGGTATAACTTGAATATCTCTCTGTACAGGGCTTTAATTCTGGTGTCGTTTGTTTCTAATGAAACTAGACTCAAAATAGAATCTGTACATATAAGATATATCTCCTAATTCTTTTTGGATAATTTATAGTGAATTTTTAAAGTTGCGACAGGGAACCCAGAAACCATTCTGGCCCTGTCTCACAATAGCTTTAATATCTCTTAACCTGTAACTCCTATGACCGTTTCATTTCTTCCATATGAAAATAGACTCATCAAGGTTCATTTACATAGCTTATTCACTATCTAATTCCATTCCTATGAATTTTGGTGATTTTTCACATTCACGCCACTGCAGCTGGCAGCATCTGTTTTAAGATAGGACTCACCTATTTGGTGGTCTCCATGATTCAACTAGCCTTACCATACATAGGTTCATATATGATCATTTTAACGTGCCAATGGCTGATCATATGACCAACATTCTCATTTCAAGCCATAGCCACATCATGACACAAAATATATACATACAACCCACAATTAGTCTAAGTTCATACTTCCCTTTTCGAGCCATTTTCGCATACGGCCGTACATACTTACATTACAACATATTTAACAAACAAGGGTAGTCCTATACATGCCATCTCAAGTTCAAACAAAAATTTATACCAAAATGGAGGCTTGATAGTGTGGATGACTTGACTTCAACGATCCCAAATCCGATTGCCTCGGCGAAATCTAGAAAACTAAGAGCCAAAGCAGCGGGTAAGCATTTTTATGCTTAGTAAGTCTCAAGGAATATAATGAACTATAATTTACAGCAAAACATTCACATAGCCAAATGCATCATTTCATTAATACACATTCTTACTTCATACTTCATCATTGTATAAGTTCGCAAAGCATCAATCAATTCAATAACTGAAATTCATTAGTCGATTGAGCGAATGTTGCTCAAACACGTCGACTTTCCAATGCACATATAACGTACCTTATCCTTTGGGCTGTCCGAGTGTACTAATTAAATTCATTTCAGCAACCAACACTCACCTCCAGCCCAAGATTCTTGAATATAACCGGATATAATCACGTGCACAAATGCCTTGGTCTTAGCCGGATAGAATAACTCGCACGAATGCCTTGGGCCTTAGCCCGGATATAACCACTAGCACAATTGCCTTGGTCTTAACCGGATATAATTTCAACATAATTGTCTTGGGCTTAGCCGGATATCATTCAATTTCTCATGCACACATACATCAATAATCATTGGACATACATATTTCATTTTCGTTACTAAGGCTCAAACACAATTAATATCATTAGCACATTCGCCGGGACTTAGCCGGTGGAATTCAAATACTCATACACACATAATCAATAATCATACACATCCATATTTCATCTCACATAATTCAAGTAAGGTCACTTCTTGAGGACTTACCTCGGATGTTGTCGAACGGCTTTTTGGCTATTCGATCACCTTTTCCTTCCCTTGTCCAATTGTGGCCCTCTTGGCTCTTGAGCTAATTCAAACAAATTCAATTTATTAAAACCTCATTGTGCTTGCTTATGGCCGAATATGACAAGGATTTTAGATGGTCATATGGCCACTCTTTAGCTTGAATACACAATGGTCATGCACATTTTATACTACATCAAGCAATTCAATACAATTTGTTTGAACATCAAGGAAATGCTAAGGCCTTCAATGGGCTACCCAAGGCGAATATTCATGTACTTGTTGAGGTCAAAATTTGCATAATACCTCACAAAAACAGCATGCAATCTACTAATTAATGCTTGCACATTGTGGCCCAAAACTTATAATATAGCATCAAGCACTTATATGTGTGCTAGGCGAATTGTGCTTGCAATTTCACAAGCATTCTTCCACATTTTCTTCTTTAAATCAATATATTCATCACTTAGTTCATAACCAAACAAAATGTGCAATCATATATATGCATATATGAGCATGGCGAATTTTCAAAGTGTCCATAGCCATCCAAAACACAAACTTTTAACTAACATGCAAGAAGCATGAATCATGCTCAAGAATGCATCATGGCCAAGTATGACAATCATGCTCCTTTTCAACTTTAATCATGATAAAACAAAGAGAAAACTCAAAATCTTACTCATGAGTAGAAAATCCATCATTGCATGCATCATCATCAAGCTTCACACTTAGCATGCAATGGCTTTATCACTATAACAACTTTGGCCAAATACCATTTCCATGGCATACCAAAGATTTGAGCCATGGCTAACATGCACATCAAGTTAGCAACCAAAACATGCATGAAACTCCCAACACAACCTCATACATACCTTAATCTTGATGCAAACTTAGCCAAATCTCCTTCTAGATCTCTTCCAAACCAAGCATGAAGCAAAAATCCTCCTTCTTCCTTAGTTTTGGCTCAAAGAAAGGATGAACAAAATTTTTTTTCTTTCCTTCTCTACAACTCACGGCAATGGGGTATGCCACTCTCTCACACACATTTTTTTTTTTCATTCTTTTCTTACCCATGCTTATTTGTTTACTATTTCTCCCTAATGCCCAACAAAACATGTTTCATGACATGTTTGACCCATATTCTTTGTCATGGCCGCCATTACTTGTAAAAAGGGGGAATTTGACATGCAAGTCCATTATTTTGCATGCATGCTTTAATTAGTCATCACCTATTTTCCTATCGTACTTTCAAAGTTCACTACTAAGTCCTTTCTTATAATTTAGCACCTAATTAATAAAAATCGAGACACGAAATATTTACGCATACCAATTCCACATACAATAAGTACGGAATATAACACTTAATTATTCTTGTGACTCGGTTTCGTGGTCCCGAAACCACTCTTCGACTAGGGTCACATTCGGGTGTCACAACTCTCCCCACTCAAGAGATTTTCGTCCCGAAAAGCTTACGGTAAATAGGTTCGGATATCGCTCTCTCATTGAGTTCTCGGTCTCCCAAGTAGCTTCTTCTATCCGTGCTTGAGCCATAACACTTTCACTAGCGGAACCCGCTTGTTTCGCAATTCTTTCACTTCTCGTGATAGGATACTGAATTGGTTCTTCCTCATAACTCATATTAGCTTGAATTTCAATTTCGATGGACTAATCACGTGCGATGGATCGGATCTATAACGTCGAAGCATCGAAGCGTGGAAGACATCGTGAACCTTTTGAGTTCGGGGGCAAAATCAAGCGATATGCCACTGGACCGACTCGCTCGATATCTCATATGGCCCAATGAACCTCGGGCTCAACTTGCCCTTACGGTAGAACACGAGTATTTTTTTCCAAGGCGATACCTTGAGGAACACTTTATCACCCACGATACTCGATATCCTTACGCTTCATATCCGCGTCACGACTTACGACGATCGAAGGCTATCTTCAAACTTTCACGGATTACTTTCACTTTCATTCGGCATCCCTAATCAAATCCACCGAAAATCTTGCTTTCACCAAGCTCGGTCCAAAACAATGGTGTACGGCATTTACGCCGTACAAAGCCTCGTAAGGTGCCATCTTAGTACTCGATTGAAAGTCTGTTGTTGTTGTAGCGAATTCAATCAACGGCAAATACCGTTCCCATGAACCACTAAACTCGAGGACGCAACATCTTAACATATCCTCAAGTATCTCGAATTACCGCTCGGATTGACCATCGGTTTGGGGGTGGAAAGCGGTCTGAAATGCAACTTGGTACCCAAAGCTTCTTGCAACTTTTTCCAAAACCGCGAGGTAAATCTCGGATCTCTATCCGACACGATAGAAATAGGCACCCGTGTAATTTCACAATCGAGAAGCGTACAATTCCGCTAATTTGTCCATTGAAAAATCCGTGCGTCACGGGGACAAAGTGGGCCAACTTAGTCAATCGATCTACCACGACCCAAACCGCATCCTTCTTACTTGCGACAATGGCGGTCCGGATACAAAGTCCATTGTGACTCGATCCCATTTCCACTCGGGTATCGTGATTGGTGAAGTAATCTGAAGGCACTGATGTTCCGCTTTCACTTGTTGACATATTAAACATCTTGAAACAAAGTCGAGATGTCTCGCTTCATACCATGCCACCAAAATCGGCGTTTCAAATCATTGTACATCTTCGTACTCCCGGGTGGATTGCCATTCGGCTACAATGGGCTTCATTGAATTATCGAAATGAGTTCAATTCTTTGGGACACACAGACGACTTTTGAACCTCAAACAATCGTCATCGTCGATTTGAAACTCCGAGTCCTTGTTCGAACACACGCGCCCGTTTTGCAACCAACTCGTCATCGACTTTTCGAGCTTCTCGAATTTGGTGTGTCAATAATGGTTTGGCTTTCATTTCAGCCACTAACACCTTGTCGGATCGGATAGACAAGTGCACATTCATCGCTCGTAAAGTGAATAACGATTTACGACTCAAGGCATCGCAACTACATTCGCCTTTCCGGGTGATAGTCAATGATCACTCATAATCCTTTAATGTACTCGAGCCAACGTCTTTGTCATGATTTAAGTCTCGTTGGGTCATCAAATACTTGAGACTTTTGTGATCCGAGTATACATGGCACCTTTCACCGAATAAGTAATGTCGCCAAATCTTTAAGGCGAATACGATGGCGGCCAATTCGAGATCATGAGTCGGATAATTTTCTCATGTGGCTTTAATTGCCTCGGCGCATAGGCCACAACTCGACCTTCTTGCATGTAATACGCAACCTAACCCAAGTAGAGAGGCGTCGCTATAGATGACAAACTCCTTGCGGACTCGGGTTGCACTAGAATTGGGGCTTCAGTCAAATAAGTTTTCGATTGATCGAAGCTTTTTGGCATTTCTCCGTCCATTCGAACTTAACATCCTTTTGGAGTAAGCCGTCATCGGCGTGGCTATCGTTGAGAAGCCTTTACAAATCGTCGGTAATGTAAGCAAGCCCCAAAAAGCTTGAACCTCATTAATATTTCTGGAGGCTTCCAATTTAGTATGGCTGAAATTTTATTTGGTCGACTCGAATACCGATCTGAGATACCACATGACCCAAGAAGCTTACCTCTCTTAACCGAACTCACACTTGCTGAACTTAGCATATAATTGCTTGTCCCGTAAAATTTGCAGCACTAACCGCGGTGTTCAAGCATGTTCGGTCTCATTTCTTGAATAGACCAAGATGTCATCAATGAACACGACTACGAATCGATCCAAATATGGTCTAAAGATTCGATTCATTAAATCCATAAATACCGCGAGGGCATTAGTGAGCCCAAACGGCATCACCAGAACTCATAGTGACCATATCTCGATTCGAAGGCGGTCTTGGGCACGTCCGAATCTCGGATTCGCAATTGATAGTAGCCCGATCTCAAATCTATTTTCGAGAACACCGAGGCTCCCTTGAGTTGATCGAACAAGTCATCAATACGTGGCAGCGGATATTTGTTCTTTATCGTCGCTTTGTTAAGTCGACGATAGTCGATGCATAGTCGCATGGTTCCATCCTTCTTCTTCACGAACAACACCGGCGCACCCAAGGCGAAAAACTCGGGCGAGCAAAACCTCTATCCACCAATTCTTGCAACGAGTTTTCAACTCCTTCAATTCGTTGGTGCCATACGATCACGGAGCTATCGAAATTGGGGTGGTACCGGTACCAATTCGATGCCAAATTCTATTTCTCGAGCGGTGGTAAACCCGGCAATTCTTGGGGAAAACATCCGGTATTCACAAACCACGAGCACGCATTCGGGTTTCTTCTCGATTCCTTGTCATCGATGCGTCGCAAGGTACGCCGCACCCTTTTCTTACATATTTACGGGCCAACATCGGCGATATTACGGTGGCAACCCCTTTAAGTCCGTGGACTCAACCCGAATATTTCATTATTCGCACCTCAAATCGATAGTCTTGCTCTTGCAATTTACAACCGCATCGTGCATGGTCAACCAATCCAAACCAAGAATAACATCGAACTCATCGAATGGCAAAAGCATTAAGTCCGGGAAAACAAGAACCTCGGAACACTAGGGGACTTTTCTTGCACACTTTGTTAACAAGCACGTAATGACCCAAGGGTTTGACACCGAATTACAAACTCATGAGACTCAATGGGCAAAGTCTTCTTTGGATGCTAAGGTTTCACATATATAAGAATGAGTAGAACCGGGGTCAATCAAAGCAATTACATTTGTATTGAAAAGAGTGAAAGTACCGGTAATAACATCCGGAGGCGGCATCCTCGGCGTGCGCGTATGGCATAAGTCCTAGCAGGAGCACGAGCCTCAGATCTGATGGTAGCATCTCTAGATCCTCTCTGACTGCCACTGACATTGCCCATATTTCTAGGTGGCCTACCTCGAGCAGTGGTAGCACCCGGGTTTGCACTCTGACTTGCATTCTGTTCATGCATCCTCGGGCAATCCTTCATAAAATGGTCGGCCGATCCACACTTATAGCAGGAGCGATCACGAAACCAACAGCTCCCCGAATGCCATTTGCCACAATGTGGACACTCCGTCCTCTCTCGGCGATCATTTCCGCCACCGGCAATCGAGGTGACTCGTGTGGTCACAGGGGGTCGATCGCGTCCTCGTCTAGAAAATCCCGAAACGCCTCTAGACCGGCTCGCATCATCTCGAAATCTCTTGATGCTTGTTGAAGAGACTTTCCGAGGACCTCTTCGAATTCTCCAATCCCACATCAGCTTTTGTTTCTCCTTTCTAAGCTCTTGACTTTACAAGCTCGCTCAACAAGTACTACTGAACTCTCGTATCTCGAGAATGCCAACAAACATCCTTATATCATCATTCAGCCCATCCTCGAAGCGTTTGCACATAATAGCCGGACGAAATGCATTCTCAGCGTCTGGCTAAGCCTCACAAACTTTCGTTCAGTAGTCGATAGCGGACATAGAACCTTGCTTAAGATCAAGGAACTCCCTCCGCTTTTGGTCGATGAATCTCGGTGATATACTTTTTTGAACTCGGTTAGAAAGAATTCCCAAGTCACTTGCTCTCTAGGCACCACAAGTCGAGTACTCCACCAATAGTAGGCGGACTCGCGTAGCAAGGAGATGGTACACTTTAAGCACTCATCGGGTGTACAGGATAGCTCATCAAGCACCGGATAGTGTTATCTAACCATAATTCAGCTCGCTCGGCATCATCATCATCCGTAGCCTTAAATTCAGTGGCCCCATGTTTTGAATCCTATCGATTTGGGGCTTACGACCTTATTGGGTCGATCCACCGGAGGTATTGTAGGTGCGGGGTTGCATTAAATCGGGAATGGAGGTGGTGGAACATAGTGTTGGTTGAATGTATTGATTGAACCATTCGTTCATCACACTATAAAAGGCTTGCCTAGCCTCATCATTAGGATTACTGGCCATAGGTTGAGAGTCCATGGCGCTGTCCCTTGCGGGAGCAGCGCCACACTCTCCACATCATCACTATCGCTCGGTTGGGATCGGGATCCATTGCTATAAACAATCATGAAGTCAAATTGTCGAATTCATCACACTATCGATTCATCATTTAATGGCATGTATAGCTAGACCCCAAACACATCACGGTAGTCCTAGAATCGACTAAACCTGGCTCTGATACCAATAAAATTGTAACACCCCAAAACCGAGACCATCGCCGTGTCGGACCGAGGGTTAACAAACCAAGTTCACATGTTTTTGCCCACCAATTTGACATTTCCAGTCAGGCTGGAAAACTGCGTCACTGTCGCCTTAAAATCATATCTCGAGTTTCAAAACTCGGAAACTGGTTTCGTAAATTTTCCTGAATTTAGACTCATATATCCATCCATGGATTTATTTCTAGGATTTTTGGTCGGGCCAATTGGTACAGTTTATTAGTTAAAGTTACCCTGTTACAGGGATCGACTGCTCCGACCTTCGCGCGGTATAACTTGAATATCTCTCTGTACAGGGCTTTAATTCTGGTGTCGTTTGTTTCTAATGAAACTAGACTCAAAATGGAATCTGTACATATAAGATATATCTCCTAATTCTTTTGGATAATTTATAGTGAATTTTTAAAGTTGCGACAGGGAACCCAGAAACCATTCTGGCCCTGTCTCACAATAACTTTAATATCTCTTAACCTGTAACTCCTATGACCGTTTCATTTCTTCCATATGAAAATAGACTCATCAAGGTTCATTTACATAGCTTATTCACTATCTAATTCCATTCCTATGAATTTTGGTGATTTTTCACATTCACGCCACTGCAGCTGGCAGCATCTGTTTTAAGATAGGACTCACCTATTTGGTGGTCTCCATGATTCAACTAGCCTTACCATACATAGGTTCATATATGATCATTTTAACCGTGCCAATGGCTGATCATATGACCAACATTCTCATTTCCAAGCCATAGCCACATCATGACACAAAATATATACATACAACCCACAATTAGTCTAAGTTCATACTTCCCTTTTCGAGCCATTTTACATGCGGCCGTACATACTTACATTACAACATATTTAACAAACAAGGGTAGTCCTATACATGCCATCTCAAGTTCAAACAAAATTTATACCAAAATGGAGGCTTGATAGTGTGGATGACTTGACTTCAACGATCCCAAATCCGATTGCCTCGGCGAAATCTAGAAAACTAAGAGCCAAAGCAGCGGGTAAGCATTTTTATGCTTAGTAAGTCTCAAGGAATATAATGAACTATAATTTACAGCAAAACATTCACATAGCCAAATGCATCATTTCATTAATACACATTCTTACTTCATACTTCATCATTGTATAAGTTCGCAAAGCATCAATCAATTCAATAACTGAAATTCATTAGTCGATTGAGCGAATGTTGCTCAAACACGTCGACTTTCAATGCACATATAACGTACCTTATCCTTTGGGCTGTCCGAGTGTACTAATTAAATTCATTTCAGCAACCAACACTCACCTCCAGCCCAAGATTCTTGAATATAACCGGATATAATCACGTGCACAAATGCCTTGGTCTTAGCCGGATAGAATAACTTCATACGAATGCCTTGGGCCTTAGCAGGATATAACCACTAGCACAATTGCCTTGGTCTTAACCGGATATAATTTCAGCATAATTGTCTTGGGCTTAGCCCGGATATCATTCAATTTCTCATGCACACATACATCAATAATCATTGGACATACATATTTCATTTTTAGATTACTAAGGCTCAAACACAATTAATATCATTAGCACATTCGCCGGGACTTAGCCGGGTGGAATTCAAATACTCATACACATAATCAATAATCATACACATCCATATTTCATCTCACATAATTCAAGTAAGGTCACTTCTTGAGGACTTACCTCGGATGTTGTCGAGCGGCTTTTTGGCTATTCGATCACCTTTTCCTTCCCTTGTCCAATTGTGGCCCTCTTGGCTCTTGAGCTAATTCAAACAAATTCAATTTATTAAAACCTCATTGTGCTTGCTTATGGCGAATATGACAAGGATTTTAGATGGTCATATGGCCACTCTTTAGCTTGAATACACAATGGTCATGCACATTTTATACTACATCAAGCAATTCAATACAATTTGTTTGAACATCAAGGAAATGCTAAGGCCTTCAATGGGCTACCCAAGGCGAATATTCATGTACTTGTTGAGGTCAAAATTTGCACTTAATACCTCACAAAAACAGCATGCAATCTACTAATTAATGCTTGCACATTGTGTATTTAAAACTTATAATATAGCATCAAGCACTTATATGTGTGCTAGGCGAATTGTGCTTGCAATTTCACAAGCATTCTTCCACATTTTCTTCTTTAAATCAATATATTCATCACTTAGTTCATAACCAAACAAAATGTGCAATCATATATATGCATATATGAGCATGGCGAATTTTCAAAGTGTCCATAGCCATCCAAAACACAAACTTTTAACTAACATGCAAGAAGCATGAATCATGCTCAAGAATGCATCATGGCCAAGTATGACAATCATGCTCCTTTTCAACTTTAATCATGATAAAACAAAGAAAACTCAAAATCTTACTCATGAGTAGAAAATCCATCATTGCATGCATCATCATCAAGCTTCACACTTAGCATGCAATGGCTTTATCACTATAACAACTTTGGCCAAATACCATTTCCATGGCATACCAAAGATTTGAGCCATGGCTAACATGCACATCAAGTTAGCAACCAAAACATGCATGAAACTCCCAACACAACCTCATACATACCTTAATCTTGATGCAAACTTAGCCAAATCTCCTTCTAGATCTCTTCCAAACCAAGCATGAAGCAAAAATCCTCCTTCTTCCTTAGTTTTGGCTCAAAGAAAGGATGAACAAAATTTTTTTCTTTCCTTCTCTACAACTCACGGCAATGGGGTATGCCACTCTCTCACACACATTTTTTTTTTTTCATTCTTTTCTTACCCATGCTTATTTGTTTACTATTTCTCCCTAATGCCCAACAAAACATGTTTCATGACATGTTTGACCCATATTCTTTGTCATGGCCGCCATTACTTGTAAAAAGGGGGAATTTGACATGCAAGTCCATTATTTTGCATGCATGCTTTAATTAGTCATCACCTATTTTCCTATCGTACTTTCAAAGTTCACTACTAAGTCCTTTCTTATAATTTAGCACCTAATTAATAAAAATCGAGACACGAAATATTTACGCATACCAATTCCACATACAATAAGTACGGAATATAACACTTAATTATTCTTGTGACTCGGTTTCGTGGTCCCGAAACCACTCTCCGACTAGGGTCACATTCGGGGTGTCACATGACCTGACAAAACCAAAGACCCAAAGACTCATCCTCCAACTATTTACTCTTAATCTGCTCAATCCACACTAATTTAACTTGGAGCTCAAACAACAAACTACCATCATCCAATAAGCTAAGACGAGCAAACATTGCTCTCAGTTTAGTTATAGCCCTACGGCTTAATGCATTAGCCACCACATTGACCTTACCAGGATGGTATTCAATCGAATAGTCATAGTCCTTAAGTAGCTTGATCCATCTACGCTGCCTAAGATTTAACTCCTTCTGAGTGAGGCTTGAGGCTCTTTGTGATCTATGTAAATGATACACTTTTCACCGTACAAGTAATGCCTCCAAATTTTTAATGTGAATACCACTACGGCTAACTCCAAGTCATTTGTTGGGTAATTCACCTCGTGAGTCTTAAGCTGGCGTGATGCATAAGCTACCACCTTACCCTCTTGCATCAACACACAACCTAAACTAACTTGTGATGCATCATTGTAAACAATAAATTCTTTCCCAGACTTTGGCTGAATTAAGATAGGGGCCTCAGTCAAAAATTTCTTGAGCTTCTCAAAGCTCTCTTGCTGCTCATCAGTCCAGTTAAAGGGCATGTCCTTTCATAGTAATTTTGTAACGCCCTGATTTTCGGGATTTTCCGGGTTTCTGTGATTTTTGGTAAATTTTGAAATTTTGGTGTTCTGGATATTGGAATTGTGTTTAAACATGTTAGTGGGCCTTTAAAAGGCCCAAGCCTAAGTTAAACACGGTAAAATATCAAGGTTGGATTTTAAGTGAATAGGAGACTTGGTTAAGTGGGCTTTTAAGAAGAACTTTGTAAATTACGAAACAAATAAGGCCTTGGTAAAGTGGCAAGGTGGCGCCACTAAGTTACTAAAAAAAATGGCTTCTGGGAAGGAATTAAAGGTCCAGGGTTCAAGTTACAAGGTAGGCATATTGTTACTTTTTAATTTTAGGCATGTGTCGGGCATGTGATCACTTAAGTGAATTTTAGCAAGGGGCTTAGGGTGATTGGGCTGATTGTTTTAGTTGATATTAGGGTTAGGTTCTTTTCATTTTCTGTCTTGGAGAATTAGGGTTAGCCACCTGAAAGCTTTCACTGTCATTCATCCTTTCTGAGTTCTCACAAAAGCCGAAAATGCAAATTCCTTCTCCTTGGTGCCGATTTTTTCTTCCTCTCTTTTTCCACAATTTTCTTTCTTCCTTTTTGCTTTTTCTTCTAGCTGAAACCTTCTGATCACCTTACTCACCTCCTCTGTCAATCCCATCCTCCACAAAACCTCCATAGTCGATTGCCATAAAAGTCGAAATCCCGAAAACTCACTTCTTGTGCCGATTTCTCCAAGACAAAATCCTTCAGTTATTTTTGTTATTTTTGATCAAATTTCATCTTCTCTAAACCAGTATCTGTCGGCAACATTACTTCAAAGTTATAGCCTCAAATTGTCATCTCCTTTATCACTTAAAAAGCCGAAATACCATAGACTTAGGGACTCATAGCCGAAACTTCAGATCTCCTGGATTCGAGTTCTACTATCATTTAGAGGATAGATCTGCATTAGATCTGTATAGAAATCAAAGAGGAATAAGTGGTAAGTGCTCATCGCCTCAGATCTAGTCTTATTTTACAATTTAGAAAAGCCGAAGTCCCTAAAATCTAGGGAGGCTGTCGATTTGGGCATAGGGCTTTAAGGGTCTTTAACCGACAATTTCTTTTGGTGATTAGTGTCTTCTAGAGGTTTGATCAGAGGCTTGGATCTTTGGAACAACTAGACTTAGATCTAGTCATCGGTTTTTGGCAAAAAGGTAAGATTCTAAAGGCTTTAGGGGCATGGTTCGAATATGGGTTGCTGAATATTGGGATTGGTTGTTGTGGGTTGCAATCTAAGAATTGTGGTAATCAATTGTAGGACATCGTAACAGATCTCAGTAGCAGTCATCGTGAAATAGGTGTATATCGAACACCCTCTCATAGTTCAATTCGGCAAAAGCCGAAATGTCAAAATTCCGGCATTTCGTGGGCTTGTGAGTGTGCAAGTGCTCGCAAGACATTTAGAAATCATTAGATTTGAAATCACAAAGTGGTAAGTTAGTCGTGTGTGAAATTTCGTGCACTTCGATAATTGGGCCTTGATAGGCTAAAACTGGGTCCAATGGGCTTACAGGCCCATATGGGTTAATAAAAAAATAATAAAAATATATAATATAAAAAAATAGGCAATAAGTATGTTCTGTTAGACTATAGAATCAAAACTACTTAAACCGGTAAACTGGTCATAAAACTTGAGTTAAATGGGCTTAAATTGGTAATGGACACTGTAGGGCCCATTAGGGGTTTTAGGGCCCAATGGCTAAAATTGTGAAATTGAGATAAATAAATTACTGCGATGGCAAATGGGCTAGTAAGGATCGTAACATTCATGAGAACCCTTAAAACTGATAAAATTACTGAAATACCTTTATAGGTGGAAAGTTAACAGTTTTACCCTTAGGAGCAAAATTCTTGATATACCCCTAGGGTTAAGGTTGACTGGATGCATGTTTGTTGTTACTATTTTCTTGCATGCCATGTTATTATTATCGATGCATGGACTGGGTTATTGATGGAGGAAATCTGAAAGTGGCTTGATCACGTCTTGAGGCTTTGCCTCAACTTATTGATATCTGAGTAGCTATCTTTTATTTGTGGAGTGTAGAAATTTGGGTGGGTTGAGCTATTCCCCACATGGAGTGGAAGGCTAGTACGGGTGGAGTGTAGTGGTTGGTTATAGGCTGTGTTGGGCTTGCATACACGAATATGTCTGTTCTTTCTGGAATGGGCCTACGGGCCATACTGTTATTTGAAAAGGGGCTAAGGCCCAGTTTATCGTATTCTGAAAAGGGCTTTGGCCCAGTACTCGCGGTTATCTGAATTAGGCCCAATGGGCTTGAGCTGACTTGGGCTTTGGATGGGTTTTCCATATACACTGAGTTTTCCAAACTCACCCCCTTTCTCTTCCATCCTTGCTGGTGAGCCCTAGTTGGTGGACTTGGAGCTGGGCGGGATTCAGAGTGGCCACGAAGATTAAATTTCTGGTTTTAAATAAGTTTCAAGTAGCTTCCTTTTAAATTTCGCATTTATTTTTGATTATTTCTATTTTGGTTAAAGTTGTCATAAGGCCGCTCTATTATTTTTATTTTGGGTTTTTAAATTACTTAAATCGTTTTCGACTTGAGATTCACATAACTTAAATTGATTCCTTGAAATTGGTTAACTCTGGGTTTATCAAAAATTACTTGTTTCAAACCGACACAACAATCAAACGTCTTCAAAACGAAACTTTTCAAGGTGCAACAAAAGTCACGTTTTTCTAAACCCTTAACAATCGATAATGGATAGGACTCACACTAGTGAATTGGAACATTTCTCTTAAAACTTCATTAATGGTTTTTCCAAAGCTTGCCCAAACTTTAGTAAACTAGGTAACTTGTGTGACAGCCCTAAATTGACCCTAGTTGGAAAGTGGTTTCGGGACCACAAAACCGAGTCATAAAAATAATTAACCATTATATTTGATGCTTATTATATGTAGATAGGCATGTGTGAAAATTTCATGTTTGAATTTTGTTAATTGTAAGTGAATTTTGCTAAATAGGACTTGTATGAGAAAATTTAGAAATGTGCTAGGCAAATGTTAAAGTGGCCTATTGATGCATGCTAGAAAATGCTTGTCCTTGCATGTCAAATTACCCAAAACTTAGGATGGTGGCGGCCATGCTATGGGTTAAAAGGTATTATAAACATTTTATGTTAGTGTTTTATGTTGGGAATAATAAAATAAGGAGCATGGGTGATGAAAAAAAAAGAAAAAAGAAAAAGTTCTCATTTTGTTCTTCTCGTAGAAAAATCAAAGGAAAGAAAGGAAGAAAGGTTGAAGAGGTTCGGCCATGCTTGTAACTAGGTTAAGGTATGTTTGATGTTATTCCATGAAATTCATGCATATTTTTAGATGTTAGTTTGAATTCTACCTAGCCCATGGTTTAAATTCCTTTTTGCTATTTGATGGGGATGATACTCGGCCATGGATGTTGTCATTCTTGCTTGGTGTTGATGTTGTGTTGATGAGGTATCAAGTTATTTTAGCAACCCATGTCAAAATTATGAACATCATGGTATGGTGTCTTGAGCATTCGGCCATGGTAGGAAGTAGAAGAGAAATATGGTTGTTGTTCATGTTATTTGGATGAAAAGAAAAGGGGTTAGTAGTTAGATGAAGTAGAGTCTAACAAATGAGCACATATGTGCATTAGTTGCTAGATGGAGAAAAATCGGCTAGCAAGTTATGTACTAAGGCCGAATATGACTTTGAACATTATTGAGTAATGTATGTGTTCTGAATTGATGGAATGGAGAGGATGCTTTCATTGTGTTATGCACAATTATATGTTAAATTAAGGTTTACTAAGCTAGCTATTAAGGTGAAGTGCAAATGTTAGTATTTGATTACTAGTGTATATATGTGTATTAGCCGAGTTTTGAACTTGAAACAAAATGGTATTTAGTCAATACAAGTGACCATATTTGTAGAATGTATTAAGTATACAATCGGCCTCAACATAGACATGCATATTCGGCCACATGAATGTATACATAGGTTGATGTGTACGTTCGGCTATAGGTAAGCATATTGATAGCTTTATCTTGACTTAGAAAAAAAAATCGGCTAAAGGGGAATATTGGCTAATATGTTGAATTTGATTCATGATTTCATACATATATGACTCTAATGCCTAATATACATGGGCTAAGTACCTTGAGTTTCTCTTTGATGTTCAAAATGATTAAATCAATTTATTTGTTAAATTAAGCTCAAGAACAAAGGGGAACTAAATCCGATAAAGGAAAGGAAAAGGTGATCGAATAGCCGTTGAAATCGTTTGACAACATCGAGGTAAGTTTTGAGTAATGGAACTTAGATTATGATTCGATTAGATCATGTTATGAGCAAATCAAAATCATGTTCTTTGTATGTAGCTATTGAGCGAAAATGATAATGCTTGATAAGTGACTTGTGTTTGAATTCTAGTTATGAAAATGAAATATAGATGTGTCATGATTTATTGATATGTGCATGAACATTCGGATGATAACCGGGCTAAGTCCCGAAGGCATTTGTGCTAGTGACTAATTCCGGGCTAAGTCCGAAGGCATTTGTGCGAGTTACTATATCCGGGCTAAGTCCGAAGGCATTTGTGCGAGTTACTATATCGGGCTAAGTCCCGAAGGCATTTGTGCGAGTTACTATAACCGGGCTAAGTCCCGAAGGCATTTGAGCGAGTAGCTATATCCGGCTAAATCCCGAAGGTACTTGGTTTGGGAATGAGCAATCTTGCTGTAATAATTTCAATTAATACGCTCGTAAAACCCCAACATTGAGGTATGTTTTGTATATGCATTGGAATAATTGATTCCTTTTAAATAGTATTCGCTCAATCGATTAACAAGCTTCCGGCCTTTAGTCAAGTTGATTTCTTATGTATGAATATAAGGGCTGGAAATGTGAAGTAGGTATGGTTGTGAGAATATGTGTATATGAAATTATTCGTTTAGTCATATAAATGTTGTACTTCAATTGTGCATGATTTCATTACTCAAAACTTACTAAGCATTAAATGCTTATTCCGTTTCTTTGATTCTCTGTTTTATATATTTTGGTTCGTCAGCTATCGGACTCGGGAGTGTCAAAGTCGAAGTCGCCCACACTATCAAAGCCCTTTTTGGTACTCTTTTAGTTGAACTCTGATAATGGCATGTATAGGGCTGCCCTTTTGTTGTTAGTCAAGTACTTTGGTATTGTATATATTTGGATAGCCATGCGAAAATGGCTTATATATTTTGAGCATAGCGTTATAATCGTTTTGTATATATATGGTTGTTGAGAGGTGTGGAAATGCTTGGCAATGATTAGCCATTGGAATTGTTAATCACGATCATATTTTTGTGCTATGTATGTAAAAGGGCTAGTTGAATCATGGAAATTATGAAATAGGTAAAGTCTACCTTAAAAACAGATACCGACAGCAGCAGTGATGTGAATTTGAAAAATCACTAAAAATATTAGGAATAGAAATAAATTGTGAATAAATTATGTAATCGAACCTTGATGAATCTATTTTCATATGAAAGTAACGAAACGATCATATGAGCCGTATTTTATGAGATGTTTAAGTTTTTGGGAAACAGGGCCAGAGCGATTTCTGGATCCCCTGTTCTGACTTTGGAAATTCATTATAAATTAACCAGAGATAATTAGAAGTCATACCATATATGTATAGATTCCTTTTCGAGTCTAGTTTCTTTAGAAACAAACAGAATAAGTATTGAAGCCCTGTACAGGGAGATATCTAAGTCGTAATGCATGAAGGTCAGAGTGGTCAAACCCTGAAACAGGGGAGACTTTAACTAATAAACTGTACTAATTTGCCCAACAAAAAATTCTAGAAAAAAATTTATAGATGTACATATAAGTCTAGGTTCAGGAAAAATTTACAGAACTAGTTTTCGAGTTGTGGAACTTGAGATATGATTTTTAAGGTGACAGTGACGCAGTTAGGCAGCTTGTCTGGAAATTTTAAAATGGACTGTGCAAATAAATGAATTAAGTCTGTTTGCACCTCGTGTTCGACTCCGGAAACGGTCTCGGGTACAGGGTGTTACAACTTGGGTAGTGGTTGGCAATGTGACACACCGAATTCAGCCGTAACGTCTAGGCCGGGTTTGTGGTGTTACAAACTTAGTTAAGGATACGAAAATTAGTGAGAATCCCTCTACAAATCTGCGATAATACCTATCCAGTCCCAGAAAACTCCAAATTTCCTATACAGTCTTAGGTTGCTTCTAATCCAGGACAGCCTCAATTTTTCGAGGATCAACCCTAATCCCTTCAGTAGATACCACATGACCAAGAAATGTTACCTCTCTTAACCAGAATTCACACTTGTTGAACTTGGCGTACAGTTGTTTCTCTCTAAAGATTTGCAGAACCAGCTGCAAATGTTCATCATGTTCATCTTCAGTCCTCGAATACACCAGTATGTCATGGATAAATAGTACAACAAACAGGTCCAAATAGGGTTGAAAAACTCTGTTCATCAGATCCATAAAAGCTGCCGGTGCATTTGTCGGTCCAAAAGGAATTACCAGGAACTCGTAATGACCATAATGAGTCTTAAGCATCGTCTTGTGCACATCGGCCTCTTTAACTCTCAGTTGATGATGCCCTAACCGGAGATCTATTTTAGAGAACACCAACGCTCCTTGTAGTTGATCGAACAGATCATCAATCCTTGGCAGAGGGTATTTATTCTTAATGGTCAACTTATTTAATTGCCTGTAATCGATGCACATACGCATGGATCCATCCTTCTTTTTCACAAACAACACTAGTTCTTCCCACGGAGACATACTAGGTCAGATAAACCCACAGTCCAGTAACTCTTGTATCTGGGCCTTAAGCTCTACAAGCTCCTTCGGTGCCATTTTGTAAGGGGTGATGGACACTGGAGCTGTACCAGGAAATAGCTCAATCCCAAATTCCACTTCACGCTCTGGAGGTAACCTCAGTAGCTCTTTAGGAAAGATGTTCGAAAAATCCTTGACCAGTCTAATATCCTTTACCGAAGAGTCCCTAACATTTAAAACACTGACGCAAGCCAAGAACGCCTCACAACCATTATGAACCAATTTCTCAGCTCTTAGTGCAGAAATTACATTACTCAAATAGTACCGTCATTCCCCAATTACCACTACCTCCTCATCTACCTCAGTTCTCAGTACAACCCATTTAGTAGCACAATCCAAGCTTATCCGATGTTTAACTAGCCAATCCGTGCCTAATATTAAGTCGAATTCCAGCTCCATGAGATCAGCCAGAAAAACAACTCCTCGTACCTCTAAGGGAACATACCTAAACAACTTTTTTACCCGAATAGACTATCCCAGTGGAATTAGAACAATAATTCCACTCGGAGAATTCTCAATTGGAATCCCCAAATTCTTAGTAACAGTGCAAGCAACATAAGAATGGGTAGATCCTATATCTATTAATGCAGTATAAGGTACTTTATGGATAAAGAACGTACCCTTATGATATATGGAGCATCCCCGTCCTCTCTGCGACGTGCAGCATAAACCAGTGTCGGTTGCCTTGCCTCAATATAACCAGCACCTCTACCAGGTGCTCCGTGACCACGGCCCAAACCATTGCCACCCCTGGCCTGACCACAGCCTCTCGGTGGCTGTTGAACACCTCTCTATAGCTGACCCATACCCATACCAGTAGCTTGCATCTGATCTGGCCTCTATGGACAATCCTTAACCCAATGCTCCAGTGATCCACACCTCAAACATGCACCCAACTTCCTCCAACGCTCGCCCTGATGGCGTTTTCCATAATCAGCACAGAATTGCGGTCCAACAGTAGCAGTAGGGGCCTTAATTCTGATTGGTCCATAAGCTCTGGGTTTTTTCTTAAACCTCTGAAAAGAATTTAAGGGCTCAACATCCCTCTTACCTCCGCCTTTCTCACTGTTCTAGAGCTCAGCGCGCGTGTGACAGCCCAAAATTGACCCTAGTCGGGAAGTGGTTTCGAGACCGCTAAACCGAGTCACCGAAATGTTTGGACGTAATATTTATTGTCTAGAATATGTATATGTGAATGTGTGAAAATTTCAAGTTTCGATTTAGTAAATTTCATGTGAATTTAGTCAATAGGACTTGTGTGACACTTTTGAAATGTGATAGGCTAATCTATAAGGACCTAATAGTGCATGTAATCAAAATGGAGGACTTGCATGTCAAATTTCCCCCCCTAATTGCTAGTGGCCGGCCATGACAAGGGAGTATGGGCAAAACATGTCATGAAACATGTTGTGTAAGTGTTTCATGTTGGAATAAATAAAATAAGGTGCATGGGTGATAAAAAATGAAAAAAAAATGTGTGTGAAGGCTTCTCTCCCTCCCCCTTTGCCGTGAGTTGAAGAAAAGAAAAGAAAAAAAAAATTTGTTCATCCTTTCATTCTCTCTTGGCGAAAATCCTAAGGAAGAAGGAGGGGTTTTTGCTTCATGCTTGGTTTGGAAGAGAATTAGGAGGGGGTTTGGCCATACTTGTATCTAGATTAAGGTATGTTTGAGGTTGTGCCATGAGATTCATGCATGTTTTTAGTTGATAGCTTGATGCTTTTATTAGCCCATGGTTCAAATCTTTGTTATATCATGGGGATGGTATTTGGCCAAGGTGGATTTTGTGTTAATGCCATTGCATGTTAAATATGAAGCTTGCTAATGATACATGTGATGGTGGATTGATGGCTCTTGGACTTTCTTTTTAGTATTTTTGAGTAAGACATTAAGTTCTTTGTTTAATCATGACCAAAAATTATGGTGTTGTGATGTATTCGGCCATGGTACATCCATAAGTATGATTTATGCTCATTGCATGGAAAGTATGATTTATGCTCATTGCATGGAAAGTAAGATTTGTGTTTTGGATTTATGTTCATGTTTAGTTACAATCAACTTGAGATTCGGCTCTAGCATATATATATGTATATATGTTTGCACATGATGTATTGGTATGACATATATACTATCTCAAGGTATATATTTACTTATGATGATGTTTCGGTTATGAAGGAAATGATAGATGTGTATTGAGTTACAATATGGAATGTGTTAGTTAGTAAAATGTATGCTGTTTTTGTGTGGTATTAAGTGTATAATTGGCCTCAACATGGACATGCATATTCGGCCACATGAGGGGAATTGGTGTGCATGCATTCGGTTAGAGGCAAGCATATTGATGCCTATTCTTGGCTTAGAAAATTCGGCTAAGGAGAGTACTAACTAATGTGTTGAGTTGATTCATGATTTCCGTACATATGTGACTTTAATGTCTAATGAAAATATGTGGGCTAAGTACCTTGAATTCCTCTTTCGATGGTCAAATGATTAAATCAATTTATTTGTTAAATTAAGCTCAAGAGCAAAGGGGAGCTAAATCTGATAAAGGGAAGGAAAAAGTAGTCGAATAGCCGTCGAAATCGTTCGACCACGTCCGAGGTAAGTCTTCGAGTAATGACCCTACTTGAATTATATTGAAATGATTTGTCATATTATGGCGGACAGCCGAATGTGCGTAGGGACTAAGTTATAAAGTCAATTGAAATCATGCTCTTTGTGTGTGGCTATTGAGCCGAAATTGGAAAGGTTTGATAAATGTTTTGTGTTTGAGCCTTAGTAACGAGAATGAAATATGGATGTGTCGTGATTATTGATATATGTGTACATGAGCATTTGAATGATACCGGGCTAAGTCCGAAGGCATTTATGCTAGTGATTATATCCGGGCTAAGACCCGAAGGCATTCGTGCGAGTTGTTATATCCGGGCTAAGACCCGAAGGCATTTGTGCAAGCTACCAAATCCGGGTTAAGACCCGAAGGCAATTGTGCTTGTGGTTATATCCGGCTAAATTCCGAAGAAGCTCGGTTGAAGGTGAGCATTTTGGTGCTGTAATAAATTCAATTAATACGCTCGAAAAACCCATACGATAAGGTATGTTTACATGTGCATCGGAAAAGTCGATTCGTTTGAAATAGTGTTCGTTCGATCGACTAACGAACTTTCGGCTCTTAGATAGGTTGATACCTTGTGTGTGTATATGTTGATGAAGTGTGAAGTAAGTATGATTATGAGAATGTGTATTACTAAAGTGATTCATTTAGCTATGTGAATGTAATACTTTAGTCAAAGCTGATTTCATTACTTGAGACTTACTAAGCATTAAAATGCTTACCCCGTTGCTTTGGCTCTCTATTTTATAGATTTTGCTCGTTAGCTATCGAGTCGGGATCATCAAGTCGAAGTCATCCACACTATCAAAGCCCTTTGGTACTCTTTTAGTTGAACTCTGGATATGGCATGTATAGGACTACCCTTTGCTGTTTTTTTTTTCAAGTACGTTTTGTGATGTATGTGTGTACAACCATGCGAAAATGGCTCGTAAAAGTGGAGTATGGCATTAGACCATTTGTGTTTATGTATATATATATGGTTTCATGATGTGACTATGGACTGGAATGGAAGTGTTGGGCAATGATCAGCCCTTGGAATGGCTAAATATGATCATATGTGGACCTATGTATGACAAAACTCTAGTTGGTCCATGGAAACCACGAAATAGGTAAGGTTTACCTTGAAAACAGATGCTGATAGCAGCAGTGGTGTGGATTTGAAAAATCACTACAAATTTTAGGAATGGAATTAAATAGTGAATAAATTATGTAAATGAACCTTGATGAATATACTTTCATATGGAAGAAACGAAACGGTCATATGAGTTATATGTTAAGAGATATTAAAGTTCTAATGAAATAGGGCCAGAACGGTTTCTGGATCCCCTATTCTGACTTTGGAAATTCATTATAAATTAACCAGAGATAATTAGGAGTCATGCCATATATGTATAGATTTCTCTCTGAGTCTAGTTTCTATAGAAACAAACGGAATCAGTATTGAAGCCCTGTACAGGGAGATATCAAATACGTAATGCGTGAAGGTCAGTGTAGTCGAACCCTGGATTAGGGGAGACTTTAACTAATAAACTGTACTAATTGGCCCGACCAAAAATTCTAGAAAAAAAATATGTTGATGGACTTATGAGTCTAGTTTCAGGGAAAAATTACGAAACTAATTTTCGAGCTTTAAAACTCAAGATATGATTCTTAAGGCGACAGTGATGTAGTAACCAGCTAGTCTGGAAAATTTTTTTTATGGACTGTGAAAACAATTAAGTTAGGTCTGTGTGCACCTTGTGTTCGACCCGATAGCGGACTCGGATGCACGGGTGTTGCAATTTATTGGTATCGAGCTACGGTTTAGTCGATTCTAGGACTACCGTAATACGTTTGGGTCTAGCTATACATGCCATTATGTGATTAATTGATAGTGTGGATATTTCTGACATTTGAATTTGTGTTTATTTATAGTAATGGATCCCGATCCCAACCGAGCGATAACTTATGATGTGGAGAGTGTGGCGCCTGCTCCCGCACAAGGGACAGCGCCGGCGGACTCTCAACCTATTGCTAGCAATCCGAATGATGAGGCTAGGCAAACCTTTTATAGCGTGATGAATGATTGGTTCAACCAATACATTCGAACTAATCTGTTGTTCCACAACCTCCATTCCCAACAAACACTGCCCCGACCTACAATGCCTCCGATGGCTGACCAAATAAGGTCGAATAAGCCCCAGTTGATGAATCCGAAAACATGGGGCTCTTGAATTTAAAGCTACGGATAGCGACGATGCGAGCAAGCTGAATTTTGGTTGGACAACACTATCCAAGGTACTCGATGAGCTATCTTGTACACCGATGAATGCCTAAAGTGTGCTATCTCCTTGCTACGCGATTACGCCTACTATTGGTGGAGTACTCGACACTGTTGTGCCCGAGAGCAAGTAACTTGGGAGTTTTTCCAAGCGAGTTTGGAAAAAGTATATCGGTCGAGATTTGTTGATCAAAAAGGAAGGAATTTCTTGAGCTTAAGCAAGGTTCTATGTCGATTCTTGATTCGAGCAAAAATTTGTTAGACTTAGTAGATACGCTCGGGAATGTGTTTCGTCCGAGGCTGTTATGTATACGCAAACGAGGATGGGCTGAATGAAGACATAAAAATGTTCGTTGGCATTCTTGAAATACGAGAGTTCGTAGTACTTGTCGAGCTAGCTTGTAAAGCCGAAGAGCTTAGAAAAGAAAAACAAAAAGTTGAGGTGGGAACTGGAGAGTTTCGTAAAAGATCCTCGGGAAAGTCTCTTCAACATGCATCGAAGAAATTTAGAGATGATGTGGGCGGTCTAGAGGCACGCCGGGCCTTTTAGGCGAGATCGTGATCGACCCCACAAGGTACACGAGGCACTTCGGTCGCCAGTGTTGTAATATCCTGATTTTGGGCCTAGTCGGAATAGTGGCTTCGTGACCACAAAATACGAGATAGAAATAATTATTTTATGATTATTTTAAGGTCTATGATATGATTGCATGATTGTGTGAAAATTTCGTGAAGAAATTTTATGCATAAAGTGCTTAAATTGAAATTAGGGACTAAATCGAATAATTTGCAAAACTTGCATTCTAGAAGTTTCTAGTATGAAATTGTTTTGAAATATTAATTAGGAGGTCTTAAAGAGTAATTTTACCAATTTCTAAGTCTATGGACAAAAATTGGACATGGATGGAATTTTGGAAAGTTTAGTAGTAAGGGCATTTTGGTCATTTAGGGTAAAATGAATTAAAATACAAAATTAAAAGCCAATTTTGCTCATCTTCAACCCCATGGCCGAATATAGCAAGGAGAAACCATGGCTAGGGTTTTTCAAGCTTCCAAGCTCGATTGTAAGTCCGTTCTACCCTCGTTTTTAATGATTTTTACGTTTTTGGAGTCCATTAGCTCGATTTAGCTTATGCTAGCAATAATTTAACCTAGGTTTATATTTGGAAAAATACCCATAGGTGAAATTTGTGTATTTTGGTGTTTTATGATAGAATATGAGGTTTTAAATTATGTTAGACAACTTGTGCTACTCGGTTTTAAGTAAAAACGAGCAAAATGGCTTAATCGGTAAAAATACCTAATAGTCATAAGTACATGTTAGAGTGAGAATTTGATGTTGCCATAGAAGGAAAAATGATCAGCATGTCATAAAACATAAGAAAATAGGCTGAATTTTAATTTACGAGCTTTGGGGCAAAAGTGTAAATATGCAAAAGTTTAGGGGCAAAATTGTAATTTTTCCAAAATATGATTTTGGGTCAATTTGAATAATGTGAGTCCTAATTAGACTATATTTTAAATGATAGAGCAAGGAAAACTGAAATTGGGCTAAAATGGGAAAATACCAAGTTGTGGATGAAATGGTAAAATAGCCATTTTAGCATCGAGGTAAGTTCATGTGTAAATAATGTAGCATAATGGTTATTTTAAGTTATTGATGTTAAATATATGATATGCTGATTTTATCATGAAATATATGCTTTGTGGTTATTTTGAATAAAATGCAAATTAAGTGTATTATTTGTTAAATATAATTGTTACCGAGTATTGATTTGACATTCTACGGAAGGCGGCAAGGATAAGTGTTAGAGGAAAAGCCCGTTTGAACCTTAGGAATAGATTAGGATACAAGTGACATGTCACTAGGATGGTTGAGCATCCGAACTCGTTGAGTTGAGTCCGAGTTCACTTATGGATGCGAATGTCGAACTCGTTGAGTTGAGTCGAGTTCGTGAGATGTAACTAGGCATCCGAACTCGTTGAGTTGAGTCAGAGTTCACTTATGGGCGGGTTACATGGTAGCTTGGCTACATATGTGGCACTTATGTGCAAACTTTCCATGTATCCGAATTATATTCGATATGTTCAACGGGTAAAGTTCTACTCAAATGGAGGAATACTCAAGATGAAAGGGACGTATTGGTAAGTGTTGTGAAATGGATACTTTGAGCGGTATGTACTTAACCCTCGGGTTGAAAACTCGATATAACAACAATATGGTAAGATGATAAATGAAAAGGTGATATGAATGTCTTGGTGATGATTATGCAAATGATGTTTTATGTTTGCTTATATGGTTATGTTACTTGCTATTTGCATGTGAGCTTACTAAGCATTTATGCTTACTCCCTCCTTTTCATTCCTTGTAGTGTTGACAAGCCATCTCGGAAATCGGAAACGGTCGGAGGCACGCTCACACTATCCGTATACCATCTTGGCATAATGGCTTGTATATTTTGAGTATGGCATGTATAGCATTATAATCATTTTGTATATATGGTCTTATGATATGGTTATTGAGTGGTATGGAAATAGAAATGCTTGGTAATGATTAGCCATTGGAATGGCTAATCATGATCATATTTGGTATTATGTATGTCAAATTGCTAGCTAATCCATGGAAACCATGAAATAGGTAAAATTTACCATAAAATAGATTCAGACAGCAGAGTTTGAAAAATCACTAAAAATAGTAGAAATGGAATTAAATAATGAATAAGTTATGGAATCGAAGCTTGATGAGTCTATTTTCATATGGAATAAGCGAAACAGGTATATGAGCTATATTTTATGAGATGTTTAAATTTTTGTAAAGCAGGGCCAGAGCGATTTCTGGATCCCCTGTTCTGACTTTGGAAATTCACCATAAATTTTACAAAGATAATTAGAAGTCACGCTTTATATGTACAGATTTCTTATTGAGTCTAGTTTTATTAGAAACAAACGTCATAGTCATTGAAGCTCTGTACAGGGAGATATCTGATTCGTAATACACAGAGGTCAGAGTAGTTGAACCCTGAAATAGGGGAGACTTTAACTAATAAACTGTACTAATTGGCCCAACCAAAAATTCTAGAAAAAAATTAGTAGATATATATATGAGACTAGCTTCAGGAAAAATTTACGGAATTGGATTTTGAGTTTTGTAACTCGAGATATGATTTTTAAAGTGACTGTGATGCAGTTAGCCAGCTTGTCTGGAAATTTTAAAATGAATTGTATGAGCTGTTTAATTAATGAATTAAGTCCGTTAACACCTCGTGTTTGACTCCGGCAACGGTCTTGGGTACGGGGTGTTACATTTAGTGGTATCAGAGCAGGTTTAGTCGGTTCTCGGACTAACCTAGCATGTGTAAAAGTTTAGCTGTACATGCCAGCGATGCGTGATAGTGTGATGTCTTCCACGCATATAAGTACCGTATTATTTAGGCAGGTACTCTCCAACCGAAATTGTGCCGACCATGTTCAATGTTATGTGAAGATATTTGAGTAAAATTATGATTATGATAAGTCTCGGTTCAGAAAAGTATGAATAAAAGTTTATGATACATATGTGATAATATGTGAGATGAAAGTTCATGTTGTGATAAATATCCATATTTGCTTAATGCTCATACGATATAGTGTATGTGGCTTACTTGATAAGATGAACGGAATAAATAGAAAGTAGTAGAGGTATGAATAAAGGTCATAATATCATAATCTGAATGAAAATGTCCTTGTCTTGATTGGACGTTGAATGTTGATGAATGTTAATGATATACAATTTTTATGAGATAAAGGATTATAATGAAATGAACTTATCTATGTTAAATTCTTGGGTGAATTGTATGATTGTAATGATATGTACATGATGATGCACGAAATGAAAGTTGTGATTGTGATGCAAATATCTATGTTTGTTTGGCCTTATATAATGTCATGAGCATGAATTAATTTAATTAAATGAATGGATAAGTAAAGTGTCTAGAAAACATAGAATGTATGCATAAGTATATTGTCTAAATGGGACAATAGGAAAATTGGTGTAAGGCAACATGAATGAATGACATGATTTTGATGATGTTACTATGATGATGGAAGTTGTGTCATATGTGTATGTATAAGAAAGTCGAGTCGGAGGTCCTACAACCCTCCCCTTACCAAGTGGTACTTATAATGGAATTTCATGAGATTTGTATTGAATAGGTTTCGGTTGAGAACCCAAAGAGTGCAGTGATAGAATAATTATAAGTATGATTAGAGATTGAAAATGAGCTGATAAGTAAAGTCGAGCCGATAAAGTATCGGATTGGCGTAAAATTATTGGAGTTATACCATTGTCCCGATTAGAAAAGGAATTCTCCTTGGTAAACCGAATTACTCGGTGCAAGGTCGAGAAAAGTGTAAATCGAAATTTATTCAGGCGGCCTTCTTTAGTGAATGGTTTAATATGAAATTTGTGACGCAGAACTAGTTGGGGAAATGATAATTGAAATGTGAACTATCTGAGTGTGTGATTATGGTGGACAGATTTAGTGATCTCTTTTGAGATGTTCTATGTGTTTACTTGTTCTCAAAAATATTTCTATGGCTATTGATCTTTGAAGAAATTCTTGTTATATGGGAATGTCTTCTAATTCGGTGTTGGATGAAAGCATTGGTAGTCGACTAGTTTATAATTTATATTGCTCTATTTCATCGGGTATTCTATTTCATTTAAATCGATAAGAATTGATGAGAGAATCGTATGATATTATGATTTGTTTCTTCTACTTGATGCTTCATCTAATATATATGTATGGGAAGATATATTGATCTTGTTATATTTGATTTGGTGGGATTAAATGATGTTTTCTTTGGACTTTCTTTCTTTGAAGAATTATCGGGGTATTCCGTATTTTCTCTATGAGTTTGGTTTTCGATTCTCGGCATAGTATCGTATCTTGGGTTTCTTTATCCTGGATCTCTTTATTACGGATTTCTTTATTAGGGTTTCTCTATCTTGGATTTCTTTATTCGGTTTTCTTGTTATCTTTGTTCCATAATTTGTCAATTACAACTCATGTTGAAGTGGGTTCTTACGCTTTCGTGATAATCATGTCAAATATGACTATACTTCTAATTTGATCTTGGTAATGTGGTAATTTTAGTCTTTGGGATTTTTCTAATTTACGTGTAAGGATTTGACATCGGTAAAGGCATAGGTGATAAAAGCGCGAGTTTTAGTCGGTATGGTAAATTATTTATTTGAAAGATTTCATGTGACAATTATGTCGGATTATTTTTCCCAAGTCGATAATAGAATTTCATTTTATGCGGATAAAAGAGTAAATAGTTTGAGCGAGAAGTGTATATTTATTAGAAAAGAGTTGGATATTAGTTTAAGTCACTCTGAATGATAAGGTTTCCATCTTGTGAAAGCTGAAAAGTTTATTACATGTTGATGAGTTCGGATAGATGAGAATATTGGTAGCAAGGCGTCTGAACTAGACTAGTCTACATTGAGCAAAGACTTTCGACTTTCGGTAATGTATTGTTGTATGAATTGTGATGTGTTTCAAGACAGTGAGGTAATGTGATAGTTTAGAGCATCTGATGTTACATAAAATCGGAGTTGTTAAAGGGGTTAAAGCCGAGCATTGGGATTTATCAAAATTATCCCTGTTAGTGTTGATATTGGGATGGAAATGAGAAGGATTATTCTTGAGGCCATATCAGAATCATTTCTATGGCGGAAAGAAGAAAATGTGATGTATCCTATTATTAAATGTTTGGCGAGATCTACAAGTCATATCTGTATTGAATGAATTCCTACTCATCAGATCCATGGAATTTCAGGTCTCTTTGATTGTTGGATTTCTTGGAATTCTGGTCTCCATTAAATCAAGTTGAGATCCGGGTTTTATGTCATGATATCATGGGAAACTGAGAAGGGTTGAAAGTTTAAGAACAGTTGAGAGTTGAGACTGTAAGCTTTTAGATCATATGAGAAATTGAAGAGATGTATTGGAGGTACAGTCTAAGTGCAAGTTCTTCGGCACCGAATATGAGATTAAAAGTGAAGATCGCTTTTCTGGTAAGATTTTCGGGGACGAAAATCCCTGAAGGGGGGGAGAGTTGTAATATCCTGATTTTGGGCCTAGTCGGAATAGTGGCTTCGTGACCACAAAATACGAGATAGAAATAATTATTTTATGATTATTTTAAGGTCTATGATATGATTGCATGATTGTGTGAAAATTTCGTGAAGAAATTTTATGCATAAAGTGCTTAAATTGAAATTAGGGACTAAATCGAATAATTTGCAAAACTTGCATTCTAGAAGTTTCTAGTATGAAATTGTTTTGAAATATTAATTAGGAGGTCTTAAAGAGTAATTTTACCAATTTCTAAGTCTATGGACAAAATTGGACATGGATGGAATTTTGGAAAGTTTAGTAGTAAGGGCATTTTGGTCATTTAGGGGTAAAATGAATTAAAATACAAAATTAAAAGCCAATTTTGCTCATCTTCAACCCCATGGCCGAATATAGCAAGGAGAAACCATGGCTAGGGTTTTCAAGCTTCCAAGCTCGATTGTAAGTCCGTTCTACCCTCGTTTTTAATGATTTTTACGTTTTGGAGTCCGATTGCTCGATTTAGCTTATGCTAGCAATAATTTAACCTAGGTTTATATTTGGAAAAATACCCATAGGTGAAATTTGTGTATTTTGGTGTTTTATGATAGAATATGAGGTTTTAAATTATGTTAGAAAACTTGTGCTACTCGGTTTTAAGTAAAAACGAGCAAAATGGCTTAATCGATAAAAATACCTAATAGTCATAAGTACATGTTAGAGTGAGAATTTGATGTTGCCATAGAAGGGAAAAATGATCAGCATGTCATAAAACATAAGAAAATAGGCTGAATTTTAATTTACGAGCTTTGGGGCAAAAGTGTAAATATGCAAAAGTTTAGGGGCAAAATTGTAATTTTTCCAAAATATGATTTTGGGTCAATTTGAATAATGTGAGTCCTAATTAGACTATATTTTAAATGATAGAGCAAGGAAAACTGAAATTCGGGCTCAAATGCGGAAAATACCAAGTTGTGGACGAAATGGTAAAAATAGCCATTTTCGCATACGAGGTAAGTTCATGTGTAAATAATGTAGCATAATGGTTATTTTTAAGTTATTGATGTTAAATATATGATATGCTGATTTTTATCATGAAATATATGCTTTGTGGTTATTTTGAATAAAATGCAAATTAAGTGTATTATTTGTTAAATATAATTGTTCTGAGAGTATTGATTTCGGCATTCTACGGAAGACGGCAAGGATAAGTGTTCGAGGAAAAGCCCGTTTGAACCTTAGGAATAGATTAGGATACAAGTGACATGTCACTAGGATGGTTGAGCATCCGAACTCGTTGAGTTGAGTCCGAGTTCGTGAGATGTAACTAGGCATCCGAACTCGTTGAGTTGAGTCCGAGTTCACTTATGGATCTGACGCTTGAGCTCGTTGAGTTGAGTTCGAGTTCACTTATGGGCGGGTTACATGGTAGCTTGGCTACATATGTGGCACTTATGTGCAAACTTTCCATGTATCCGAATTATATTCGATGTGTTCAACGGGTAAAGTTCTACTCAAATGGAGGAATACTCAAGATGAAAGGGACGTATTGGTAAGTGTTGTGAAATGGATACTTTGAACAGGTATGTACTTAACCCTCGGGTTGAAAACTCGATATAACAACAATATGGTAAGATGATAAATGAAAAGGTGATATGAATGTCTTGGTGATGATTATGCAAATGATGTTTTATGTTTGCTTATATGGTTATGTTACTTGCTATTTGCATGTGAGCTTACTAAGCATTTATGCTTACTCCTCCTTTTCATTCCTTGTAGTGTTGACAAGCCAGCTCGGAAATCGGAAGCGGTCGGAGGCACGCTCACACTATCCGTATACCATCTTGGCATAATGGCTTGTATATTTTGAGTATGGCATGTATAGCATTATAATCATTTTGTATATATGGTCTTATGATATGGTTATTGAGTGGTATGGAAATAGAAATGCTTGGTAATGATTAGCCATTGGAATGGCTAATCATGATCATATTTGGTATTATGTATGTCAAATTGCTAGCTAATCCATGGAAACCATGAAATAGGTAAAATTTACCATAAAATAGATTCAGACAGCAGAGTTTGAAAAATCACTAAAAATAGTAGAAATGGAATTAAATAATGAATAAGTTATGGAATCGAAGCTTGATGAGTCTATTTTCATATGGAATAAGCGAAACAGGTATATGAGCTATATTTTATGAGATGTTTAAATTTTTGTAAAGCAGGGCCAGAGCGATTTCTGGATCCCCTGTTCTGACTTTGGAAATTCACCATAAATTTTACAAAGATAATTAGAAGTCACGCTTTATATGTACAGATTTCTTATTGAGTCTAGTTTTATTAGAAACAAACGTCATAGTCATTGAAGCTCTGTACAGGAGATATCTGATTCGTAATACACAGAGGTCAGAGTAGTTGAACCCTGAAATAGGGGAGACTTTAACTAATAAACTGTACTAATTGGCCCAACCAAAAATTCTAGAAAAAAATTAGTAGATATATATATGAGACTAGCTTCAGGAAAAATTTACGGAATTGGATTTTGAGTTTTGTAACTCGAGATATGATTTTAAAGTGACTGTGATGCAGTTAGCCAGCTTGTCTGGAAATTTTAAAATGAATTGTATGAGCTGTTTAATTAATGAATTAAGTCCGTTAACACCTCGTGTTTGACTCGCAACGGTCTTGGAGTGCACGGGTGTTACATTTAGTGGTATCGAGCAGGTTTAGTCGGTTCTCGGACTAACCTAGCATGTGTAAAAGTTTAGCTGTACATGCCAGCGATGCGTGATAGTGTGATGTCTTCAAGCGCGTATAAGTACCGTATTATTTAGACAGGGTACTCTCCAACCGAGCTGTGCCGACCATGTTCAATGTTATGTGAAGATATTTGAGTAAAATTATGATTATGATAAGTCTCGGTTCAGAAAAGTATGAATAAAAGTTTATGATACATATGTGATAATATGTGAGATGAAAGTTCATGTTGTGATAAATATCCATATTTGCTTAATGCTCATACGATATAGTGTATGTGGCTTACTTGATAAGATGAACGGAATAAATAGAAAGTAGTAGAAGTATGAATAAAGGTCATAATATCATAATATGAATGAAAATGTCCTTGTCTTGATTGGACGTTGAATGTTGATGAATGTTAATGATATACAATTTTTTATGAGATAAAGAATTATAATGAAATGAACTTATCTATGTTAAATTCTTTGGGTGAATTGTATGATTGTAATGATATGTACATGATGATGCACGAAATGAAAGTTGTGATTGTGATGCAAATATCTATGTTTGTTTGGCCTTATATAATGTCATGAGCATGAATTAATTTAAATAAATGAATGGATAAGTAAAGCTGTCTAGAAAACATAGAATGTATGCATAAGTATATTGTCTAAATGGGACAATAGGAAAATTGGTGTAAGGCAACATGAATGAATGACATGATTTTGATGATGTTACTATGATGATGGAAGTTGTGTCATATGTGTATGTATAAGAAAGTCGAGTCAGAGGTCCTACAACCCCTCCCCCTTACCGAAGTGGTACTTATAATGGAATTTCATGAGATTTGTATTGAATAAGTTTCCGGTTGAGAACCCAAAGAGTACAGTGATAGAATAATTATAAGTATGATTAGAGATTGAAAATGAGCTGATAAGTAAAGTCAGAGCCAGTAAAGTATCGGATTGACGTAAAATTATTGGAGTTATACCTGTCCCCGTTAGAAAAGGAATTCTCCTTGGTAAACCGAATTACTCGGTGCAAGGTCGAGAAAAGTGTAAATCGAAATTTATTCAGAATGGCCTTCTTTAGTGAATGGTTTAATATGAAATTTGTGACGCCAGAACTAGTTGGGAAATGATAATTGAAATGTGAACTATATCTGAGTGACAGATTATGATGGACAGATTTAGCGATCTCTTTTGAGATGTTCTATGTGTTTACTTGTTCTCAAAAATATTTCTATGGCTATTGATCTTGAAGAAATTCTTGTTATATGGGGAATGTCTTCTAATTCGGTGTTGGATGAAAGCATTGGTAGTCGACTAGTTTATAATTTATATTGCTCTATTTCATCGGGTATTCTATTTCATTTAAATCGATAAGAATTGATGAGAGAATCGTATGATATTATGATTTTGTTTCTTCTACTTGATGCTTCATCTAATATATATGTATGGGAAGATATATTGATCTTGTTATATTTGATTTGATGGGATTAAATGATGTTTTCTTCGGACTTTCTTTCTTTGAAGAATTATCGGGTATTCCGTATTTTCTCTATGAGTTTGGTTTTCGATTCTACGGCATAGTATCGTATCTTGGGTTTCTTTATCACGGATCTCTTTATTCGGATTTCTTTATTCGGGTTTCTCTATCTTGGATTTCTTTATTCGGTTTTCTTGTTATCTTTGTTCCATAATTTGTCAATTACAACTCATGTTGAAGTGGGTTCTTACGCTCGTGATAATCATGTCAAATATGACTATACTTCTAATTTGATCTTGGTAATGTGGTAATTTTAGTATTGGGATTTTTCTAATTTACGTGTAAGGATTTGACATCGATAAAGGCATAGGTGATGAAAGCGCGAGTTTTAGTCGGTATGGTAAATTATTTATTTGAAAGATTTCATGTGACAATTATGTCGGGATTATTTTTCCCAAGTCGATAATAGAATTTCATTTTGTGCGGATAAAAGAGTAAATAGTTTGAGCGAGAAGTGTATATTTATTAGAAAAGAGTTGGATATTAGTTTAAGTCACTACGAATGATAAGGTTTCCATCTTGTGAAAGCTAAAAGTTTATTACATGTTGACAGAGTTCGGATAGATGAGAATATTGGTAGCAAGGCGTCTGAACTAGACTAGTCTACATTGAGCAAAGACTTTCGACTTTCGGTAATGTATTGTTGTATGAATTGTGATGTGTTTCAAGACAGTGAGGTAATGTAATAGTTTAGAGCATCTGATGTTACATAAAATCGGAGTTGTTAAAGGGGTTAAAGCCGAGCATTGGGTCTATCAAAATTATCCCTGTCAGTGTTGATATTGGGATGGAAATGAGAAGGATTATTCTTGAGGCCATATCGAATCATTTCTATGGCGGAAGAGGAAAATGTGATGTATCCTATTATTAAATGTTTGGCGAGATCTACAAGTCATATCTGTATTGAATGAATTCCTACTCATCGGATCCATGGAATTTGGTCTCTTTTATTGTTGGATTTCTTGGAATTCGGTCTCCATTAAATCAAGTTGAGATCCGGGTTTTATGTCATGATATCATGGGAAGCGAGAAGGGTTGAAAGTTTAAGAACAGTTGAGAGTTGAGGCGTAAGCTTTTAGATCATATGAGAAATTGAAGAGATGTATTGGAGGTACAATCTAAGTGCAAGTTCTTGACACCGAATATGAGATTAAAAGTGAAGATCGCTTTACGGTAAGATTTTAGGGGCGAAAATCACGAAGGGAGAGTTGTAATATCGATTTTGGGCCTAGTCGGAATAGTGGCTTCTTGACCACAAAATACGAGATAGAAATAATTATTTTATGATTATTTTAAGGTCTATGATATGATTGCATGATTGTGTGAAAATTTAGTGAAGAAATTTTATGCATAAAGTGCTTAAATAGAAATTAGGGACTAAATCGAATAATTTGCAAAACTTGCATTCTAGAAGTTTCTAGTATGAAATTGTTTTGAAATATTAATTAGGAGGTCTTAAAGAGTAATTTTACCAATTTCTAAGTCTATGGACAAAATTGGACATGGATGGAATTTTGGAAAGTTTAGTAGTAAGGGCATTTTGGTCATTTAGGGGTAAAATGAATTAAAATACAAAATTAAAAGCCAATTTTGCTCATCTTCAACCCCATGGCCGAATATAGCAAGGAGAAACCATGGCTAGGGTTTTTCAAGCTTCCAAGCTCGATTGTAAGTCCGTTCTACCCTCGTTTTTAATGATTTTTACGTTTTTGAAGTCCCGGTAGCTCGATTTAGCTTATGCTAGCAATAATTTAACCTAGGTTTATATTTGGAAAAATACCCATAGGTGAAATTTGTGTATTTTGGTGTTTTATGATAGAATATGAGGTTTTAAATTATGTTAGACAACTTGTGCTACTCGGTTTTAAGTAAAAACGAGCAAAATGGCTTAATCGATAAAAATACCTAATAGTCATAAGTACATGTTAGAGTGAGAATTTGATGTTGCCATAGAAGGGAAAAATGATCAGCATGTCATAAAACATAAGAAAATAGGCTGAATTTTAATTTACGAGCTTTGGGGCAAAAGTGTAAATATGCAAAAGTTTAGGGGCAAAATTGTATTTTTTCCAAAATATGATTTTGGGTCAATTTGAATAATGTGAGTCCTAATTAGACTATATTTTAAATGATAGAGCAAGGAAAACTGAAATTCGGGCTCAAATGGGGAAAATACCAAGTTGTGGACGAAATGGTAAAAATAGCCATTTTCGCATACGAGGTAAGTTCATGTGTAAATAATGTAGCATAATGGTTATTTTTAAGTTATTGATGTTAAATATATGATATGCTGATTTTTATCATGAAATATATGCTTTGTGGTTATTTTCGAATAAAATGCAAATTAAGTGTATTATTTGTTAAATATAATTGTTCACAGAGTATTGATTTGACATTCTACGGAAGGCGGCAAGGATAAGTGTTAGAGGAAAAAGCCCGTTTGAACCTTAGGAATAGATTAGGATACAAGTGACATGTCACTAGGATGGTTGAGCATCCGAACTCGTTGAGTTGAGTCCGAGTTAAGTGAGATGTAACTAGGCATCCGAACTCGTTGAGTTGAGTCAGAGTTCACTTATGGATCTGACGCCCGAGCTCGTTGAGTTGAGTTCGAGTTCACTTATGGGCGGGTTACATGGTAGCTTGGCTACATATGTGGCACTTATGTGCAAACTTTCCATGTATCCGAATTATATTCCGATGTGTTCAACGGGTAAAGTTCTACTCAAATGGAGGAATACTCAAGATGAAAGGGGCGTATTGGTAAGTGTTGTGAAATGGATACTTTGAGCGGTATGTACTTAACCCTCGGGTTGAAAACTCGATATAACAACAATATGGTAAGATGATAAATGAAAAGGTGATATGAATGTCTTGGTGATGATTATGCAAATGATGTTTTATGTTTGCTTATATGGTTATGTTACTTGCTATTTGCATGTGAGCTTACTAAGCATTTATGCTTACTCCTCCTTTTCATTCCTTGTAGTGTTGACAAGCCAGCTCGGAAATCGGAAGCGGTGGAGGCACGCTCACACTATCAAGTATACCATCTTGGCATAATGGCTTGTATATTTTGAGTATGGCATGTATAGCATTATAATCATTTTGTATATATGGTCTTATGATATGGTTATTGAGTGGTATGGAAATAGAAATGCTTGGTAATGATTAGCCATTGGAATGGCTAATCATGATCATATTATTATTATGTATGTCAAATTGCTAGCTAATCCATGGAAACCATGAAATAGGTAAAATTTACCATAAAATAGATTCAGACAGCAGAGTTTGAAAAATCACTAAAAATAGTAGAAATGGAATTAAATAATGAATAAGTTATGGAATCGAAGCTTGATGAGTCTATTTTCATATGGAATAAGCGAAACAGGTATATGAGCTATATTTTATGAGATGTTTAAATTTTTGTAAAGCAGGGCCAGAGCGATTTCTGGATCCCTGTTCTGACTTTGGAAATTCACCATAAATTTTACAAAGATAATTAGAAGTCACGCTTTATATGTACAGATTTCTTATTGAGTCTAGTTTTATTAGAAACAAACGTCATAGTCATTGAAGCTCTGTACAGGGAGATATCTGATTCGTAATACACAGAGGTCAGAGTAGTTGAACCCTGAAATAGGGGAGACTTTAACTAATAAACTGTACTAATTGGCCCAACCAAAATTCTAGAAAAAATTAGTAGATATATATATGAGACTAGCTTCAGGAAAAATTTACGGAATTGGATTTTGAGTTTTGTAACTCGAGATATGATTTTTAAAGTGACTGTGATGCAGTTAGCCAGCTTGTCTGGAAATTTTAAAATGAATTGTATGAGCTGTTTAATTAATGAATTAAGTCCGTTAACACCTCGTGTTTGACTCGACAGCGGTCTTGAGTGCAAGGTGTTACATTTAGTGGTATCAGAGCAGGTTTAGTCGGTTCTCGGACTAACCTAGCATGTGTAAAAGTTTAGCTGTACATGCCAGCGATGCGTGATAGTGTGATGTCTTCAAAGCAGCGTATAAGTACCGTATTATTTAGGCGGTACTCTCCAACCGAAAGTTGTGCCGACCATGTTCAATGTTATGTGAAGATATTTGAGTAAAATTATGATTATGATAAGTCTCGGTTCAGAAAAGTATGAATAAAAGTTTATGATACATATGTGATAATATGTGAGATGAAAGTTCATGTTGTGATAAATATCCATATTTGCTTAATGCTCATACGATATAGTGTATGTGGCTTACTTGATAAGATGAGCGGAATAAATAGAAAGTAGTAGAAGTATGAATAAAGGTCATAATATCATAATATGAATGAAAATGTCCTTGTCTTGATTGGACGTTGAATGTTGATGAATGTTAATGATATACAATTTTTATGAGATAAAGAATTATAATGAAATGAACTTATCTATGTTAAATTCTTTGGATTTGAATTGTATGATTGTAATGATATGTACATGATGATGCACGAAATGAAAGTTGTGATTGTGATGCAAATATCTATGTTTGTTTGGCCTTATATAATGTCATGAGCATGAATTAATTTAAATAAATGAATGGATAAGTAAAGCTGTCTAGAAAACATAGAATGTATGCATAAGTATATTGTCTAAATGGGACAATAGGAAAATTGGTGTAAGGCAACATGAATGAATGACATGATTTTGATGATGTTACTATGATGATGGAAGTTGTGTCATATGTGTATGTATAAGAAAGTCAGTCGGAGGTCCTACAACCCTCCCCTTACGAAGTGGTACTTATAATGGAATTTCATGAGATTTGTATTGAATAAGTTTCAGGTTGAGAACCCAAAGAGTGCAGTGATAGAATAATTATAAGTATGATTAGAGATTGAAAATGAGCTGATAAGTAAAGTCAAAGCCCGATAAAGTATCGGATTGGCGTAAAATTATTGGAGTTATACCTTTGTCCCGATTAGAAAAGGAATTCTCCTTGGTAAACCGAATTACTCGGTGCAAGGTCGAGAAAAGTGTAAATCGAAATTTATTGAGCGGCCTTCTTTAGTGAATGGTTTAATATGAAATTTGTGACGGCGAGAACTAGTTGGGGAAATGATAATTGAAATGTGAACTATCGAGTGTGCGATTTATGGTAGGACAGATTTAGCGATCTCTTTTGAGATGTTCTATGTGTTTACTTGTTCTCAAAAATATTTCTATGGCTATTGATCTTGAAGAAATTCTTGTTATATGGGAATGTCTTCTAATTCGGTGTTGGATGAAAGCATTGGTAGTCGACTAGTTTATAATTTATATTGCTCTATTTCATCGGGTATTCTATTTCATTTCATCGATAAGAATTGATGAGAGAATCGTATGATATTATGATTTTGTTTCTTCTACTTGATGCTTCATCTAATATATATGTATGGGAAGATATATTGATCTTGTTATATTTGATTTGATTGGGATTAAATGATGTTTTCTTCTAGACTTTCTTTCTTTGAAGAATTATCGGGGTATTAGTATTTTCTCTATGAGTTTGGTTTTCGATTCTACGGCATAGTATCGTATCTTGGGTTTCTTTATCTGGATCTCTTTATTCGGATTTCTTTATTAGGGTTTCTCTATCTTGGATTTCTTTATTTGGTTTTCTTGTTATCTTTGTTCCATAATTTGTCAATTACAACTCATGTTGAAGTGGGTTCTTACGCTTTCGTGATAATCATGTCAAATATGACTATACTTCTAATTTGATCTTGGTAATGTGGTAATTTTAGTATTGGGATTTTTCTAATTTACGTGTAAGGATTTGACATCGGTAAAGGCATAGGTGATGAAAGCGAGTTTTAGTCGGTATGGTAAATTATTTATTTGAAAGATTTCATGTGACAATTATGTCGGGATTATTTTCCCAAGTCGATAATAGAATTTCATTTTATGCGGATAAAAGAGTAAATAGTTTGAGCGAGAAGTGTATATTTATTAGAAAAGAGTTGGATATTAGTTTAAGTCACTCTGAATGATAAGGTTTCCATCTTGTGAAAGCTAAAAGTTTATTACATGTTGACAGAGTTCGGATAGATGAGAATATTGGTAGCAAGGCGTCTGAACTAGACTAGTCTACATTGAGCAAAGACTTTCTGACTTTCAGTAATGTATTGTTGTATGAATTGTGATGTGTTTCAAGATAGTGAGGTAATGTGATAGTTTAGAGCATCTGATGTTACATAAAATCGGAGTTGTTAAAGGGGTTAAAGTAGAGCATTGGGTCTATCAAAATTATCCTGTCGGTGTTGATATTGGGATGGAAATGAGAAGGATTATTCTTGAGGCCATATCAGAATCATTTCTATGGCGGAAAGAGGAAAATGTGATGTATCCTATTATTAAATGTTTGGCGAGATCTACAAGTCATATCTGTATTGAATGAATTCCTACTCATCGGATCCATGGAATTTCAGGTCTCTTTTATTGTTGGATTTCTTGGAATTACGGTCTCCATTAAATCAAGTTGAGATCCGGGTTTTATGTCATGATATCATGGGAAGCGAGAAGGGTTGAAAGTTTAAAACAGTTGAGAGTTGAGGCGTAAGCTTTTAGATCATATGAGAAATTGAAGAGATGTATTGGAGTGCAGTCTAAGTGCAAGTTCTTGACACAGAATATGAGATTAAAAGTGAAGATCGCTTTTCGGTAAGATTTTTGGGGACGAAAATCCACGAAGGGGGAGAGTTGTAATATCGATTTTGGGCCTAGTCGGAATAGTGGCCCGTGACCACAAAATACGAGATAGAAATAATTATTTTATGATTATTTTAAGGTCTATGATATGATTGCATGATTGTGTGAAAATTTCGTGAAGAAATTTTATGCATAAAGTGCTTAAATTGAAATTAGGGACTAAATCGAATAATTTGCAAAACTTGCATTCTAGAAGTTTCTAGTATGAAATTGTTTTGAAATATTAATTAGGAGGTCTTAAAGAGTAATTTTACCAATTTCTAAGTCTATGGACAAAAATTGGACATGGATGGAATTTTGGAAAGTTTAGTAGTAAGGGCATTTTGGTCATTTAGGGGTAAAATGAATTAAAATACAAAATTAAAAGCCAATTTTGCTCATCTTCAACCCCATGGCTGAATATAGCAAGGAGAAACCATGGCTAGGGTTTTCAAGCTTCCAAGCTCGATTGTAAGTCCGTTCTACCCTCGTTTTAATGATTTTTACGTTTTTGGAGTCCGGTAGCTCGATTTAGCTTATGCTAGCAATAATTTAACCTAGGTTTATATTTGGAAAAATACCCATAGGTGAAATTTGTGTATTTTGGTGTTTTATGATAGAATATGAGGTTTTAAATTATGTTAGACAACTTGTGCTACTCGGTTTTAAGTAAAAGCGAGCAAAATGGCTTAATCGGTAAAAATACCTAATAGTCATAAGTACATGTTAGAGTGAGAATTTGATGTTGCCATAGAAGGAAAAATGATCAGCATGTCATAAAACATAAGAAAATAGGCTGAATTTTAATTTCTGAGCTTTGGGGTAAAAGTGTAAATATGCAAAAGTTTAGGGGCAAAATTCTAATTTTTCCAAAATATGATTTTGGGTCAATTTGAATAATGTGAGTCCTAATTAGACTATATTTTAAATGATAGAGCAAGGAAAACTGAAATTCGGGCTAAAATGGGGAAAATACCAAGTTGTGGGCGAAATGGTAAAAATAGCCATTTTAGCATCACGAGGTAAGTTCATGTGTAAATAATGTAGCATAATGGTTATTTTAAGTTATTGATGTTAAATATATGATATGCTGATTTTTATCATGAAATATATGCTTTGTGGTTATTTTGAATAAAATGCAAATTAAGTGTATTATTTGTTAAATATAATTGTTCTGAGAGTATTGATTTGGCATTCTACGGAAGGCGGCAAGGATAAGTGTTCGAGGAAAAAGCCCGTTTGAACCTTAGGAATAGATTAGGATACAAGTGACATGTCACTAGGATGGTTGAGCATCCGAACTCGTTGAGTTGAGTGAGTTCACTTATGGATGCGAATGTCCGAACTCGTTGAGTTGAGTCAGGAGTTCGTGAGATGTAACTAGGCATCCGAACTCGTTGAGTTGAGTCCGAGTTCACTTATGGATCTGACGCCCGAGCTCGTTGAGTTTAGTCTGAGTTCACTTATGGGCGGGTTACATGGTAGCTTGGCTACATATGTGGCACTTATGTGCAAGCTTTCCATGTATCCGAATTATATTCGATGTGTTCAACGGGTAAAGTTCTACTCAAATGGAGGAATACTCAAGATGAAAGGGACGTATTGGTAAGTGTTGTGAAATGGATACTTTGAACAGGTATGTACTTAACCCTCGGGTTGAAAACTCGATATAACAACAATATGGTAAGATGATAAATGAAAAGGTGATATGAATGTCTTGGTGATGATTATGCAAATGATGTTTTATGTTTGCTTATATGGTTATGTTACTTGCTATTTGCATGTGAGCTTACTAAGCATTTATGCTTACTCCTCCTTTTCATTCCTTGTAGTGTTGACAAGCCAGCTCGAAATCGGAAGCGGTCGGAGGCACGCTCACACTATCCAGTATACCATCATGGCATAATGGCTTGTATATTTTGAGTATGGCATGTATAGCATTATAATCATTTTGTATATATGGTCTTATGATATGGTTATTGAGTGGTATGGAAATAGAAATGCTTGGTAATGATTAGCCATTGGAATGGCTAATCATGATCATATTGGTATTATGTATGTCAAATTGCTAGCTAATCCATGGAAACCATGAAATAGGTAAAATTTACCATAAAATAGATTCAGACAGCAGACGTGAGTTTTAAAAATCACTAAAAATAGTAGAAATGGAATTAAATAATTAATAAGTTATGGAATCGAAGCTTGATGAGTGTATTTTCATATGGAATAAGTGAAACAGGTATATGAGCTATATTTTATGAGATGTTTAAATATTTGTAAAACAGGGCCAGAGCGATTTCTGGATCCCCTGTTCTGACTTTGGAAATTCACCATAAATTTTACAAAGATAATTAGAAATCACGCTTTATATGTACAGATTTCTTATTGAGTCTAGTTTTATTAGAAACAAACGTCATAGTCATTGAAGCTCTGTACAGGGATATATCTGATTCGTAATACATAGAGGTCAGAGTAGTTGAACCCTGAAATAGGGAGATTTTAACTAATAAACTGTACTAATTGGCCCAACCAAAATTCTAGAAACAAATTAGTAGATATATATATGAGACTAGTTTCAGGAAAAATTTACGGAATTGGATTTGAGTTTTGTAACTCGAGATATGATTTTAAAGTGACTGTGATGCAGTTAGCCAGCTTGTGCGGAAATTTTAAAATGAATTGTATGAGCTGTTTAATTAATGAATTAAGTCCGTTAACACCTCGTGTTCGACTCAAACAGCGGTCTTGGAGTGCAGGGTGTTACATTTAGTGGTATCGAGATCAGGTTTAGTCGGTTCTCGGACTAACCTAGCATGTGTAAAAGTTTAGCTGTACATGCCACTGATCTGTGATAGTGTGATGTCTTCCGACGCGTATAAGTACCGTATTATTTAGACAGGGTACTCTCCAACCGAGCTGTGCCGACCATGTTCAATGTTATGTGAAGATGTTTGAGTAAAATTATGATTATGATAAGTCTCGGTTCAGAAAAGTATGAATAAAAGTTTATGATACATATGTGATAATATGTGAGATGAAAGTTCATGTTGTGATAAATATCCATATTTGCTTAATGCTCATACGATATAGTGTATGTGGCTTACTTGATAAGATGAACGGAATAAATAGAAAGTAGTAGAGGTATGAATAAAGGTCATAATATCATAATACGAATGAAAATGTCCTTGTCTTGATTGGACGTTGAATGTTGATGAATGTTAATGATATACAATTTTTATGAGATAAAGGATTATAATGAAATGAACTTATCTATGTTAAATTCTTGGATTTGAATTGTATGATTGTAATGATATGTACATGATGATGCACGAAATGAAAGTTGTGATTGTGATGCAAATATCTATGTTTGTTTGGCCTTATATAATGTCATAAGCATGAATTAATTTAATTAAATGAATGGATAAGTAAAGGCATCTAGAAAACATAGAATGTATGCATAAGTATATTGTCTAAATGGGACAATAGGAAAATTGGTGTAAGGCAACATGAATGAATGACATGATTTTGATGATATTACTATGATGATGGAAGTTGTGTCATATGTGTATGTATAAGAAAGTCGAGTCAGAGGTCCTACAACCCCTCCCCCTTACCGAAGTGGTACTTATAATGGAATTTCATGAGATTTGTATTGAATAAGTTTTCGGTTGAGAACCCAAAAGTGCAGTGATAGAATAATTATAAGTATGATTAGAGATTGAAAATGAGCTGATAAGTAAAAGTCGAGCCGATAAAGTATCGGATTGGCGTAAAAATTATTGGAGTTATACCTTGTCCCGATTAGAAAAGGAATTCTCCTTGGTAAACCGAATTACTCGAGTGCAAGGTCGAGAAAAGTGTAAATCGAAATTTATTGAAGCGGCCTTCTTTAGTGAATGGTTTAATATGAAATTTGTGACTGGAGAGAACTAGTTGGGGAAATGATAATTGAAATGTGAACTATCGAGTGTGATGATTATGGTTGGATGATTTAGCGATCTCTTTTGAGATGTTCTATGTGTTTACTTGTTCTCAAAAATATTTCTATGGCTATTGATCTTGAAGAAATTCTTGTTATATGGGAATGTCTTCTAATTAGGTGTTGGATGAAAGCATTGGTAGTCGACTAGTTTATAATTTATATTGCTCTATTTCATCGGGTATTCTATTTCATTTAAATCGGTAAGAATTGATGAGAGAATCGTATGATATTATGATTTTGTTTCTTCTACTTGATGCTTCATCTAATATATATGTATGGGAAGATATATTGATCTTGTTATATTTGATTTGATTGGGATTAAATGATGTTTTCTTGGACTTTCTTTCTTTGAAGAATTATCGGGGTATTAGTATTTTCTCTATGAGTTTGGTTTTCGATTCTCGGCATAGTATCGTATCTTGGGTTTCTTTATCACGGATCTCTTTATTACGGATTTCTTTATTCGGGTTTCTCTATCTTGGATTTCTTTATTCGGTTTCTTGTTATCTTTGTTCCATAATTTGTCAATTACAACTCATGTTGAAGTGGGTTCTTACGCTTTCGTGATAATCATGTCAAATATGACTATACTTCTAATTTGATCTTGGTAATGTGGTAATTTTAGTATTGGGATTTTTCTAATTTACGTGTAAGGATTTGACATCGATAAAGGCATAGGTGATAAAAGCGAGTTTTAGTCGGTATGGTAAATTATTTATTTGAAAGATTTCATGTGACAATTATGTCGGGATTATTTTTCCCAAGTCGATAATAGAATTTCATTTTATGCGGATAAAAGAGTAAATAGTTTGAGCGAGAAGTGTATATTTATTAGAAAAGAGTTGGATATTAGTTTAAGTCACTACGAATGATAAGGTTTCCATCTTGTGAAAGCGAAAAGTTTATTACATGTTGTGAGTTCGGATAGATGAGAATATTGGTAGCAAAGGCGTCGAACTAGACTAGTCTACATTGAGCAAAGACTTTCGACTTTCGGTAATGTATTGTTGTATGAATTGTGATGTGTTTCAAGACAGTGAGGTAATGTGATAGTTTAGAGCATCTGATGTTACATAAAATCAGAGTTGTTAAAGGGGTTATAGCCGAGCATTGGGATCTATCAAAATTATCCTGTCGGTGTTGATATTGGGATGGAAATGAGAAGGATTATTCTTGAGGCCATATCGAATCATTTCTATGGCGGAAAGAGGAAAATGTGATGTATCCTATTATTAAATGTTTGGCGAGATCTACAAGTCATATCTGTATTGAATGAATTCCTACTCATCGGATCCATGGAATTTCGGTCTCTTTGATTGTTGGATTTCTTGGAATTCGGTCTCCATTAAATCAAGTTGAGATCCGGGTTTTATGTCATGATATCATGGGAAGCGAGAAGGGTTGAAAGTTTAAAACAGTTGAGAGTTGAGGCTGTAAGCTTTTAGATCATATGAGAAATTGAAGAGATGTATTGGAGGTACAGGTCTAAGTGCAAGTTCTTGACGCGAATATGAGATTAAAAGTGAAGACAAGCTTTACGGTAAGATTTTTGGGGCGAAAATCCACGAAGGGGAGAGTTGTAATATCGATTTTGGGCCTAGTCGAGATAGTGGCCGTGACCACAAAATACGAGATAGAAATAATTATTTTATGATTATTTTAAGGTCTATGATATGATTGCATGATTGTGTGAAAATTTCGTGAAGAAATTTTATGCATAAAGTGCTTAAATTGAAATTAGGGACTAAATCGAATAATTTGCAAAACTTGCATTCTAGAAGTTTCTAGTATGAAATTGTTTTGAAATATTAATTAGGAGGTCTTAAAGAGTAATTTTACCAATTTCTAAGTCTATGGACAAAATTGGACATGGATGGAATTTTTGGAAAGTTTAGTAGTAAGGGCATTTTGGTCATTTAGGGGTAAAATGAATTAAAATACAAAATTAAAAGCCAATTTTGCTCATCTTCAACCCCATGGCTGAATATAGCAAGGAGAAACCATGGCTAGGGTTTTCAAGCTTCCAATCTCGATTGTAAGTCCGTTCTACCCTCGTTTTAATGATTTTTACGTTTTTGGAGTCCCGGTAGCTCGATTTAGCTTATGCTAGCAATAATTTAACCTAGGTTTATATTTGGAAAAATACCCATAGGTGAAATTTGTGTATTTTGGTGTTTTATGATAGAATATGAGGTTTTAAATTATGTTAGACAACTTGTGCTACTCGGTTTTAAGTAAAAGCGAGCAAAATGGCTTAATCGGTAAAAATACCTAATAGTCATAAGTACATGTTAGAGTGAGAATTTGATGTTGCCATAGAAGGAAAAATGATCAGCATGTCATAAAACATAAGAAAATAGGCTGAATTTTAATTCTGAGCTTTGGGGCAAAAGTGTAAATATGCAAAAGTTTAGGGGCAAAATTGTAATTTTTCCAAAATATGATTTTGGGTCAATTTGAATAATGTGAGTCCTAATTAGACTATATTTTAAATGATAGAGCAAGGAAAACTGAAATTCGGGCTAAAATGGGGAAAATACCAAGTTGTGGACGAAATGGTAAAAATAGCCATTTTACATACGAGGTAAGTTCATGTGTAAATAATGTAGCATAATGGTTATTTTAAGTTATTGATGTTAAATATATGATATGCTGATTTTATCATGAAATATATGCTTTGTGGTTATTTTTGAATAAAATGCAAATTAAGTGTATTATTTGTTAAATATAATTGTTCTAGAGTATTGATTTGGCATTCTACGGAAGGCGGCAAGGATAAGTGTTAGAGGAAAAAGCCCGTTTGAACCTTAGGAATAGATTAGGATACAAGTGACATGTCACTAGGATGGTTGAGCATCCGAACTCGTTGAGTTGAGTCCGACTTCACTTATGGATCGAATGTAGAACTCGTTGAGTTGAGTCAGAGTTCGTGAGATGTAACTAGGCATCCGAACTTCGTTGAGTTGAGTCCGCATTCACTTATGGATGCGAACGCTTGAGCTCGTTGAGTTGAGTTCGAGTTCACTTATGGGCGGGTTACATGGTAGCTTGGCTACATATGTGGCACTTATGTGCAAACTTTCCATGTATCCGAATTATATTCGATGTGTTCAACGGGTAAAGTTCTACTCAAATGGAGGAATACTCAAGATGAAAGGGACGTATTGGTAAGTGTTGTGAAATGGATACTTTGAACAGGTATGTACTTAACCCTCGGGTTGAAAACTTCGATATAACAACAATATGGTAAGATGATAAATGAAAAGGTGATATGAATGTCTTGGTGATGATTATGCAAATGATGTTTTATGTTTGCTTATATGGTTATGTTACTTGCTATTTGCATGTGAGCTTACTAAGCATTTATGCTTACTCCTCCTTTTCATTCCTTGTAGTGTTGACAAGCCAGCTCGGAAATCGGAAGCGGTGGAGGCACGCTCACACTATCCATATACCATCTTGGCATAATGGCTTGTATATTTTGAGTATGGCATGTATAGCATTATAATCATTTTGTATATATGGTCTTATGATATGGTTATTGAGTGGTATGGAAATAGAAATGCTTGGTAATGATTAGCCATTGGAATGGCTAATCATGATCATATTGGTATTATGTATGTCAAATTGCTAGCTAATCCATGGAAACCATGAAATAGGTAAAATTTACCATAAAATAGATTCAGACAGCAGAGTTTGAAAAATCACTAAAAATAGTAGAAATGGAATTAAATAATGAATAAGTTATGGAATCGAAGCTTTATGAGTCTATTTTCATATGGAATAAGCGAAACAGGTATATGAGCTATATTTTATGAGATGTTTAAATTTTTGTAAAAGCAGGGCCAGAGCGATTTCTGGATCCCTTTTCTGACTTTGGAAATTCACCATAAATTTTACAAAGATAATTAGAAGTCACGCTTTATATGTACAGATTTCTTATTGAGTCTAGTTTTATTAGAAACAAACGTCATAGTCATTGAAGCTCTGTACAGGAGATATCTGATTCGTAATACACAGAGGTCAGAGTAGTTGAACCCTGAAATAGGGAGACTTTAACTAATAAACTGTACTAATTGGCCCAACCAAAATTCTAGAAAAAATTAGTAGATATATATATGAGACTAGCTTCAGGAAAAATTTACGGAATTGGATTTTGAGTTTTGTAACTCGAGATATGATTTTTAAAGTGACTGTGATGCAGTTAGCCAGCTTGTCTGGAAATTTTAAAATGAATTGTATGAGCTGTTTAATTAATGAATTAAGTCCGTTAACACCTCGTGTTTGACTCAAACAACGGTCTTGGAGTGCACGGGTGTTACATTTAGTGGTATCGAGCAGGTTTAGTCGGTTCTCGGACTAACCTAGCATGTGTAAAAGTTTAGCTGTACATGCCAGCGATGCGTGATAGTGTGATGTCTTCCACGCGTATAAGTACTAGTATTATTTAGGCAGGTACTCTCCAACCGAATTTGTGCCGACCATGTTCAATGTTATGTGAAGATATTTGAGTAAAATTATGATTATGATAAGTCTCGGTTCAGAAAAGTATGAATAAAAGTTTATGATACATATGTGATAATATGTGAGATGAAAGTTCATGTTGTGATAAATATCCATATTTGCTTAATGCTCATACGATATAGTGTATGTGGCTTACTTGATAAGATGAACGGAATAAATAGAAAGTAGTAGAAGTATGAATAAAGGTCATAATATCATAATATGAATGAAAATGTCCTTGTCTTGATTGGACGTTGAATGTTGATGAATGTTAATGATATACAATTTTTATGAGATAAAGAATTATAATGAAATGAACTTATCTATGTTAAATTGCTGGAATTTGAATTGTATGATTGTAATGATATGTACATGATGATGCACGAAATGAAAGTTGTGATTGTGATGCAAATATCTATGTTTGTTTGGCCTTATATAATGTCATGAGCATGAATTAATTTAAATAAATGAATGGATAAGTAAAGGCATCTAGAAAACATAGAATGTATGCATAAGTATATTGTCTAAATGGGACAATAGGAAAATTGGTGTAAGGCAACATGAATGAATGACATGATTTTGATGATGTTACTATGATGATGGAAGTTGTGTCATATGTGTATGTATAAGAAAGTCGAGTCGGAGGTCCTACAACCCTCCCCTTACGAAGTGGTACTTATAATGGAATTTCATGAGATTTGTATTGAATAAGTTTCGGTTGAGAACCCAAAGAGTACAGTGATAGAATAATTATAAGTATGATTAGAGATTGAAAATGAGCTGATAAGTAAAGTCAAAGCCGATAAAGTATCGGATTGGCGTAAAATTATTGGAGTTATACCTTGTCCCGATTAGAAAAGGAATTCTCCTTGGTAAACCGAATTACTCGGTGCAAGGTCGAGAAAAGTGTAAATCGAAATTTATTCAGAGCTGGCCTTCTTTAGTGAATGGTTTAATATGAAATTTGTGGCGAGAACTAGTTGGGGAAATGATAATTGAAATGTGAACTATCTGAGTGTGTGATTATGTTGGACAGATTTAGCGATCTCTTTTGAGATGTTCTATGTGTTTACTTGTTCTCAAAAATATTTCTATGGCTATTGATCTTGAAGAAATTCTTGTTATATGGGAATGTCTTCTAATTAGGTGTTGGATGAAAGCATTGGTAGTCGACTAGTTTATAATTTATATTGCTCTATTTCATCGGGTATTCTATTTCATTTCATCGATAAGAATTGATGAGAGAATCGTATGATATTATGATTTTGTTTCTTCTACTTGATGCTTCATCTAATATATATGTATGGGAAGATATATTGATCTTGTTATATTTGATTTCGATTGGGATTAAATGATGTTTTCTTCTAGACTTTCTTTCTTTGAAGAATTATCGGGGTATTAGTATTTTCTCTATGAGTTTGGTTTTCGATTCTACGGCATAGTATCGTATCTTGGGTTTCTTTATCCTGGATCTCTTTATTACGGATTTCTTTATTCGGGTTTCTCTATCTTGGATTTCTTTATTTGGTTTTCTTGTTATCTTTGTTCCATAATTTGTCAATTACAACTCATGTTGAAGTGGGTTCTTACGCTTTCGTGATAATCATGTCAAATATGACTATACTTCTAATTTGATCTTGGTAATGTGGTAATTTTAGTATTGGGATTTTTCTAATTTACGTAAGGATTTGACATCGATAAAGGCATAGGTGATGAAAGCGAGTTTTAGTCGGTATGGTAAATTATTTATTTGAAAGATTTCATGTGACAATTATGTCGGGATTATTTTCCCAAGTCGATAATAGAATTTCATTTTATGCGGATAAAAGAGTAAATAGTTTGAGCGAGAAGTGTATATTTATTAGAAAAGAGTTGGATATTAGTTTAAGTCACTCTGAATGATAAGGTTTCCATCTTGTGAAAGCTGAAAAGTTTATTACATGTTGACATAGTTCGGATAGATGAGAATATTGGTAGCAAGGCGTCCGAACTAGACTAGTCTACATTGAGCAAAGACTTTCTGACTTTCAGTAATGTATTGTTGTATGAATTGTGATGTGTTTCAAGATAGTGAGGTAATGTGATAGTTTAGAGCATCTGATGTTACATAAAATCGGAGTTGTTAAAGGGGTTAAAGCCGAGCATTGGGTCTATCAAAATTATCCCTGTCAGTGTTGATATTGGGATGGAAATGAGAAGGATTATTCTTGAGGCCATATCAGAATCATTTCTATGGCGGAAAGAGGAAAATGTGATGTATCCTATTATTAAATGTTTGGCGAGATCTACAAGTCATATCTGTATTGAATGAATTCCTACTCATCGGATCCATGGAATTTGGTCTCTTTTATTGTTGGATTTCTTGGAATTCGGTCTCCATTAAATCAAGTTGAGATCCGGGTTTATGTCATGATATCATGGGAAGCGAGAAGGGTTGAAAGTTTAAGAACAGTTGAGAGTTGAGGCTGTAAGCTTTTAGATCATATGAGAAATTGAAGAGATGTATTGGAGTGCAGTCTAAGTGCAAGTTCTTGACACCAAATATGAGATTAAAAGTGAAGACCGCTTTCGGTAAGATTTTCGGGGACGAAAATCACGAAGGGGGAGAGTTGTAATATCGATTTTGGGCCTAGTCGAAATAGTGGCCGTGACCACAAAATACGAGATAGAAATAATTATTTTATGATTATTTTAAGGTCTATGATATGATTGCATGATTGTGTGAAAATTTCGTGAAGAAATTTTATGCATAAAGTGCTTAAATTGAAATTAGGGACTAAATCGAATAATTTGCAAAACTTGCATTCTAGAAGTTTCTAGTATGAAATTGTTTTGAAATATTAATTAGGAGGTCTTAAAGAGTAATTTTACCAATTTCTAAGTCTATGGACAAAAATTGGACATGGATGGAATTTTTGGAAAGTTTAGTAGTAAGGGCATTTTGGTCATTTAGGGGTAAAATGAATTAAAATACAAAATTAAAAGCCAATTTTGCTCATCTTCAACCCCATGGCTGAATATAGCAAGGAGAAACCATGGCTAGGGTTTTTCAAGCTTCCAAGCTCGATTGTAAGTCCGTTCTACCCTCGTTTTTAATGATTTTTACGTTTTTGGAGTCCCGGTAGCTCGATTTAGCTTATGCTAGCAATAATTTAACCTAGGTTTATATTTGGAAAAATACCCATAGGTGAAATTTGTGTATTTTGGTGTTTTATGATAGAATATGAGGTTTTAAATTATGTTAGACAACTTGTGCTACTCGGTTTTAAGTAAAAACGAGCAAAATGGCTTAATCGGTAAAAATACCTAATAGTCATAAGTACATGTTAGAGTGAGAATTTGATGTTGCCATAGAAGGGAAAAATGATCAGCATGTCATAAAACATAAGAAAATAGGCTGAATTTTAATTTACGAGCTTTGGGGTAAAAGTGTAAATATGCAAAAGTTTAGGGGCAAAATTCTAATTTTTCCAAAATATGATTTTGGGTCAATTTGAATAATGTGAGTCCTAATTAGACTATATTTTAAATGATAGAGCAAGGAAAACTGAAATTCGGGCTAAAATGGGGAAAATACCAAGTTGTGGGCGAAATGGTAAAAATAGCCATTTTAGCATACGAGGTAAGTTCATGTGTAAATAATGTAGCATAATGGTTATTTTAAGTTATTGATGTTAAATATATGATATGCTGATTTTTATCATGAAATATATGCTTTGTGGTTATTTTGAATAAAATGCAAATTAAGTGTATTATTTGTTAAATATAATTGTTCAAAGTATTGATTTGGCATTCTACGGAAGGCGGCAAGGATAAGTGTTAGAGGAAAAAGCCCGTTTGAACCTTAGGAATAGATTAGGATACAAGTGACATGTCACTAGGATGGTTGAGCATCCGAACTCGTTGAGTTGAGTCAGAGTTCACTTATGGATGCGAATGTCCAGAACTCGTTGAGTTGAGTCAGGAGTTCGTGAGATGTAACTAGGCATCCGAACTCGTTGAGTTGAGTCCGAGTTCACTTATGGATCTGACGCCGAGCTCGTTGAGTTTAGTCTGAGTTCACTTATGGGCGGGTTACATGGTAGCTTGGCTACATATGTGGCACTTATGTGCAAGCTTTCCATGTATCGAATTATATTCCGATGTGTTCAACGGGTAAAGTTCTACTCAAATGGAGGAATACTCAAGATGAAAGGGGCGTATTGGTAAGTGTTGTGAAATGGATACTTTGAACAGGTATGTACTTAACCCTCGGGTTGAAAACTCGATATAACAACAATATGGTAAGATGATAAATGAAAAGGTGATATGAATGTCTTGGTGATGATTATGCAAATGATGTTTTATGTTTGCTTATATGGTTATGTTACTTGCTATTTGCATGTGAGCTTACTAAGCATTTATGCTTACTCCCTCCTTTTCATTCCTTGTAGTGTTGACAAGCCAGCTCGGAAATCGGAAACGGTCGGAGGCACGCTCACACTATCCGTATACCATCATGGCATAATGGCTTGTATATTTTGAGTATGGCATGTATAGCATTATAATCATTTTGTATATATGGTCTTATGATATGGTTATTGAGTGGTATGGAAATAGAAATGCTTGGTAATGATTAGCCATTGGAATGGCTAATCATGATCATATTTGGTATTATGTATGTCAAATTGCTAGCTAATCCATGGAAACCATGAAATAGGTAAAATTTACCATAAAATAGATTCAGACAGCAGCAGTGACGTGAGTTTTAAAAATCACTAAAAATAGTAGAAATGGAATTAAATAATTAATAAGTTATGGAATCGAAGCTTGATGAGTGTATTTTCATATGGAATAAGTGAAACAGGTATATGAGCTATATTTTATGAGATGTTTAAATATTTGTAAAACAGGGCCAGAGCGATTTCTGGATCCCCTGTTCTGACTTTGGAAATTCACCATAAATTTTACAAAGATAATTAGAAATCACGCTTTATATGTACAGATTTCTTATTGAGTCTAGTTTTATTAGAAACAAACGTCATAGTCATTGAAGCTCTGTACAGGGATATATCTGATTCGTAATACATAGAGGTCAGAGTAGTTGAACCCTGAAATAGGGGAGATTTTAACTAATAAACTGTACTAATTGGCCCAACCAAAAATTCTAGAAACAAATTAGTAGATATATATATGAGACTAGTTTCAGGAAAAATTTACGAATTGGATTTGAGTTTTGTAACTCGAGATATGATTTTAAAGTGACTGTGATGCGGTTAGCCAGCTTATGTCTGGAAATTTTAAAATGAATTGTATGAAATTTGTTTAATTAATGAATTAAGTCCGTTAACACCTCGTGTTCGACTCAAACAACGGTCTTGGGTGCGGGTGTTACATTTAGTGGTATCGAGATCAGGTTTAGTCGGTTCTCGGACTAACCTAGCATGTGTAAAAGTTTAGCTGTACATGCCAGCGATGCGTGATAGTGTGATGTCTTAAACGGCGTATAAGTACAAGTATTATTTAGGCAGGTACTCTCCAACCGAAACATGCCGACCATGTTCAATGTTATGTGAAGATGTTTGAGTAAAATTATGATTATGATAAGTCTCGGTTCAGAAAAGTATGAATAAAAGTTTATGATACATATGTGATAATATGTGAGATGAAAGTTCATGTTGTGATAAATATCCATATTTGCTTAATGCTCATACGATATAGTGTATGTGGCTTACTTGATAAGATGAGCGGAATAAATAGAAAGTAGTAGAGGTATGAATAAAGGTCATAATATCATAATCTGAATGAAAATGTCCTTGTCTTGATTGGACGTTGAATGTTGATGAATGTTAATGATATACAATTTTTATGAGATAAAGGATTATAATGAAATGAACTTATCTATGTTAAATTCTTTGGTGAATTGTATGATTGTAATGATATGTACATGATGATGCATGAAATGAAAGTTGTGATTGTGATGCAAATATCTATGTTTGTTTGGCCTTATATAATGTCATAAGCATGAATTAATTTAATTAAATGAATGGATAAGTAAAGGCTGTCTAGAAAACATAGAATGTATGCATAAGTATATTGTCTAAATGGGACAATAGGAAAATTGGTGTAAGGCAACATGAATGAATGACATGATTTTGATGATATTACTATGATGATGGAAGTTGTGTCATATGTGTATGTATAAGAAAGTCGAGTCGGAGGTCCTACAACCCTCCCCTTACGAAGTGGTACTTATAATGGAATTTCATGAGATTTGTATTGAATAAGTTTCGGTTGAGAACCCAAAGAGTACAGTGATAGAATAATTATAAGTATGATTAGAGATTGAAAATGAGCTGATAAGTAAAGTCGAGCCGATAAAGTATCGGATTGACGTAAAAATTATTGGAGTTATACCTTGTCCGATTAGAAAAGGAATTCTCCTTGGTAAACCGAATTACTCGGTGCAAGGTCGAGAAAAGTGTAAATCGAAATTTATTGAAGCGGCCTTCTTTAGTGAATGGTTTAATATGAAATTTGTGATGGAGAACTAGTTGGGGAAATGATAATTGAAATGTGAACTATCTGAGTGTGACGATTATGGTGGATGATTTAGCGATCTCTTTTGAGATGTTCTATGTGTTTACTTGTTCTCAAAAATATTTCTATGGCTATTGATCTTGAAGAAATTCTTGTTATATGGGAATGTCTTCTAATTAGGTGTTGGATGAAAGCATTGGTAGTCGACTAGTTTATAATTTATATTGCTCTATTTCATCGGGTATTCTATTTCATTTAAATGCGGTAAGAATTGATGAGAGAATCGTATGATATTATGATTTTGTTTCTTCTACTTGATGCTTCATCTAATATATATGTATGGGAAGATATATTGATCTTGTTATATTTGATTTGATGGGATTAAATGATGTTTTCTTGGACTTTCTTTCTTTGAAGAATTATCGGGGTATTCCGTATTTTCTCTATGAGTTTGGTTTTCGATTCTACGGCATAGTATCGTATCTTGGGTTTCTTTATCCTGGATCTCTTTATTACGGATTTCTTTATTAGGGTTTCTCTATCTTGGATTTCTTTATTCGGTTTTCTTGTTATCTTTGTTCCATAATTTGTCAATTACAACTCATGTTGAAGTGGGTTCTTACGCTCGTGATAATCATGTCAAATATGACTATACTTCTAATTTGATCTTGGTAATGTGGTAATTTTAGTATTGGGATTTTTCTAATTTACGTGTAAGGATTTGACATCGATAAAGGCATAGGTGATAAAAGCGAGTTTTAGTCGGTATGGTAAATTATTTATTTGAAAGATTTCATGTGACAATTATGTCGGATTATTTTCCCAAGTCGATAATAGAATTTCATTTTTGCGGATAAAAGAGTAAATAGTTTGAGCGAGAAGTGTATATTTATTAGAAAAGAGTTGGATATTAGTTTAAGTCACTACGAATGATAAGGTTTCCATCTTGTGAAAAGCTGAAAAGTTTATTACATGTTGTGAGTTGGATAGATGAGAATATTGGTAGCAAAGCGTCTGAACTAGACTAGTCTACATTGAGCAAAGACTTTCGACTTTCGGTAATGTATTGTTGTATGAATTGTGATGTGTTTCAAGATAGTGAGGTAATGTGATAGTTTAGAGCATCGATGTTACATAAAATCGAGTTGTTAAAGGGTTATAGCCGAGCATTGGGATCTATCAAAATTATCCTGTCGGTGTTGATATTGGGATGGAAATGAGAAGGATTATTCTTGAGGCCATATCGAATCATTTCTATGGCGGAAAGAGGAAAATGTGATGTATCCTATTATTAAATGTTTGGCGAGATCTACAAGTCATATCTGTATTGAATGAATTCCTACTCATCGGATCCATGGAATTTGAGGTCTCTTTGATTGTTGGATTTCTTGGAATTCGGTCTCCATTAAATCAAGTTGAGATCCGGGTTTTATGTCATGATATCATGGGAAGCGAGAAGGGTTGAAAGTTTAAGAACAGTTGAGAGTTGAGGCTGTAAGCTTTTAGATCATATGAGAAATTGAAGAGATGTATTGGAGGTGCAGTCTAAGTGCAAGTTCTTGACACGAATATGAGATTAAAAGTGAAGATCGCTTTTACGGTAAGATTTTGAGGGGCGAAAATCCACGAAGGGGGAGAGTTGTAATATCGATTTTGGGCCTAGTCGGAATAGTGGCCGTGACCACAAAATACGAGATAGAAATAATTATTTTATGATTATTTTAAGGTCTATGATATGATTGCATGATTGTGTGAAAATTTCGTGAAGAAATTTTATGCATAAAGTGCTTAAATTGAAATTAGGGACTAAATCGAATAATTTGCAAAACTTGCATTCTAGAAGTTTCTAGTATGAAATTGTTTTGAAATATTAATTAGGAGGTCTTAAAGAGTAATTTTACCAATTTCTAAGTCTATGGACAAAATTGGACATGGATGGAATTTTGGAAAGTTTAGTAGTAAGGGCATTTTGGTCATTTAGGGGTAAAATGAATTAAAATACAAAATTAAAAGCCAATTTTGCTCATCTTCAACCCCATGGCTGAATATAGCAAGGAGAAACCATGGCTAGGGTTTTCAAGCTTCCAATCTCGATTGTAAGTCCGTTCTACCCTCGTTTTTAATGATTTTTACGTTTTGGAGTCCGGTAGCTCGATTTAGCTTATGCTAGCAATAATTTAACCTAGGTTTATATTTGGAAAAATACCCATAGGTGAAATTTGTGTATTTTGGTGTTTTATGATAGAATATGAGGTTTTAAATTATGTTAGACAACTTGTGCTACTCGGTTTTAAGTAAAAGCGAGCAAAATGAAACTTAATCGGTAAAAATACCTAATAGTCATAAGTACATGTTAGAGTGAGAATTTGATGTTGCCATAGAAGGAAAAATGATCAGCATGTCATAAAACATAAGAAAATAGGCTGAATTTTAATTTACGAGCTTTGGGGCAAAAGTGTAAATATGCAAAAGTTTAGGGGCAAAATTGTAATTTTTCCAAAATATGATTTTGGGTCAATTTGAATAATGTGAGTCCTAATTAGACTATATTTTAAATGATAGAGCAAGGAAAACTGAAATTAGGGCTAAAATGGGGAAAATACCAAGTTGTGGACGAAATGGTAAAAATAGCCATTTTACGCATCGAGGTATGTTCATGTGTAAATAATGTAGCATAATGGTTATTTTAAGTTATTGATGTTAAATATATGATATGCTGATTTTTATCATGAAATATATGCTTTGTGGTTATTTTTGAATAAAATGCAAATTAAGTGTATTATTTGTTAAATATAATTGTTACCAAGTATTGATTTGGCATTCTACGGAAGGCGGCAAGGATAAGTGTTCGAGGAAAAAGCCCGTTTGAACCTTAGGAATAGATTAGGATACAAGTGACATGTCACTAGGATGGTTGAGCATCCGAACTCGTTGAGTTGAGTCAGGACTTCACTTATGGATGCGAATGTAGAACTCGTTGAGTTGAGTCAGGAGTTCGTGAGATGTAACTAGGCATCCGAACTCGTTGAGTTGAGTCCGCATTCACTTATGGATGCGAACGCCCGAGCTCGTTGAGTTGAGTCTGAGTTCACTTGTGGGCGGGTTACATGGTAGCTTGGCTACATATGTGGCACTTATGTGCATGTATCAATTATATTCCGATGTATCCGAATTATATTCCGATGTGTTCAACGGGTAAAGTTCTACTCAAATGGAGGAATACTCAAGATGAAAGGGACGTATTGGTAAGTGTTGTGAAATGGATACTTTGAACAGGTATGTACTTAACCCTCGGGTTGAAAACTCGATATAACAACAATATGGTAAGATGATAAATGAAAAGGTGATATGAATGTCTTGGTGATGATTATGCAAATGATGTTTTATGTTTGCTTATATGGTTATGTTACTTGCTATTTGCATGTGAGCTTACTAAGCATTTATGCTTACTCCCTCCTTTTCATTCCTTGTAGTGTTGACAAGCCAGCTCGAAATCGGAAGCGGTCGGAGGCACGCTCACACTATCCATATACCATCTTGGCATAATGGCTTGTATATTTTGAGTATGGCATGTATAGCATTATAATCATTTTGTATATATGGTCTTATGATATGGTTATTGAGTGGTATGGAAATAGAAATGCTTGGTAATGATTAGCCATTGGAATGGCTAATCATGATCATATTTGGTATTATGTATGTCAAATTGCTAGCAATCCATGGAAACCATGAAATAGGTAAAATTTACCATAAAATAGATTCAGACAGCAGAGTTTGAAAAATCACTAAAAATAGTAGAAATGGAATTAAATAATGAATAAGTTATGGAATCGAAGCTTTATGAGTCTATTTTCATATGGAATAAGCAAAACAGGTATATGAGCTATATTTTATGAGATGTTTAAATTTTTGTAAAACAGGGCCAGAGCGATTTCTGGATCCCCTTTTCTGACTTTGGAAATTCACTATAAATTTTACAAAGATAATTAGAAGTCACGCTTTATATGTACAGATTTCTTATTGAGTCTAGTTTTATTAGAAACAAACGCCATAGTCATTGAAGCTCTGTACAGGGAGATATCTGATTCGTAATACACAGAGGTCAGAGTAGTTGAACCCTGAAATAGGGGAGACTTTAACTAATAAACTGTACTAATTGGCCCAACCAAAATTCTAGAAAAAATTAGTAGATATATATATGAGACTAGCTTCAGGAAAAATTTACGAATTGGATTTTGAGTTTTGTAACTCGAGATATGATTTTAAAGTGACTGTGATGCAGTTAGCCAGCTTGTCTGGAAATTTTAAAATGAATTGTATGATTTGTTTAATTAATGAATTAAGTCCGTTAACACCTCGTGTTCGACTCAAACAGCGGTCTTGGAGTGCAGGGTGTTACATTTAGTGGTATCGAGCAGGTTTAGTCGGTTCTCGGACTAACCTAGCATGTGTAAAAGTTTAGCTGTACATGCCAGCGATCTGTGATAGTGTGATGTCTTCCGGCGTATAAGTACAGTATTATTTAGGCAGGGTACTCTCCAACCGAAACATGCCGACCATGTTCAATGTTATGTGAAGATATTTGAGTAAAATTATGATTATGATAAGTCTCGGTTCAGAAAAGTATGAATAAAAGTTTATGATACATATGTGATAATATGTGAGATGAAAGTTCATGTTGTGATAAATATCCATATTTGCTTAATGCTCATACGATATAGTGTATGTGGCTTACTTGATAAGATGAGCGGAATAAATAGAAAGTAGTAGAAGTATGAATAAAGGTCATAATATCATAATATGAATGAAAATGTCCTTGTCTTGATTGGACGTTGAATGTTGATGAATGTTAATGATATACAATTTTTATGAGATAAAGAATTATAATGAAATGAACTTATCTATGTTAAATTCTTTGGTGAATTGTATGATTGTAATGATATGTACATGATGATGCACGAAATGAAAGTTGTGATTGTGATGCAAATATCTATGTTTGTTTGGCCTTATATAATGTCATGAGCATGAATTAATTTAAATAAATGAATGGATAAGTAAAAGGCATCTAGAAAACATAGAATGTATGCATAAGTATATTGTCTAAATGGGACAATAGGAAAATTGGTGTAAGGCAACATGAATGAATGACATGATTTTGATGATGTTACTATGATGATGGAAGTTGTGTCATATGTGTATGTATAAGAAAGTCAGTCGGAGGTCCTACAACCCTCCCCTTATCGAAGTGGTACTTATAATGGAATTTCATGAGATTTGTATTGAATTAGTTTCGGTTGAGAACCCAAAGAGTACAGTGATAGAATAATTATAAGTATGATTAGAGATTGAAAATGAGCTGATAAGTAAAGTCGAGCCGATGAAAGTATCGGATTGACGTAAAAATTATTGGAGTTATACCTTGTCCCGATTAGAAAAGGAATTCTCCTTGGTAAACCGAATTACTCAGGTGCAAGGTCGAGAAAAGTGTAAATCGAAATTTATTCAGAACTGGCCTTCTTTAGTGAATGGTTTAATATGAAATTTGTGATGGTAGAACTAGTTGGGGAAATGATAATTGAAATGTGAACTATCCGAGTGTGATGATTATGGTAGACAGATTTAGCGATCTCTTTTGAGATGTTCTATGTGTTTACTTGTTCTCAAAAATATTTCTATGGCTATTGATCTTGAAGAAATTCTTGTTATATGGGAATGTCTTCTAATTAGGTGTTGGATGAAAGCATTGGTAGTCGACTAGTTTATAATTTATATTGCTCTATTTCATCGGGTATTCTATTTCATTTAAATGCGATAAGAATTGATGAGAGAATACGTATGATATTATGATTCTGTTTCTTCTACTTGATGCTTCATCTAATATATATGTATGGGAAGATATATTGATCTTGTTATATTTGATTTGATGGGATTAAATGATGTTTTCTTGGACTTTCTTTCTTTGAAGAATTATCGGGTATTCGTATTTTCTCTATGAGTTTGGTTTTCGATTCTACGGCATAGTATCGTATCTTGGGTTTCTTTATCTGGATCTCTTTATTCGGATTTCTTTATTCGGGTTTCTCTATCTTGGATTTCTTTATTCGGTTTTCTTGTTATCTTTGTTCCATAATTTGTCAATTACAACTCATGTTGAAGTGGGTTCTTACGCTCGTGATAATCATGTCAAATATGACTATACTTCTAATTTGATCTTGGTAATGTGGTAATTTTAGTATTGGGATTTTTCTAATTTACGTGTAAGGATTTGACATCGTAAAGGCATAGGTGATGAAAGCGAGTTTTAGTCGGTATGGTAAATTATTTATTTGAAAGATTTCATGTGACAATTATGTCGGGATTATTTTTCCCAAGTCGATAATAGAATTTCATTTTATGCGGATAAAAGAGTAAATAGTTTGAGCGAGAAGTGTATATTTATTAGAAAAGAGTTGGATATTAGTTTAAGTCACTCTGAAGGATAAGGTTTCCATCTTGTGAAAGCTGAAAAGTTTATTACATGTTGACATAGTTAGGATAGATGAGAATATTGGTAGCAAGCGTCGAACTAGACTAGTCTACATTGAGCAAAGACTTTCTGACTTTCAGTAATGTATTGTTGTATGAATTGTGATGTGTTTCAAGATAGTGAGGTAATGTGATAGTTTAGAGCATCTGATGTTACATAAAATCGGAGTTGTTAAAGGGGTTAAAGCCGAGCATTGGGTCTATCAAAATTATCCCTGTCAGTGTTGATATTGGGATGGAAATGAGAAGGATTATTCTTGAGGCCATATCAGAATCATTTCTATGGCGGAAAGAGGAAAATGTGATGTATCCTATTATTAAATGTTTGGCGAGATCTACAAGTCATATCTGTATTGAATGAATTCCTACTCATCAGATCCATGGAATTTCAGGTCTCTTTGATTGTTGGATTTCTTGGAATTCTGGTCTCCATTAAATCAAGTTGAGATCCGGGTTTTATGTCATGATATCATGGGAAACTGAGAAGGGTTGAAAGTTTAAGAACAGTTGAGAGTTGAGACTGTAAGCTTTTAGATCATATGAGAAATTGAAGAGATGTATTGGAGTACAGTCTAAGTGCAAGTTCTTGACACCAAATATGAGATTAAAAGTGAAGACAAGCTTTTACGGTAAGATTTTAGGGGCGAAAAATCACGAAGGGGAGAGTTGTAATATCCCGATTTTGGGCCTAGTCGAAATAGTGGCCGTGACCACAAAATACGAGATAGAAATAATTATTTTATGATTATTTTAAGGTCTATGATATGATTGCATGATTGTGTGAAAATTTCGTGAAGAAATTTTATGCATAAAGTGCTTAAATTGAAATTAGGGACTAAATCGAATAATTTGCAAAACTTGCATTCTAGAAGTTTCTAGTATGAAATTGTTTTGAAATATTAATTAGGAGGTCTTAAAGAGTAATTTTACCAATTTCTAAGTCTATGGACAAAAATTGGACATGGATGGAATTTTGGAAAGTTTAGTAGTAAGGGCATTTTGGTCATTTAGGGTAAAATGAATTAAAATACAAAATTAAAAGCCAATTTTGCTCATCTTCAACCCCATGGCTGAATATAGCAAGGAGAAACCATGGCTAGGGTTTTCAAGCTTCCAAGCTCGATTGTAAGTCCGTTCTACCCTCGTTTTTAATGATTTTACGTTTTTGGAGTCCGTTAGCTCGATTTAGCTTATGCTAGCAATAATTTAACCTAGGTTTATATTTGGAAAAATACCCATAGGTGAAATTTGTGTATTTTGGTGTTTTATGATAGAATATGAGGTTTTAAATTATGTTAGACAACTTGTGCTACTCGGTTTTAAGTAAAAAGCGAGCAAAATGGCTTAATCGGTAAAAATACCTAATAGTCATAAGTACATGTTAGAGTGAGAATTTGATGTTGCCATAGAAGGAAAAATGATCAGCATGTCATAAAACATAAGAAAATAGGCTGAATTTTAATTTACTGAGCTTTGGGGTAAAAGTGTAAATATGCAAAAGTTTAGGGGCAAAATTCTAATTTTTCCAAAATATGATTTTGGGTCAATTTGAATAATGTGAGTCCTAATTAGACTATATTTTAAATGATAGAGCAAGGAAAACTGAAATTCGGGCTAAAATGGGGAAAATACCAAGTTGTGGACGAAATGGTAAAAATAGCCATTTTAGCATCGAGGTAAGTTCATGTGTAAATAATGTAGCATAATGGTTATTTTAAGTTATTGATGTTAAATATATGATATGCTGATTTTTATCATGAAATATATGCTTTGTGGTTATTTTGAATAAAATGCAAATTAAGTGTATTATTTGTTAAATATAATTGTTAGAAGTATTGATTTGGCATTCTACGGAAGGCGGCAAGGATAAGTGTTAGGAAAAAGCCCGTTTGAACCTTAGGAATAGATTAGGATACAAGTGACATGTCACTAGGATGGTTGAGCATCCGAACTCGTTGAGTTGAGTCCGAGTTCACTTATGGATGCGAATGTCGAACTCGTTGAGTTGAGTCCGAGTTCGTGAGATGTAACTAGGCATCCGAACTCGTTGAGTTGAGTCCGAGTTCACTTATGGATCTGAACGCCTGAGCTCGTTGAGTTGAGTCAGGAGTTCACTTATGGGCGGGTTACATGGTAGCTTGGCTACATATGTGGCACTTATGTGCAAGCTTTCCATGTATCCAATTATATTCGATGTGTTCAGCGGTAAAGTTCTACTCAAATGGAGGAATACTCAAGATGAAAGGGACGTATTGGTAAGTGTTGTGAAATGGATACTTTGAACAGGTATGTACTTAACCTCGGGTTGAAAACTCGATATAACAACAATATGGTAAGATGATAAATGAAAAGGTGATATGAATGTCTTGGTGATGATTATGCAAATGATGTTTTATGTTTGCTTATATGGTTATGTTACTTGCTATTTGCATGTGAGCTTACTAAGCATTTATGCTTACTCCTCCTTTTCATTCCTTGTAGTGTTGACAAGCCAGCTCGGAAATCGGAAGCGGTCGGAGGCACGCTCACACTATCCGTATACCATCTTGGCATAATGGCTTGTATATTTTGAGTATGGCATGTATAGCATTATAATCATTTTGTATATATGGTCTTATGATATGGTTATTGAGTGGTATGGAAATAGAAATGCTTGGTAATGATTAGCCATTGGAATGGCTAATCATGATCATATTGGTATTATGTATGTCAAATTGCTAGCTAATCCATGGAAACCATGAAATAGGTAAAATTTACCATAAAATAGATTCAGACAGCAGCAGTGACGTGAGTTTGAAAAATCACTAAAAATAGTAGAAATGGAATTAAATAATGAATAAGTTATGGAATCGAAGCTTGATGAGTCTATTTTCATATGGAATAAGCGAAACAGGTATATGAGCTATATTTTATGAGATGTTTAAATTTTTGTAAAACAGGGCCAGAGCGATTTCTGGATCCCCTGTTCTGACTTTGGAAATTCACTATAAATTTTACAAAGATAATTAGAAGTCACGCTTTATATGTACAGATTTCTTATTGAGTCTAGTTTTATTAGAAACAAACGTCATAATCATTGAAGCTCTGTACAGGGAGATATCTGATTCGTAATACACAGAGGTCAGAGTAGTTGAACCCTGAAATAGGGGAGATTTTAACTAATAAACTGTACTAATTGGCCCAACCAAAAATTCTAGAAAAAAATTAGTAGATATATATATGAGACTAATTTCAGGAAAAATTTACGGAATTGGATTTCGAGTTTTGTAACTCGAGATATGATTTTTAAAGTGACTGTGATGCAGTTAGCCAGCTTGTCTGGAAATTTTAAAATGAATTGTATGAGCTGTTTAATTAATGAATTAAGTCCGTTAACACCTCGTGTTTGACTCGCAGCGGTCTTGGAGTGCGGGTGTTACATTTAGTGGTATCAGAGCAGGTTTAGTCGGTTCTCGGACTAACCTAGCATGTGTAAAAGTTTAGCTGTACATGCCAGCGATGCGTGATAGTGTGATGTCTTCCGACGCGTATAAGTCCGTATTATTTAGGCAGGTACTCTCCAACCGAAATGTGCCGACCATGTTCAATGTTATGTGAAGATATTTGAGTAAAATTATGATTATGATAAGTCTCGGTTCAGAAAAGTATGAATAAAAGTTTATGATACATATGTGATAATATGTGAGATGAAAGTTCATGTTGTGATAAATATCCATATTTGCTTAATGCTCATACGATATAGTGTATGTGGCTTACTTGATAAGATGAGCGGAATAAATAGAAAGTAGTAGAGGTATGAATAAAGGTCATAATATCATAATCTGAATGAAAATGTCCTTGTCTTGATTGGACGTTGAATGTTGATGAATGTTAATGATATACAATTTTTATGAGATAAAGGATTATAATGAAATGAACTTATCTATGTTAAATTCTTTGGGTGAATTGTATGATTGTAATGATATGTACATGATGATGCATGAAATGAAAGTTGTGATTGTGATGCAAATATCTATGTTTGTTTGGCCTTATATAATGTCATGAGCATGAATTAATTTAATTAAATGAATGGATAAGTAAAGTGTCTAGAAAACATAGAATGTATGCATAAGTATATTGTCTAAATGGGACAATAGGAAAATTGGTGTAAGGCAACATGAATGAATGACATGATTTTGATGATGTTACTATGATGATGGAAGTTGTGTCATATGTGTATGTATAAGAAAGTCGAGTCGAGGTCCTACAACCCCTCCCCTTACCAAGTGGTACTTATAATGGAATTTCATGAGATTTGTATTGAATAAGTTTCGGTTGAGAACCCAAAGAGTACAGTGATAGAATAATTATAAGTATGATTAGAGATTGAAAATGAGCTGATAAGTAAAGTCGAGCCGATGAAAGTATCGGATTGACGTAAAAATTATTGGAGTTATGCCTTTGTCCCGAGTTAGAAAAGGAATTCTCCTTGGTAAACCGAATTACTCGGTGCAAGGTCGAGAAAAGTGTAAATCGAAATTTATTCAGAATGGCCTTCTTTAGTGAATGGTTTAATATGAAATTTGTGACGGCGAGAACTAGTTGGGGAAATGATAATTGAAATGTGAACTATCCGAGTGTGACAGATTATGGTGGACAGATTTAGCGATCTCTTTTGAGATGTTCTATGTGTTTACTTGTTCTCAAAAATATTTCTATGGCTATTGATCTTACGAAGAAATTCTTGTTATATGGGAATGTCTTCTAATTAGGTGTTGGATGAAAGCATTGGTAGTCGACTAGTTTATAATTTATATTGCTCTATTTCATCGGGTATTCTATTTCATTTAAATCGATAAAATTGATGAGAGAATCGTATGATATTATGATTCTGTTTCTTCTACTTGATGCTTCATCTAATATATATGTATGGGAAGATATATTGATCTTGTTATATTTGATTTGATGGGATTAAATGATGTTTTCTTGGACTTTCTTTCTTTGAAGAATTATCGGGTATTAGTATTTTCTCTATGAGTTTGGTTTTCGATTCTACGGCATAGTATCGTATCTTGGGTTTCTTTATCACGGATCTCTTTATTCGGATTTCTTTATTCGGGTTTCTCTATCTTGGATTTCTTTATTCGGTTTTCTTGTTGTCTTTGTTCCATAATTTGTCAATTACAACTCATGTTGAAGTGGGTTCTTCGCTTCGTGATAATCATGTCAAATATGACTATACTTCTAATTTGATCTTGGTAATGTGGTAATTTTAGTATTGGGATTTTTCTAATTTCGTGTAAGGATTTGACATCGATAAAGGCATAGGTGATAAAAGCGCGAGTTTTAGTCGGTATGGTAAATTATTTATTTGAAAGATTTGATGTGACAATTATGTCGGGATTATTTTCCCAAGTCGATAATAGAATTTCATTTTGTACGGATAAAAGAGTAAATAGTTTGAAAGAGAAGTGTATATTTATTAGAAAAGAGTTGGATATTAGTTTAAGTCACTACGAAGGATAAGGTTTCCATCTTGTGAAAGCTGAAAAGTTTATTACATGTTGTGAGTTCGGATAGATGAGAATATTGGTAGCAAGGCGTCGAACTAGACTAGTCTACATTGAGCAAAGACTTTCTGACTTTCAGTAATGTATTGTTGTATGAATTGTGATGTGTTTCAAGATAGTGAGGTAATGTGATAGTTTAGAGCATCTGATGTTACATAAAATCGGAGTTGTTAAAGGGGTTAAAGTCGAGCATTGGGATCTATCAAAATTATCCCTGTCAATGTTGATATTGGGATGGAAATGAGAAGGATTATTCTTGAGGCCATATCAGAATCATTTCTATGGCGGAAAGAGGAAAATGTGATGTATCCTATTATTAAATGTTTGGCGAGATCTACAAGTCATATCTGTATTGAATGAATTCCTACTCATCAGATCCATGGAATTTCAGGTCTCTTTGATTGTTGGATTTCTTGGAATTCTGGTCTCCATTAAATCAAGTTGAGATCCGGGTTTTATGTCATGATATCATGGGAAACTGAGAAGGGTTGAAAGTTTAAGAACAGTTGAGAGTTGAGGCGTAAGCTTTTAGATCATATGAGAAATTGAAGAGATGTATTGGAGGTGCAGTCTAAGTGCAAGTTCTTGACACGAATATGAGATTAAAAGTGAAGATCGCTTTTACGGTAAGATTTTGGGGACGAAAATCACGAATGGGGAGAGTTGTAATATCGATTTTGGGCCTAGTCGGAATAGTGGCGTGACCACAAAATACGAGATAGAAATAATTATTTTATGATTATTTTAAGGTCTATGATATGATTGCATGATTGTGTGAAAATTTCGTGAAGAAATTTTATGCATAAAGTGCTTAAATTGAAATTAGGGACTAAATCGAATAATTTGCAAAACTTGCATTCTAGAAGTTTCTAGTATGAAATTGTTTTGAAATATTAATTAGGAGGTCTTAAAGAGTAATTTTACCAATTTCTAAGTCTATGGACAAAATTGGACATGGATGGAATTTTGGAAAGTTTAGTAGTAAGGGCATTTTGGTCATTTAGGGGTAAAATGAATTAAAATACAAAATTAAAAGCCAATTTTGCTCATCTTCAACCCCATGGCCGAATATAGCAAGGAGAAACCATGGCTAGGGTTTTCAAGCTTCCAAGCTCGATTGTAAGTCCGTTCTACCCTCGTTTTAATGATTTTTACGTTTTGGAGTCCCGTAGCTCGATTTAGCTTATGCTAGCAATAATTTAACCTAGGTTTATATTTGGAAAAATACCCATAGGTGAAATTTGTGTATTTTGGTGTTTTATGATAGAATATGAGGTTTTAAATTATGTTAGACAACTTGTGTTACTCGGTTTTAAGTAAAAACGAGCAAAATGGCTTAATCGGTAAAAATACCTAATAGTCATAAGTACATGTTAGAGTGAGAATTTGATGTTGCCATAGAAGGGAAAAATGATCATCATGTCATAAAACATAAGAAAATAGGCTGAATTTTAATTTACGAGCTTTGGGGCAAAAGTGTAAATATGCAAAAGTTTAGGGGCAAAATTGTAATTTTTCCAAAATATGATTTTGGGTCAATTTGAATAATGTGAGTCCTAATTAGACTATATTTTAAATGATAGAGCAAGGAAAACTGAAATTCGGGCTAAAATGGGGAAAATACCAAGTTGTGGACGAAATGGTAAAAATAGCCATTTTCGCATACGAGGTAAGTTCATGTGTAAATAATGTAGCATAATGGTTATTTTTAAGTTATTGATGTTAAATATATGATATGCTGATTTTTATCATGAAATATATGCTTTGTGGTTATTTTCGAATAAAATGCAAATTAAGTGTATTATTTGTTAAATATAATTGTTACCGAGTATTGATTTCGGCATTCTACGGAAGACGGCAAGGATAAGTGTTCGAGGAAAAAGCCCGTTTGAACCTTAGGAATAGATTAGGATACAAGTGACATGTCACTAGGATGGTTGAGCATCCGAACTCGTTGAGTTGAGTCCGAGTTCACTTATGGATGCGAATGTCGAACTCGTTGAGTTGAGTCAGGAGTTCGTGAGATGTAACTAGGCATCCGAACTCGTTGAGTTGAGTCCGAGTTCACTTATGGATCTGACGCCGAGCTCGTTGAGTTGAGTCCGAGTTCACTTATGGGCGGGTTACATGGTAGCTTGGCTACATATGTGGCACTTATGTGCAAGCTTTCCATGTATCCGAATTATATTCGATGTGTTCAACGGGTAAAGTTCTACTCAAATGGAGGAATACTCAAGATGAAAGGGCGTATTGGTAAGTGTTGTGAAATGGATACTTTGAACAGGTATGTACTTAACCCTCGGGTTGAAAACTTCGATATAACAACAATATGGTAAGATGATAAATGAAAAGGTGATATGAATGTCTTGGTGATGATTATGCAAATGATGTTTTATGTTTGCTTATATGGTTATGTTACTTGCTATTTGCATGTGAGCTTACTAAGCATTTATGCTTACTCCTCCTTTTCATTCCTTGTAGTGTTGACAAGCCAGCTCGGAAATCGGAAGCGGTCGGAGGCACGCTCACACTATCAAGTATACCATCTTGGCATAATGGCTTGTATATTTTGAGTATGGCATGTATAGCATTATAATCATTTTGTATATATGGTCTTATGATATGGTTATTGAGTGGTATGGAAATAGAAATGCTTGGTAATGATTAGCCATTGGAATGGCTAATCATGATCATATTGGTATTATGTATGTCAAATTGCTAGCTAATCCATGGAAACCATGAAATAGGTAAAATTTACCATAAAATAGATTCAGACAGCAGCAGTGATGTGAGTTTTAAAAATCACTAAAAATAGTAGAAATGGAATTAAATAATTAATAAGTTATGGAATCGAAGCTTGATGAGTCTATTTTCATATGGAATAAGCGAAACAGGTATATGAGCTATATTTTATGAGATGTTTAAATTTTTGTAAAACAGGGCCAGAGCGATTTCTGGATCCCCTGTTCGGACTTTGGAAATTCACCATAAATTTTACAAAGATAATTAGAAGTCACGCTTTATATGTACAGATTTCTTATTGAGTCTAGTTTTATTAGAAACAAACGTCATAGTCATTGAAGCTCTGTACAGGGAGATATCTGATTCGTAATACACAGAGGTCAGAGTAGTTGAACCCTGAAACAGGGGAGACTTTAACTAATAAACTGTACTAATTGACCCAACCAAAATTCTAGAAAAAATTAGTAGATATATATATGAGTCTAGTTTCAGGAAAAATTTACAGAATTGAATTTTGAGTTTTGTAACTCGAGATATGATTTTTAAAGCGACTGTGATGTAGTTAGCCAGCTTGTGCGGAAATTTTAAAATGAATTGTATGATTTGTTTAATTAATGAATTAAGTCCGTTAACACCTCGTGTTCGACTCAAACAACGGTCTTGGAGTGCGGGTGTTACAAGTGTTGGGAATGAGCGTCGAGACGAGCAGTGTCGACATTGTGGCAAATGGCATTACGGAAGCTGTAGGTTCGTGACCGCTCTGTTACAAGTGCGAATCGATCGACCACTTTATTAAAGATTGCGAGGTTGCTGAGCGAATATAAATCGAGTGGGAAGCGGGTGCTACCACTGCTCGAGGTAGACCATCGGAAATACGGGCAATGCTAGTGGTGGTCGAGAGGATCTAGAGATGCTACGACCAGATCCGAGGCTCGTGCTCTGCTAGGGCTTATGCTATCTGGCGCACGCGAGGATGCTTCCTCGCCGGATGTTATTCTAGGTACTTTCACTCTCTTTGATACTAATGTGATTGCTTTAATTGACCTGGTTCTACTCACTCTTATATATGCGAAACCTTAGCATCGGTAAGACTTTACCTATTGAGTCTCTGAGTTCATAATTGGTGTCAAATCCTTGGGTCGTTACGTGCTAGTCGACGAAGTGTGTAAGAAATGTCCCTAGTAATTCGAGGTTCTGTTTTCGGCGGACTTGATCTTTGTTGCCGTTTGCGAATTTGATGTTATCCTCGGTTTAGATTGGTTGACCGTGCATGATGCGGTTGTGAATTGCAAAAGCAAGACTATGGATTTGAGTGCATAAATAACAAGATGATCCGAGTTGAGTCTACGGACTTAAAGGGTTGCCGGTTGTAATATCATCAATGTTGGCCCAAAATATGTAAGAAAGGGTGCGAAGCATACCTTGCATATGTACTTGATGATAAGGAGTTAGAAATAAAACCGAATCTGTCTGCGGTGGTTTGTGAATACCGGATGTTTTTCAGAAGAATTACGGTTTGCCACCTATTCGGAGATAGAGTTTGGTATTGAGCTTGTACACAGGACCACACCGATTTCGATAGCTCCGTATCGTATGGCACCAACGGAATTGAAGGAGTTGAAAGCTTAGTTGCAAGAGTTGACGGATAGAGGTTTCGCTCGACCAAGTTTTTCACCTTGGGGTGCACTGTGTTGTTTGTGAAAAGAAGGGCGGAACCATGAGGTTGTGCATCGACTATCGTCGACAATAAAGTGACAATAAAGAACAAATATCCGTTACAGCGTATCGATGATTTGTTCGATCAAGCTGAAGAACCTCGGTGTTCTCAAAATAGATTTGAGATCGGGCTATTATCGATTCTTGAATCCGAGATTCGGACATACCCAAAAGCGCCTTGAGCGAGATATGGTCACTCTGAGTTCTTAGTGATGCCGTTTGGGCTCACTAATGCCCTGCGGTATTTATGGATTTGATGAATCGGATCTTGAGACCATATTTGGATCGGTTCGTAGTTGTGTTCATTGACGACATCTTGGTCTATTCAAGAGATGAGACCGAACATGTGGAACACACGAGATTAGTGTTGCAAATTTTACGGGATAAGCGATTATATGCTAAGTTAAACAAGTGTGAGTTACGGTTAGAGAGGTTAGCTTCTTGGGTCATGTGGTATCTGCGCCGGGTATTCGAGTCGACAGAGCAAAATTTCAACCATACTTAGCTGGAAGCCTCCAAGAAATATTCTTGAGGTTCGGAGCTTTTTGGGCTTGCTGGTTACTACAAGCGGTTTGTAAAAGGATTCTCGATGATAGCCACACCCATGTGGCGCTTTGAAAGATGTCAAGTTTGAATGGACGGAAAAGTGTCGAAAAGTTTCGATCAATTGAAAACTCATTTGACGGAAGCTCCGATATTAGTGCTGACCGAATCGGCAAAGAGTTTGTCATCTATAGTGACGCCTCCTACTTGGGTTAGGTTGCGTATTGATGCAAGAAGGTCGAGTTGTGGCCTATCGTCGAGACAATTAAAGCCACATGAGAAAAATTATCCGACCCATGATCTCGAATTGGCTGCCATCGTATTCGCCTTAAATATATGGCGACATTACTTATTTGGTGAGAAGTGCCATGTGTATTCGGATCACAAAAGTCTCAAATATTTGATGACTCAAAGAGACTTGAATCTGCGACAAAGACGTTGGCTCGAGTTGTTGAAAGATTATGAGCTGGTCATTGATTATCACGGGAAAGGCTAATGTGGTTGCGGACGCCTTAAGCGAAAATCCTTTGTTAAACTGCGAGCGATGAATGTACACTTATGCATTCTACCCGACAATGTGTTAGTAGCTGAATTAAAAGCCAAACCATTATTGATTCATCAAATTCGTAAAGCTCAAAAAGTCGATGATAAATTGGTTGCAAAACGGGCTGAGTGTGTTCCGAACAAGGAATCGGAGTTTCAAATTGATGATGATGATTGTTTGAGGTTCAGAAGTCGCTTGTGTGTTCCAAGGAATTTGGAACTCATTTCGATGATTCTAAGCGAAGCCCATTGTAGCCGAATGTCAATTCACCGGGAATGCGAAGATGTCGACGATTTGAAGCGTCAATTTTGGTGGCATGGTATGAAGCGAGACATCTCAGACTTTGCTTGAGATGTTTAATATGTCAACAAGTGAAAGCGGAACATCAAGTGCCTTGAGATTACTTGTAGATCAAGATACGAGTGGAAATGGGATCGAGTCACAATGGACTTTGTGTCCGGATGCCATTGTCCATAAGTAAGAAGGATGCGATTTGGGTTGTTGTTGATAGGTGACTAAGTCGGCTCACTTTATCCCGTGCGTCTGGATTTTTCATTGGATAAACTAGCTGAATTATGCGTTTCTCAGTTGTGAGATTACATGGGGTACCGATTTACATTGTGTCGGATAGAGATCCGAGATTCACCTCGCGATTTTGGAAGAAATTGCAAGAAGCTTTGGGTACCAAGTTGCATTTCAGCACCGCCTTTCACCCCAAACCGATGGTCAATCCGGCGGATAATTCGGATACTTGAGGATATGTTGAGATGTTGCATCCTCGAGTTCGATGGTTCATGGGAGCAGTACTTACCTTTTATTGAATTCGCACAACAATAGTTTTCAATCAAGTATTATGATGGCACCTTACGAGGCTTTGTGCGTCGTAAATGCCGTACACCATTGTTTTGGACCGAGCTCGGTGGAAGTAAAATTTTCGGAGTTGTTTTGATTAAAGATGCTGAACAGAAAGTAAAGGTAATCCGTGAAAGTCTGAAGGTGGCCACAGATCATCAGAAATCGTACGCGGATTTGAAGTGAAAAGACATTGAGTATCAGGTGGGAGATAAAGTGTTTCTTAAAGTTTCGCCTTGGAAAAAGATACTCAGATTTGGCCGTAAAGGCAAATTGAGTCCGAGGTTCATTGGGCCATATGAAGTCTCCGAACGAGTTGGTCCAGTTGCATATCGTTTGATTTTGCCCCCTGAACTCGAAAAGATTCACGTCTTTCATGATTCGATGCTTCGACGCTATAGATCTGATCCATCGCACATAATTAGTCCATCAGAGGTTGAAATTCAAGCCGATATGAGTTATGAAGAAGAACCGATTCGTATCCTAGCTCGTGAAGTCAAGGAGTTGCGAAACAAAAGGGTTCCGCTAGTAAAAGTGTTATGGCTCAAACACGGGATAGAAGAAGCTACACAGGAACCGAGAACTCTATGAAAGAGCGATACCCAAACCTATTTACGGTAAGATTTTAGGGACGAAAATTTCTTAAGTGGGGAGAGTTGTGACAGCCCAAAATTGACCCTAGTCGGAAGTGGTTTGGGACCGCTAAACCGAAGTCACCGAAATGTTTGGACGTAATATTTATTGTCTAGAATATGTATATGTGAATGTGTGAAAATTTCAAGTTTCGATTTAGTAAATTTCATGTGAATTTAGTCAATAGGACTTGTGTGACACTTTGAAATGTGATAGGCTAATCTATAAGGACCTAATAGTGCATGTAATCAAAGGGAGGACTTGCATGTCAAATTCCCCCTAATTGCTAGTGGCCGCCATGACAAGGGAGTATGGGCAAAACATGTCATGAAACATTTTGTGTAAGTGTTTCATGTTGGAATAAATAAAATAAGGTGCATGGGTAATAAAAAATGAAAAAAAATGTGTGTGAAGGCTTCTCTCCTCCCCATTGCCGTGAGTTGAAGAAGAAAAGAAAAAAAATTGTTCATCCTTTCATTCTCTCTTGGCGAAAATCCTAAGGAAGAAGGAGGGGTTTTTGCTTCATGCTTGGTTTGGAAGAGAATTAGGAGGGGGTTTGGCCATACTTGTATCTAGATTAAGGTATGTTTGAGGTTGTGCCATGAGATTCATGCATGTTTTTAGTTGATAGCTTGATGCTTTTATTAGCCCATGGTTCAAATCTTTGTTATATCATGGGGATGGTATTTGGCCAAGGTGGATTTTGTGTTAATGCCATTGCATGTTAAATATGAAGCTTGCTAATGATACATGTGATGGTGGATTGATGGCTCTTGGACTTTCTTTTTAGTATTTTTGAGTAAGACATTAAGTTCTTTGTTTAATCATGACCAAAAATTATGGTGTTGTGATGTATTCGGCCATGGTACATCCATAAGTATGATTTATGCTCATTGCATGGAAAGTAAGATTTGTGTTTTGGATTTATGTTCATGTTTAGTTACAATCAACTTGAGATTCGGCTCTAGCATATATATATGTATATATGTTTGCACATGATGTATTGGTATGGCATATATACTATCTCAAGGTATATATTTACTTATGATGATGTTTGGTTATGAAGGAAATGATAGATGTGTATTGAGTTACAATATGGAATCGTTAGTTAGTAAAATCTATGTTGTTTTTGTGTGGTATTAAGTGTATAATTGGCCTCAACATGGACATGCATATTCGTCCACATGAGGGGGATTGGTGTGCATGCATTCGGTTAGAGGCAAGCATATTGATGCCTATTCTTGGCTTAGAAAATTCGGCTAAGGAGAGTACTAACTAATGTGTTGAGTTGATTCATGATTTCCGTACATATGTGACTTTAATGTCTAAAGAAAATATGTGGGCTAAGTACCTTGAATTCCTCTTTCGATGCTCAAATGATTAAATTAATTTATTTGTTAAATTAAGCTCAAGAGCAAAGGGGAGCTAAATCCGATAAAGGGAAGGAAAAAATAGTCGAATAGTCGTCGAAATCGTTCGACCACGTCCGAGGTAAGTCTTCGAGTAATGACCCTACTTGAATTATATTGAAATGATTTGTCATATTATGGCGGACAGCCGAATGTGCGTAGGGACTAAGTTATAAAGTCAATTGAAATCATGCTCTTTGTGTGTGGCTATTGAGCCGAAATTGGAAAGGTTTGATAAATGTTTTGTGTTTGAGCCTTAGTAACGAGAATGAAATATGGATGTGTCGTGATTATTGATATATGTGTACATGAGCATTTGAATGATACCCGGGCTAAGTCCCGAAGGCATTTATGCTAGTGATTATATCCGGGCTAAGACCCGAAGGCATTCGTGCGAGTTGTTATATCCGGGCTAAGACCCGAAGGCATTTGTGCAAGCTACCAAATCCGGGTTAAGACCCGAAGGCAATTGTGCTTGTGGTTATATCCGGCTAAATTCCGAAGAAGCTCGGTTGAAGGTGAGCGTTTTGGTGCTGTAATAAATTCAATTAATACGCTCGAAAGACCCATACGATAAGGTATGTTTACATGTGCATCGGAAAAGTCGATTCGTTTGAAATAGTGTTCGTTCGATCGACTAACGAACTTTCGGCTCTTAGATAGGTTGATACCTTGTGTGTGTATATGTTGATGAAGTGTGAAGTAAGTATGATTATGAGAATGTGTATTACTAAAGTGATTCATTTAGCTATTTGAATGTAATACTTTAGTCAAAGCTGATTTCATTACTTGAGACTTACTAAGCATTAAAATGCTTACCCGTTGCTTTGGCTCTCTTTTATAGATTTTGCTCGTTAGCTATCGGATTCGGGATCATCGAAGTCGAAGTCATCCACACTATCAAAGCCCTTTGGTACTCTTTTAGTTGAACTCTGGATATGGCATGTATAGGACTACCCTTTGCTGTTTTTTTTTTCAAGTACGTTTTGTGATGTATGTGTGTACAGACCATGCGAAAATGGCTCGTAAAAAGTGGAGTATGGCATTAGACCATTTGTGTTTATGTATATATATATGGTTTCATGATGTGACTATGGACTGGAATGGAAGTGTTGGGCAATGATCAGCCCTTGGAATGGCTAAATATGATCATATGTGGACCTATGTATGACAAAACTCTAGTTGGTCCATGGAAACCACGAAATAGGTAAGGTTTACCTTGAAAACAGATGCTGACAGCAGCAGTGGTGTGGATTTGAAAAATCACTAAAAATTGTAGGAATGGAATTAAATAGTGAATAAATTATGTAAATGAACCTTAATGAATCTACTTTCATATGGAAGAAACAAAACGGTCATATGAGTTATATGTTAAGAGATATTAAAGTTCTAATGAAACAGGGCCAGAACGGTTTCTGGATCCCCTGTTCTGACTTTGGAAATTCATTATAAATTAACCAGAGATAATTAGGAGTCATGCCATATATTTATAGATTTCTATCTGAGTCTAGTTTCTATAGAAACAAATGGAATCAGTATTGAAGCCCTGTACAGGGAGATATCCAATACGTAATGCGTGAAGGTCAGTGTAGTCGAACCCTAGATTAGGGGAGACTTTAACTAATAAACTGTACTAATTGGCCCGACCAAAAATTCTAGAAAAAAATATGTTGATGGACTTATGAGTCTAGTTTCAGGGAAAAATTACAAAACTGATTTTCGAGCTTTAAAACTCAAGATATGATTTTTAAGGCGACAGTGATGCAGTAACCAGCTAGTCTGGAAAATTTTTTTTATGGACTGTGAAAACAATTAAGTTAAGTCTGTGTGCACCTTGTGTTCGACCCCGGTAACGGACTCGGGTACGGGGTGTTACAGCGCGTCACATCCTCGGCAATTTTTACCCTGTCAACCAGTGCTGCAAAATCCCGCTCCCTTTGAGGAGCATCAAGACTCTTAGACCATCCCTGATGCCATCCTCAACTCGAACACACCGCTCATATTCTGTTACCACTATCCCACATGCATAGCGGCTCAATCGTAAAAATTCAGCCTCATATTCAACCACTATCCTATCTCCCTGAGTTAAGTTTAGAAATTCCCTTCTACGGGCATCCATATAGCTGGCACCCACATATTTAGCCTAGAAAGTAGTCTTAAAAAACTCTCAGGTCAAACGATCGGCTTGAGTGCCCTCTTTGACTGTAAGCCACCACTAGTAAGCTTCGTCTCTCAATAGAGATACTGTACCTTTTAACTTCTGATCAGGGGTATAGTTAAGGTCATCCATGATATTTTCTGTGGCCTCTATCCAATATTCAGCCACATTAGGGGAAACTCCAGCAATACCCTTGAATATCTCTGCCCCATTACACCTGAGTCGTTCCGTAACTGACCCATGGCCCACATTACCAGTACCAGGCCCAGCGACCCATTCCAGAATTCTTAACATCGCTTAGGATAGTGCGCCATCCCCAGACACATGATTCTGAGACCCTTTCTCAGGCATAGATGAAGCTAGTGCCTCTCTAACTTCCTCATTAGGTTGGTGTATAGAAGACGAAGACCCAGCCTGAGCACCTCACGGCCTCTGCTGCGGCCTCTACCATGGGTATCCCTAGTGCTCATTATCCACTCACACTTTTATCTGTATTAAAAGTTTTATGCCAGTCAGTTATTATTACAGTGTTTATTATAGATGTTTTATGAACAGTATTATTCCATATTTCATTTTTTCAAGTCACCATTCGAAGTTTACTCTAACTAAAGAACTTTCCGTACAGTTTTTACAACCTAAGGTAATCTCAGTAATATTTCAGTAAAACAGTCAGAAGACTTACTGGATCGACGCGGAGACTCAGTGTACCACTCCTTCAGTAAAACATTTCCACGGTTTTCAAAACCCAAACCCATAGTCGAGTTTTGCAACCTAACTCTGATACCACTAAAGGTAACACCCCAAACCCGGCCTAGACGTAGTGGCCAAATTTGTGATGTGACATTGGAGTGTTTTTCCATAACACAAATTGAAAAAAATCCGCTTTACATAAAAACTTCTTTAGATTCTAAATAAAAGGTTAGGATGACTAGTTCCTTATGAAACTCAAGTTATTTAAGCAAAATATTATTTATACTAGTTTCTCAAGTTTTAAAATAGTGTTTGTTGCGAAAGCTTTCAAAACGTATGGCGTAGGTGTGATGATTTCAGAAAAACATTGGTTTGTGCTTTCTAGAAAATTCGAGTCTTATTACTAACAGGTAACATTAAAGTAATTAAGTCCCCAAATTAAAATAAACTTTAAAAGGCCTTATTCAATAATGAAAACCCAATATCAAATAAAATCTAAATTGTAGTATATTAAATAAATTCACTATGTTGAGTGGCCACCTTCAAGTCCTCCGCCGCCTCGATCCGTCTAAGCACAGGGATTTCACCTGAGACAACGAGATGGGTGAGTTCTGAAAACTCAGTGTGTGAAATCCCAAGATAACAAACAATCAGAGTAAACTCAATCTGGGCCTAGGCCGGTTAGTTCTGGTTAGGGCCTTAGCCCCTTTCTCAGTAATAGTATCAGTCTGGGCCTGAGCCCAATTCAGTAATAGAGGCAGTCTGAGTACAGTATCCAAACAAAGAATCCTACCAAATCCAACCACTACACACCATCTCTGTACCAGCCCTACACATCATGTGAGGATAAAATTGACCCACCCAACCCTACACACCAAGTCGTACAGATTCTAGTGCTAAAACAGTGTTTGCAGAAGAGTGCCAGTAATAGTCTTATAGCCTTTCATTACACTTCCTCCAAAATCATATATCCCACCCCATATAATGCAACATAATATCATATGTGTATGCAGAAATGTCATGCTAAAAAACAGTCATACATAATATAGGGGTATTTCAGTCAATTTACCTCACAGGGGTATATTGGTCATTTCATCAGTATAGGGTCTAAGTATACTTATCGACCTTGATGGAGTCTCTGATGCGTCTTAGGCGACCTGTACAACCTTAATAGTCAAACAGTGATAATGGGCCTTCAGCCTATATTGCGAACCCATGTGGGCCCCTACTCTCATATGGCCCACTTAACCCAGAAATGGCTTTAATCGTGTAGTTTACACAGCTTGGCCACACTATCTACCACACTTTGTGTGATTTTTCTATATGGGGCCCACTGGCACATTGGGCCCACACGACCCAATATTGTTTCGGCCCATGAAATTGATCAAGGCCATTTCGTTAACCACACAGCCTCGTTTTACTACTCAGCCTGCCACACGTGTGTCAACAACACACTTTTCGGCTTTTCAGCTTTTTGCCGATCTATGTTAATAGCAGTGTGATTACACACACCTGTTATGGATTTGTAACCGAACCACTTCTAAATCGAGAACCTATGATCAACCACAACCCCTCATTATTCTAAATCCATCGTTAAACCAACCAATATCGAAGAGGATTTGATAAATTCACTGACACTTACGAATCCAATAATCACAGAATCCCACTGACTTAACCCCCACGTACTGCTCTAAAACTTTGCCCTTCATGAGAAACATTGGATCGATTGATAAGTATTTAAAATCCCATATGGAATACATTGTACATAAATCACTTACCCCAAAAATGGATAGACCACTTGCAAAGAGTAGGGCAATCGGCCCGGGCTTCCACTATAGGATCCACGCTCCTTGCATGATTTGGAAAAACATAGTAATTAGAGGAACAACCTATATTCGGCTCTCAAAGAGAAATAGAAGAGAAAGCTGAAACTTGCTTAGCATAGCCAACCGAAGTTCAACTAGGAAAAGCAATAATAAAGTGATCAAAACATACCCTTGCCACTACATCCGTGAACTTTAGCAACAGTAAATCAAGAAGATTCAGCCACAGCAAGAAGAACAAGATTTGAAGGGGAAGAGTATGGGTATTCGACCCCACAGAGAAAGAAACAATGAGAAAGAACAAGGAAGTAATCAACTTCAGAGAAAAGGAGAAGAAGAAGAAGATGATGCTCAATCGGCTAAAGAAGAAGAAAGAGAGTTAAGATACCACTTGGGTATACGACCAAAGAAAAATAAGAGACTGAGAGGTTTTCAGAAGTATACGACTAAAGCCAAAAAGAAATGAAGTTGCCAAAAACCCAAAGTATAGAAATCGGAATTAACCTTAAGCTAGCTAACACAAATCGGCATCCCAAGCCTATAGCCAAATTTTTTGACCAAAAAACACTCCACAAATTCAGTCAGCCTTCAACACACTAAACACCTCCCCACTCTCTACAAAACAAACACTCAAAGGGAGTCTAGAGTCCCTATTCGGCACAACATCTTGTCACCCCTCAGCTCCCCACAATCACCTCTCCAAAATCTTCTACCAATCACTCAACTGATCAATCTCCTATCCACATCCCCAAATTTACTCCTAGAATCTCGGCTACAAACTCCCACACCCCCACAAACACACCAACCGCCCAAGCTTCAGAGTTTCAGTGATATACAACCACCTACACGACACAATAGTAAAAAGACATGCCTTGCGTGCAGTAGGACTTGAACTCAAGTCCCTTAGCATAAGTAACACGCCACTTACCACTAGGCTAGCAGGCTCTTTATACTTTGCTAACCTTACAATAATTTTGGTGACAAGGGTTTATTCACATAGAAGCAAAATTTTTGCTCAAGCCAAGGCTTGAACCCATGACTTCCCAGACACTCCTAAAGCACCAAACCACTACGGCAAACATACATCCATATCACAAACATATAAAAATAAATTTAACATGGGTTTTCGGGATTTGGGGCGTTACATTTTTTAAGAAAATAGTATAGTTGCATGGAGTTCCAAGGAACATTATATCCGATTGAGATTCTAAGTTTCTTATCACTTTTAGAGAACCTTGTAGGCCAAGCTTGGCACCAAACTCTTGTTTTCTACAACGTGTGACCCCCAAATGGATGGTTAAATGAAGGTTTTCAATCGAGTCCTGTCGAGTTTGCTACGGGCCATCATTAGAAAAAATTTGAAGACTTGGGAGGAATACTTGACATATATCAAGTTTGCCTACAATCGCTCAGTCCATACGACAACCAAGCACTCCCTTTTTGAAGTGGTATACGATTTCAATCCTCTAGCTCCTTTAGACTTAGTTCCTTTGCCTTCTAACCAACTAGTGCATGTAGATGGCAAGCATAAGGCTGAATTTGTGAAATAGCTACATCAAAGAGTTAAGGAGAATATTGAGAGAAGAACCGAGCAATATATTTATAAGGTGAACAAGGGTCACAAATGAGTCATATTTGAACCCGGTGATTGGGTTTGGATACATATGCACAAGGAAAGGTTTCTCACACAAAGGAGGTTTAAGCTACTTCCAAGGGGTGACGATCCTTTCCAAGTCTTGGAAAGGATCAACGAAAACTCTTATAAACTAGACCTATCAGGTGAGCATGGAGTAAGTGCTAGCTTCAATGTTGCTGACTTATCCCTTTTTGATGTAGGTGACGATTTGGGGACAAATTGCCTTGAAGGGGGGATGATGCGAGCATGGCGAAGGAGCTAGCTGTCGAACCCATTGAGCTGCCTTTGGGGCCAATTACTCTAGCAAGGGCCAAGAAGTTCAAGAAAGCCATTGCAAGCTACCTTGATCGAATATGGGGAGAGACCATTGCTGGGCATATTAATCATTCGTAGACTAGCGTCATAAGTGTCCCATGCAGCTTACTCAAAGCTGAATTTTAGCTTTCATTTTTTTATTAATCATTTGTTGGAATAAACATTAATAATGTTTAGTTATTTTTATTTTATGTATTTAATGTGTCTTGAGTCCATTTAATATGTTCTAGCCATTTAATATGTCTTAAGTTTATTTAATGTGTTCTAGTTAATATAGCTACTTAATGTGTCATAAGCTTAGACAATTTAAATGTAACACCCCAAACCCGGCCCGGACGTTATGGCTGAATTCGGCGTGTCACATTGAAGTGTTTTAGCAAAAAACCATGTTTTCATTGAAAACCCTTCTTAAAATAAAAGAAACCCTAATTAACTAAAAACACCTTTCAGTTAGAAAGCCTTGTTTAAAACATTTGATTTTTAAAAAAAAACTTCGTTGCGGAAACATAGAAAACATACTATAATTTAAGAAATCCATGTTCAACTTCTCGTAATTACTTTGAAAATAATAATAATTCAAGTAATAATAACATAATGAAAACCTTATTACAACCTGGTCTGAACACACTTAAAAAGAAATAAAAACTTAAATGCTTAAAAAAAAAACCAAGTCCGAATTATCATGCTAGTCGGCCACCCAGAGTCCCTCCAAACATCGAACCTTCTACTGAGCATCACCTGAAAATAAAATAAAAGAGTGGTTGAGTTGTTGCAAACTCAGTGTGGACAACCCTCAATGAAAATCAAGAATTCAAAAAGAGAAATCATCAAACATGCAATGCAATCCCATCCAAATTATCCATCCGCTACACACCAGCTTCGTCCCCCATCACACCATATGGGGATATAGATATCGACCCACGTAGCCCACACACCAATGGTAGCCCGATTGCAGAACTACCTTCATTTACATATTGGGCTTTAAAAGTCGTTGGTGGATCCACGGTTGTTAGGCAACCATGCAATCCTCATATACTTCATCCATTCCATAGTTCCCACCCCATATGCAACCTAAGCAGAACATCATATGTATGCATGTCACATCCATAAAACTTACATTCAACACCTAGGGGTATTTTGGTCATTTTTTCCCTTAGGGGTGTTTCGGTAAGTTTCCCTTAATTATGGTTTTCAGTTACCTGGACCCGTTAACAAGTCCCGCGAGCTAAGATGAACGAATACTATGCACCAGGTAGGATTCTAGAGAAGAGGAGGTGGGTCATTAAGACCGCTTAAGTACCAAGCTCTCCTTAGATCCAATCCTAGACATGCACATGCCCGTTGCCACACCTTAACCCTATGACTTGTCCACAGCCCTTAATAAATTAATTAAGTTCTATGCAGTCATCATATACTAGGCCTACAACCTCTTACAAAACCCAGACAAATCCACATACCTATATATATATGGCCCACTAGGCCCAATCTCTTTCATATGGCCCATTAGGCCCATTCACATTTATGTGAACCATTAGGCGCAAATCGCATTCATATGGCCACTAGGCCCAAATCACATTTACTGTCATGCTCACATACAATTTTCCATCACATAGCATCAAATATCAATTTTTGCCTATTATGGGCCCAACAGCCCATCGACCTATTTATCCCATTCTGGCCCGTTTGGCCAATTCACAACCCAGGTCCATGGAATTGCCCATGGGCCCCAGGCAACCTATCGGTTTCCCCCTTGCGAGTGTTTGCACACTCGTAAGACTACCCTAGCCAATCTTTCAGCTTTCCGGCATTTCAGCTTTTCAGGATTTGCCGATCTACTCTTGTGTGTAGTGTATGTACACACCTGGTAAGCAAGCATGCTGTGTAACACCCCGTACCTGAGACCGTTGCCGGAGTCGGACACGAGGGGCTAACGGGCTTAATCCACTTATTTTCACAGTCCATTTGAAAATTTTCCAGACAAGCTGGTTACTGCATCACTGTCGCCTTAAAAATCATATCTTGAGTTTCAAAACTCGAAAACCAGTTTCGTAAATTTTTCCTGAAACTAGACTCATATTTTCATCTACAAATTTTTTTCTAGAATTTTTTGTCGAGCCAATTAGTACAGTTTATTAGTTAAAGTCTCCCCTGTTACAGGGTGCGACTACACTGACCTTCATGCATTACGACTTGGATATCTTCCTGTACAGGGCTTCAATACTGATACCATTTGTTTCTATAGAAACTAGACTCAAAAAGGAATCTATACATATATGGTATGACTTCTAAATGTCTCTGGTTAATTTATAATGAATTTCCAAAGTCAGATCAGGGGATCCAGAAACCGTTCTGGCCCTGTCCCACGAAAACTTTAACATCTAATAATATACTGTTCATATGAATGTTTCCTTACTTTCCTATGAAAATAGATTCATCAAGGTTCGATTAAATAATTTATTCACTATTTAATTCCATTCCTACTATTTTTAATGATTTTTCACATTCACATCACTGCTGCTGCCAGCATCTATTTTTAAGGTAAACTTTACCTATTTCATAATCCTCCATGGATCAACTAGAGTTTGTCATACGTATACCAAAAGTGATCATGAATAACCATTCCCATGGCTAACCGTTACCAACATTTCCATACCTCTCGACGGACAACATACAAAACGATTATAATGCTATGATCAAAGTATATTTAAGCCATTTTCGCATGGCTATCCAAATTTACACAAAACCGAAGGGTTCATGACCAATAACAAAAGGGTAGTTCTATACATGCCATTTCAAAGTTCAACCAAAAGTATACCAAAAGGAGCTTTGATAGTGTGGGTGACTTCGACTTCAAAATCCCAAGTCCGATAGCTGAAGAACCAAAATCTATAAAACAGGGAATTAAATAAACGGAGTAAGCATTAAATGCTTAGTAAGTTTTGAGCAAAGAATTTAAGCACATCTGAAGTATAGCATTCATATAACTAAACGGATAATTCCATATATACATATTCTCAAATCATTCCTACTTCACATTCCAACCCCTATATTCATACATAAGGGATCATCTTAGCCAAATACCGGAAGCTCATTACTCGATGAGCGAATATTGTTGAAGGAATCAACTATTCCAATGCACATCTGAAACATACCTCATTGTTGGGATTTTACAAGCGTATTAACTGAAATTTTTACAGCAAGATCGCTCATTCACGAATCACGTACCTTGAATTTAACGGATATAGCTACTCGTTCAAATGCCTTGAGACATAGCCGGTTATAGTAACTCGCACAAATGCCTTGGGACTTAACCCGGATTTAGTGACTCGCACAAATGCCTTGAGGACTTAACCGGATTTAGTAACTCGCACCAATGCCTTGGGCTTAGCCCGAATTAGTAACTTCGCACAAATGCCTTGGATCTTAGTCCGGATATAGTCACTTAGCACAAAGCCTTGGGACTTAGCCGGACATCATTCGAATAACCATGCACATTTATCAATAAATCATGACACATCCGTATTTCATTTTCATTACCAAAGCTCAAACACAAGACACTTATCACACTTGCAATTTGGCTCAATAGCCACATACAAAGAGCATGATTTTTATTTGCTTAAAACATGATCTAATCAAATCATAATCTAAGTTCCATTACTCGAAAACTTACCTCGGATGTGGTCGAAAGATTTGGTGACTATTCGATAACTTTTCCTTTCCCTTATCAAACTATGGTCCTCTAAGCTCTTGAGCTAATTCAAACAAATTTAACTTATTAAAGTCTCATTATGCTAGCTTATGGCGAATATGACAAGGAGTTTAATAGGTCATATGGCCACCCTTTAGCTCAAATACACAATGGTCACGCGCATTTTTAATCACATTAAGCAATTTAACACAATTCATTTGAACATCAAAGAGGACCTCAAGGTACTTAGCCCATATATACATTAGACATTACGGTCACATATGTACGAAATCACGAATCGAATTCAACATATTAGCTAATATTCCCTTAGCGAATTTTCTAAGTCAAGATAAAGCCATCAATATGCTTACCTTTGGCGAACATACACATCAACTTATGTACTCATTCATGTGGCGAACATACATGTCTATGTTGAGGCCGATTGCAACACTTAATACATTCTACAAGTATGGTCACTTGTATGGACTAAACACCATTTTGTTTCAAGTTCAAAACTTGGCCAATACACATATATATACACTAGTAAAGCATCCTCTCCCTTTCCATCAATTCAACACATGCATTACTCATTAATATACAAAATTATATTCGGCCTTAGCACACAACTTGCTAGCCGATTCTTCTCCATCTAGCAACTAATGCACATATGTGCTCATTTGTTAGACTCTACTTCATCTAACAACAACCATATTTTCCCTTCTACTTCCTACCATGGCCGGATGCTCAAGATACCTCAAGCCTCATAACACATCCATATAGCTAACATGCTAATAGTCTCAAGGCTTCAACTAAAACTTTTGAAGCCTCTTAGTCGAATACTAACTCTCTAATAATCCCAAATCCATCCATGAGATAATTAGAATTTAGACTAATCATCCAAGGGATGTATGAACTTTCAAGGCAACATTAAACATACCTTAATCTAGTGAGCCTTCATAGCCGATTTTTCTCCAAGCTCATTCCCTTCCTTTCTTTCTTCTATTCGGCCAAAGATGTTCAAGGATGAACACATTTTTTTCTTTTCTTTGTTTTCTTTCTTCCATTCACGGCAAAAGTGAGGGGGGGACATGGATGAGACCATTTTTTTTTCATCACTCCTCCCTTTCATTATTTAATTACCATGCTCCTTATTTTATTTTTCCTAACATACATCACTAACATAACATGTTTGTGACATGTTTCCACCCATAGCATGGCCGGCCACTATGCTTTAATTTGGCTAATTTGACATGCAAGGACAAGCACTTTCCCACATATATTAATAGGCCACTTGAACACTTGCCTAGCATATTTCTAAATTGTCTCACATAAGTCCCTACTAATAAATTTCACATACACTGACCAAATTAAAGTATGGAACTATCACACAAGCATTTACGCACATCATAAACACAGAATATAACCTTTAATTATTTATAAGACTCGGTTTCGTGGTCTCGAAACCACTTTTCGACTAGGGTCAATTTAGGGTTGTCACAACTCTCCCCCACTTAAGAAATTTTCGTCCCCGAAAATCTTACCGGTAAATAGGTTTGGGTATCGCTCTTTCATAGAGTTCTCGGGTTCCCAAGTAGCTTCTTCGATCCCGTGTTTGAGCCATAACACTTTCACTAACGGAACCCTTTTGTTTTGCAACTCTTTCACTTCACGAGTTAGGATACGAATCGGTTCTTCTTCATAACTCATATCGGCTTGAATTTCGACCTCGGAGGGGTTTATTACGTACGAAGGATCAGATCTGTAACGTCGAAGCATCGAAACATGAAAAACGTTGTGGATTCTTTCGAGTTCAGGGGGTAAAAGCAACCTATATGCAACTGGGCCAACTCGTTCGGAGATCTCATACGGCCTAATGAATCTCGGACTCAATTTGCCCTTACGGCCAAATCTGAGTATCTTTTTCCAAGGCGATACCTTAAGAAACACTTTGTCTCCCACCTGATACTCAATATCTCTTCATTTTAAATCCGCGTACGACTTCTGACGATCTGATGCTGCCTTCAGACTTTCACGAATTATTTTTACTTTCTGTTCATCATCTTTAATCAAATCCACTCCGAAAATTTTGCTTTCACCGAGCTCGGTCCAAAACAATGGCGTACGACATTTACGCCCATACAAAGCCTCGTAGGGTGCCATCTTAATACTTGATTGAAAACTATTGTTGTAAGCGAACTCAATCAAAGGTAAATACCGTTCCCATGAACCACTAAACTCGAGGTTGCAACATCACAACATATCCTCAAGTATCTGAATTATCCGCTCGGATTGACCATCGGTTTGTGGATGAAAAGCGATGCTAAAATGCAGCTTGGTACCCAAAGCTTCTTGCAATTTCTTCCAAAATCGCGAGGTGAATCTCGGATCTCTATCCGACACAATAAAAATCGGTACCCCGTGTAATCTCACGATCTGAGAAACATACAATTCAGCTAGTTTATCCAATGAAAAATCCGTGCGTACGGGGATAAAGTGAGCCGACTTAGTTAATCTATCCACAACAACCCAAATCGCATCTTTCTTACTTGCCGATACTGGCAACCCAGATACGAAATCCATCGTGACTCGATCCCATTTCCATTCAGGTATCATGATCGGCTGAAGTAAACCCGTAGGCACTTGATGTTCCGCCTTCACTTGCTGACATATTAAACACTTCGAAACAAAATCGGAAATGTCTCGTTTCATACCATGCCACCAAAACTGACGTCTTAGGTCGTGGTACATTTTCGTACTCCCCGGGTGAATTGACATTCGGCTACAATGAGCTTCGTTCAGAATCATCGAAATGAGTCCTGAATTTCTTGGAACACACAACCGACTTCTGAACCTCAAACAATCGTCATCATCAATTTGAAACTCTGATTCCATATTCAGAACACATTCAACCCGTTTTGCAGCCAATTCATCATCGACTTTCTGGGCTTCACGAATTTGATGAATCAATAATGGTTTGGCCTTTAATTCTGCCACTAACACATTGTCGAATAGAACAGACAAGTGTACATTCATCGCTCGTAAAGCAAGCGGTGATTTACGACTTAAGGCATCCATAACCACATTAGCCTTTCCCGGGTGATAGTCAATGACAAGCTCATAATCTTTGAACAACTCGAGCCAACGTCTTTGTCGTAGATTTAAGTCTCTTTGAGTCATCAAATATTTGAGACTTTTGTGATCCGAAAATACATGGCACTTCTCACCAAATAAGTAATGTCGCCATATTTTCAAAGCGAATACAATGGCAGCTAATTCGAGATCATGGGTCGGATAATTTTTCTCACGTGGCTTTAATTGTCTCAACGCATAGGCCGCAACTCGACCTTCTTGCATCAATACGCAACCCAACCCAAGTAGGGAGGCATCACTATAAATGATAAACTCTTTGCCTGATTCGGGTTACACTAGAATTGGGGCTTCAGTCAAATAAGTTTTCAGTTGATCAAAACTTTTTTGACATTTTTCCGTCCATTCGAACTTAACATCTTTCTGAAGTAGTTTCGTCATTGGTGTGGCTATCATCGAGAAACCTTTCACAAACCGTCGGTAGTAATCGGCAAGTCCCAAAAGCTCGAACCTCGATAATATTTCTCGGAGGCTTCCAGTTAAGTATGATGAAATTTTGCTCGGTCAACTCGAATACCCGTCGCGGATACCACATGACCCAAGAAGCTAACCTCTCTTAACCGAACTCACACTTCATGAACTTAGCATATAGCGCTTATCCCATAAAATTTGCGACACTAATCCAGTGTTCGAATGATCGGTTTCATTTCTCAAATAAACCAAAATATCATCGATAAACACGACTACAAACCGATCCAAATACGGTCGAAGATCCGATTCATCAAATCCATAAATACCGTGAGGGCATTAGTGAGCCCAAACGGCATCACTAAGAACTCATAGTGACCGTATCTCGCTTAAAGCGGTTTTGGTATATCCGAATCTCGAATTCATGAATCGGTAATAACCCGATCTCAAATCTATCTTTGAAAACACCGAGGCTCCTTTAGTTGATCAAACAAATCGTCAATACGTGGCATCGGATATTTATTCTTTATTGTCACCTTATTCAATTGACGATAGTCGATACACAACCTCATGGTTCCGTCCTTCTTTTTCACAAACAATACTAGTGCACCCCAAGGTGAGAAACTTGGTCGAGCGAAACCTCTATCCGTCAATTCTTGCAAGCTGAGCTTTCAACTCTTTTAACTCGGTTGGTGCCATACGATCACGGAGCTATCGAAATCGGCGTAGTCCGGTACAAGCTCAATACCAAACTCTACCTCCGAGCAAGTGGTAAACCCAGTAATTCCTCCGGAAAAACATCCGGTATTCACAAACCACCAAACGCAGATTCGGTCTCTTTTCTAACTCTTTGTCATCAAGTACATACGCAAGGTATGCTTCGCACCCCTTTCTTACATATTTCTGAGCCAACATTGATGACATTATAGCTGGCAACCCCTTTAAGTCCGTAGACTCAACTCAGATTATCTCGTTATTTGCGCACCTCAAATCAATAGTCTTGCTTTTTCAATTCACAACCGTATCATGCACAGTCAACCAATCTAAACTGAGAATAACATCAAATTCATCAAATGGCAAAAGCATCAAGTCCGCCGGAAAACAGGAACCTCGAATTTCTAGGGGACATTTCTTACACACTTTGTTGACAAGCACGTAACGACCCAAGGGATTTGACACCGAATTACGAACTCGAGAGACTCAATAGGTAAAGTCTTCTTTGGATGCTAAGGTTTCACATATATAAGAATGGGTAGAACCGGGGTCAATCAAAGCAATCACATTAGTATCAAAGAGAGTAAAAGTACGGTAATAACATCGGCGAGGAAGCATCCTCGGCGTCTTGCGTATAGCATAAGCCCTAGCAGAGCACGAGCCTCGGATCTGGTCGCGACATCTCTAGATCCTCTCGACCACCACTAGCATTGCCGTATTTCTAGATGGTCTACCCCAGCGTTGGTAGCACCGGTTTCCCACTCGATTTACATTCTTCGAGACAATCTCGGGCAATCTTTGATAAAGTGGTCGGCTAACCCGCACTTGTATGAGAGCGGTCATGGAATCTCTGACTCCCAGAGTGCCATTCTTTCGCAATACCGACACTCCTTTCTGTCTCGACAATCATTTCTAACACTTGGCATCAAGTGACTCTTGCACTCACAGGGGGTCGATCACGGTCCCGTCTAGAAAAACCCAATGTGTCTCTAGATCGCCCAAATCATCTCTAAATTTCTTCGATGACTATTGAAAGGGCCTCCCCGAAGACCTCTTACGAAACTCTTTTGCTCCCATATCACTTTTCTTTTCTCCATCCTGAGCTCCTCGGCTTTGCAAGCTCGCTCGACAAGTACCACAAATTCTCGGATTTCCAAGATGCCAACATACGACTTTATATCATCATTCGGTCCATCCTCAAACGTTTACACATCACGACTTACGAGGAAATGCATTCTCGCGTGTCGGCTAATCCTCACAAATTTTCGTTCATAGTCGGTAGCAACCGACATGGAATCTTGTTTAAGTTCAAGAAATTCCTTCCGTTTTTGATCCATAAATCTCGATCGATATACTTTTCGAAACTCGGTTTGGAAAAACTCCCAAGTTACTTGCTCTCTGGCTGCAATGAAGTCAACGTATTCCACCAATAGTAGGCGGAATCACGTAGCAAGGAAATAGTACACTTTAGGCACTCATCGGGTGTGCAAGATAGCTCATCGAGCACCTGGATAGTGTTGTCCAACCAAAATTCAGCTTGCTCGGCATCATCGCTGTCCGTAGCTTTAAATTCAGTAGCCCCGTGTTTTCGGATTCTGTCAACTAGGGGCTTATTTGACCTTATTTGGTCCGTTACCGGAGGTATTGTAGGTGCGAGGGTGGTATTTGTCGGGAATGGAGGTTGTGGAACAGCCGTATTAGTTTGAATGTATTGGTTGAACCAATCATTCATCACGCTATAGAAAGTTTTTCTAGCTTCATCATTCGGATTACTAGCATTAGGTTGAGAGTCCGCCGGCGCTGTCCCTTGTGCGGGAGCAGGCGCTACACTCTCAAGATCATCAGCTACCGATCGGTCGGGATCGGGATCCATTACAATAAATAAACACATTTGCAAATGTCAGAAATCACCACACTATCAAATAATCACAAAATGGCATCTATAGCTAGACCCAAACGTATTACGGTAGTCCTAGAATCGACTAAATCGTAGCTCTGATACCAATAAAATTGTAACACCCCATACCCGAGACCGTTGCCGGAGTCGGACACGAGGGGTTAACGGGCTTAATCCACTTATTTTCACAGTCCATTTGAAAATTTTCCAGACAAGCTGGTTACTGCATCACTGTCGCCTTAAAAATCATATCTTGAGTTTCAAAACTTGAAAACCAGTTTCGTAAATTTTTCCAGAACCTAGACTCATATTTTCATCTAAAAATTTTTTTCTAGAATTTTTGGTTGAGCCAATTAGTACAGTTTATTAGTTAAAGTCTCCCCTGTTACAGGGTGTGACTACACTGACCTTCATGCATTACGACATGGATATCTCCCAGTACAGGGCTTCAATACTGATGCCGTTTGTTTCTATAGAAACTAGACTCAAAAAGGAATCTATAAATGTATGGTATGACTACTAAATGTCTCTGGTTAATTTATAATGAATTTCCAAAGTCAGATCAGGGGATCCAGAAACAGTTCTGGCCCTGTCTCACGAAAACTTTAACATCTCATAATATACTATTTATATGAACGTTTTGTTACTTTCCTATGAAAATAGATTCATCAAGGTTCGATTACATAATTTATTCACTATTTAATTCCATTCCTACTATTTTTAGTGATTTTTTACATCCACATCACTGCTGCTGCCAGCATCTATTTTTAAGGTAAACTTTACCTATTTCATGATCCTCCATGGATCAACTAGAGTTTGTCATACGTATACCAAAAGTGATCATGAATAACCATTCCCATGGCTAACCGTTACCAACATTTCCATACCTCTCGACGGACAACATACAAAACGATTATAATGCTATGATCAAAGTATATTTAAGCCATTTTCGCACGGCTATCCAAATTTACACAAAACCGAAGGGTTCATGACCAACAACAAAAGGGTAGTCCTATACATGCCATTTCAAAGTTCAACCAAAAGTATACCAAAAGGAGCTTTGATAGTGTGGGCGACTTCGACTTCAAAAGCCCGAGTCTGATAGCTGAAGAACCAAAATCTATAAAACAGGGAATTAAATAAACGGAGTAAGCATTAAATGCTTAGTAAGTTTTGAGCAAAGAATTTAAGCACATCTGAAGTATAGCATTCATATAACTAAACGGATAATTCCATATATACATATTCTCAAATCATTCCTACTTCACATTCAAACCCCTATATTCATACATAAGGGATCATCTTAGCCAAATACCGGAAGCTCATTACTCATTGGCGAATATTGTTCGAAGGAATCAACTATTCCAATGCACATCTGAAACATACCTCATTGTTGGGATTTTACAAGCGTATTAACTGAAATTTTTACAGCAAGATCGCTCATTCTCGAATCACGTACCTTGAATTTAACCGGATATAGCTACTCGTTCAAATGCCTTCGGACATAGCCCGATTATAGTAACTCGCACAAATGCCTTCGGACTTAACCGGATTTAGTGACTCGCACAAATGCCTTGGGACTTAACCGGATTTAGTAACTCGCACTAATGCCTTGGGCTTAGCCCGAATTAGTAACTCGCACAAATGCCTTTGGATCTTAGTCCGGATATAGTCACTTAGCACAAAGCCTTGGGACTTAGCCGGACATCATTCAATAACCATGCACATTTATCAATAAATCATGACACATCCGTATTTCATTTTCATTACCAAAGCTCAAACACAAGACACTTATCACACTTGCAATTTCGGCTCAATAGCCACATACAAAGAGCATGATTTTGATTTGCTTAAAACATGATCTAATCAAATCATAATCTAAGTTCCATTACTCAAAACTTACCTCGGATGTGGTCGAACGATTTGTGGCTATTCGATAACTTTTTCCTTTCCCTTATCCAACTGTGGTCCTCTAAGCTCTTGAGCTAATTCAAACAAATTTAACTTATTAAAGTCTCATTATGCTAGCTTATGGCGAATATGACAAGGAGTTTAATAGGTCATATGGCCACCCTTTAACTCAAATACACAATGGTCATGCGCATTTTAATCACATTAAGCAATTTAACACAATTCATTTGAACATCAAAAGAGGACCTCAAGGTACTTAGCCCATATATACATTAGACATTAGAGTCACATATGTACGAAATCACGAATCGAATTCAACATATTAGCTAATATTCCCCTTAGCCAAATTTTCTAAGTCAAGATAAAGCCATCAATATGCTTACCTTTGGCCGAACATACACATCAACTTATGTACTCATTCATGTGGCCGAACATACATGTCTATGTTGAGGCCGATTGCAACACTTAATACATTCTACAAGTATGGTCACTTGTATGGACTAAACACCATTTTGTTTCAAGTTCAAAACTTGGCCAATACACATATATATACACTAGTAAAGCATCCTCTCCCTTTCCATCAATTCAACACATGCATTACTCATTAATATACAAAATTATATTCGGCCTTAGCACACAACTTGCTAGCCGATTCTTCTCCATCTAGCAACTAATGCACATATGTGCTCATTTGTTAGACTCTACTTCATCTAACAACAACCATATTTTCCCTTCTACTTCCTACCATGGCCGGATGCTCAAGATACCTCAAGCCTCATAACACATCCATATAGCTAACATGCTAATAGTCTCAAGGCTTCAACTAAAACTTTTGAAGCCTCTTAGTTGAATACTAACTCTAATAATCCCAAATCCATCCATGAGATAGTTAGAATTTAGACTAATCATCCAAGGGATGTATGAACTTTCAAAGCAACATTAAACATACCTTAATCTAGTGAGCCTTCATAGCCGATTTTTCTCCAAGCTCATTCCCTTCCTTTCTTTCTTCTATTCGGCCAAAGATGTTCAAGGATGAACACATTTTTTTCTTTTCTTTGTTTTCTTCCTTCCATTCACGGCAAAATGGGGGGCATGGATGAGACCATTTTTTTTTCATCACTCCTCCCTTTCATTATTTAATTACCATGCTCCTTATTTTATTTTTCCTAACATACATCACTAACATAACATGTTTGTGACATGTTTCCACCCATAGCATGGCCGGCCACTATGCTTTAATTTGGCTAATTTGACATGCAAGGACAAGCACTTTCCTACATATATTAATAGGCCACTTGAACACTTGCCTAGCATATTTCTAAATTGTCTCACATTCCCTACTAATAAATTTCACATACACTGACCAAATTAAAGTATGGAACTATCACACAAGCATTTACGCACATCATAAACACAGAATATAACCTTTAATTATTTATAAGACTCGGTTTCGTGGTCCCGAAACCACTTTCCGACTAGGGTCAATTTAGGGCTGTCACATGCTGCGGTTCCCTTAGTCACCAACCTACAATGATATCACCCTTCAATTAATCGCATGCCTAATACCTATCTTTACTAAAATCGAAACCTCACTTTAACCTTACCTTGAACACCAATCACTAATAGCTTTTCCTTGATCACATACTCCTTAGATCTACATTAATCTTACTTATTAAAACCAGAATAATAGGTGACTCGTATCCAACACAAGTCCCCTTACCTTAACTATAACCATTCGGCCAACTAAGATTAAGAGTACTTACCAAAGTCTCTCACCTGAGGAGCAAATTGGCAGAGATCCGAGGACTGAGATTCGTTACCTATTCCTACCCAAAACCGATTAAAAGAAGTGAGGGACTGTATACTCGATACTTAGTGAAAACTGATTACGAGAACAAAGCACTTACACTAGGCTTGACTGATTAGAAAGGGTACTGGCGGCACCAAGAGTATTCGGCCAAGAAAGTTTCTTCCTTTGCGATTTGTATGGAAAAAGAGAGTTATTCAGCTTCAAGAAAGAAGAAGTTGGCTAGACTAAAAAATGAATCAAAAACCTGAGTAGAAGAAGAATAAAAAATCAGCACAAGAAGAGAAATAAAGAAGCAAGGGTTTTTGGCTTTTTGGATCTTGAAGAGAAAAGGGTTTCCGGTAACAGAGTGACAAAGATTTCGGCATTAGCCTAGAAACCTTGCATTCGGCACCTATTTATAGCCCGTATAGTCGAATTCCTCATAGCTAAATTCCCATTTCGGCTCCATCACTTCCCCCTTCTTATTTCCTCGTTTTTCTCCCTGATAACTCCCCAATCTATTTCCTAAATTTTCTCTTCTGAACACTCCCTTTAGAGCCCATCTTCACCCCACTTCCAACCTTCTAGAAGGCCAAAAATTAAACTCCTAAAAATACTAAGCTAGGACTCGAACCTTGGATCTCCTTGCTAGCCACTAACGCCACCTCCTTGCACCCTAACTAGCGTCACTTAGCCACTTCACCACAAGGCTTTTTGATGCCAACTACTCCCAAACCTGGTTCTTTTAATAATTAAATTAAAATTCCTCTACCACAAAACTCGAACCCAGAACTTCTCCAACATACATAGACACTCTAAGTTCCTTAAACCCTTAAAGCCACTTCACCATTTTCCCCTATTTTTATTTAAAAGCCCAACTACTCCCAACCCTAGTTCTTTTAATAATTAAATTAAAATTCCTCCACCACAAAACTCGAACCCAGAACTTCTCCAACATACATAGACACTCTAAGTTCCTTAAACCCTTAAAGCCAACATGTCATTTGTCATTTTCTTGCTCACTTACAAATTTTATGAGACCCAAAGCCCAAAGCCCAATTCATCTAGGCCCAAAATTCGGGGCGTTACATTAAATGAGTATTGAATATGTCCTTAATCACATTTATTGGTGTTTTTATGTGTTCACACCAGTTGAATCAGCTAGCTAGATGCATTGGACGACATTAAAAGAAATCAAAGCATTTGGAGCTGAATTAAAAACCAAGTTGCTGATTACTATTCTCCAAGTGCCTATTCGTGGAGATCAATGGACAAAAGCACATTCACACTAGACCATTCAGCTTGCAGCTAATTTTTGTAAACTAAAAAATATACAGGATTTTTCCTATGTAATTTATCACCTTTTTACTTAAATTCGTTGTTAAAACTAAGTAATTGTTTAATAAATTAATGAAATATGTGAAAATAAGAAATTAGGAAATAGAAATTATTAAAATGTGATTTTATGATTTATTATATAGTTTTATGCATAAAATGGCTTATTTTATATTGAATTCAAAGAAATTATATTTTTAAGACATAAAATGGGCCATGCATGATTAAATTAAATAATAAAATATAAAATTATATTTAATAATTCATTTTAAAATATTTCATTATTAATTTTGGTTTTAATTAATTATTTACATTGGTTAAATTTTATTCTTTAGTCCTTTAACTTATTAATTTATTTTGGACACGTCTGATAGCTTTGTTGGATTACAAAACCGTCCAAATTGAAGACCAAGTTAACCCAAATTCGACTACACATGGCTATTCTTTTAAGCAAATTTTTTGGTGTAATTACACAAGGTCCTTGCATTGTTGAATAAATTAGAGATTTGTCCGAAGATTTACGATTGACCGAGTCTCAGTCTTGAGTTATTATGGCATTTAATTTGTTTAAAAATCAAGCAACAATTAGCTCAAACTCCACTAATTGTGGCTGGCCATCCAAGGAAGAGATTTGAAGAGACTAAACGTAGCTATTTTTAGCAAACTACCCACCTCTCTTCACCTATAAATATGACCCCTTCGTTCCCTTATTCATCAGCCCTTATCATTCATCATTCTCTCTTCTTTCCAAATTCTCTTAGCCTTTTCCATTCCCCACACCTAGAATCATCTCTTCATAGAGATTTTAGCTATTAAGCCTCTTAAAGAGCCCTTGGTTGGCCACCTTGGAGGGCCATCAACAAAGGAGCAAAAGCGAAGGAAGTAAAGGAGCCTCGTCGGTTAGAGTCTTGGGTGACAGCCACTTTGATCTGGGTTTAATCTTTCTTTTTAATTTAATCTGAAAATGTTTGCTATGTGCTCTTTATTCTTGTTTACAACAATGTTAGCTTAATTTTTGTTTAAGCTAGGATGATTATTTTGATTAAATAATATTTATTTGTTTCATGCTTATAATGTTTGTGCCTCAATCGATCAAGTTTTTAATTAAAATCAAGTTTGTATTTCGTTTATACATGATTGAAATGCACCTGAATTAGCTGAGCGGTCCAACCAGACGATGGCTAATGGACGCATAATTGAAATGTCCATGCTCAATTTAGATCCTAACCCAATTAAATTATAGGTTGCATAATAACTCTAACCAAGCTTTATTATCCTGCATAGTTTTTAGATTTGTGTGATTAAATTATTTCAAACCTAACACATCCCTGTTACATCACACGAATGCTAAGAAACCCTTAGTAAATAAGGATCAGTAAAATGTGTATTTATTAAGTAAAGGATTCCGGAAGGACCTAATGTGGTTTCCAAACTCATGAAAGATTGAGTTGCCATGGAATGTTTTTCCGAATGTTATTAAGCATGTTGATAATAAGTTGAGTTTAATTAAAGTAATTGTCCTAGTTTATTTATGTTATAATTGTTGCAAATTGTGTTTAATTTTGCTAATATCTATTTCATTCATATAGTTTGCATACTTAGGATAATTTGCATTAGGGATCATTACATTTAGTTTAGTATATTTTAATCATCAATTCTCAACTATATTGTGTTTTTATTTACCAAATTGTTAATATAATTTTACAAATTAAGTGACTTAGCACAAATATAATCCTTGTAGAGATGATAACTTGATACTTACTTATTACTTAATAACGACTGTGTACACTTGCACAAACCTACGCGTTACAAGTTTTTGGCGCTGTTGTCGGGGATTGTTAACTGTTGTCAAAATCGTTTCTTTTTTTGTGAAATTATTTACTTCCAATGTGGTTTATTTCTAACATTACTAACTTATTCTTTTTAATCTTGTGATTTTCTTCTCAGGTGTTTATGAGCACCGATCGGATTATCGATTTACTCTTTGTAGACCCTAAAATTGAGTGAACTTTCAAACAAAAAAGACGTGAATGAATAGCTCAAGGACAAGTCGAAATGGACCTTGGAAATTAGAATCAAGACCAACGTAATGAAGCCGATTGTGTATGAAATCCCATCCTCATTGCCAATGATAGGGATTGATACATCAGACAATACGCTGTGCAACTTTTGGGTGAGTTAAATCCAGGAATTAGAAGGCTAAATATTGGGGCAGCCCAATTTGAATTGAAACCAATGATGTTTCAAATTCTCCAAACGGTGGGCCAATTCAGTGGTATGCCCACAGAAGATCCACATCTCCCCCTTCGATTGTTTATGGAGGTGAGTGATTCATTCAAGATAGTCGGTGTGACTGAAGGCGTACTAAGGTTGAATTTGTTTCCGTACTCGTTGCGAGATTGAGCACGAGCATGGCTCAATTCATTGCCACCAAGTTCCATATCTACATGGAAAGAATTAGCAGAGAGATTTTTGGTTAAGTATTTCCTGCCTAGCAAAAACGCTAAGTTGAGGAACGAGATTACAACTTTCCAATAATTAGATGACGAGTCCTTGTATAAGGCTTAGGAGTAATTCAAGGAGTTACTTCGTAAGTGTCCTCATCATGGGATTCCACATTGTATCCAGCTGGAGACATTCTATAATGGTCTCAGTGCACATGCAAGATTGATGGTAGATGCTTCTGCGAATGGTGCAATTTTGTCTAAGTCTTATAATGAGGCTTATGAGATCATTGAGAGGATCGCGAGTAATAACTATCAATGGCCAACAAATCGAACAACTTCAGGAAGACGTGTAGCCAGAGTTCATGAAGTTGATGCCCTTACTTCGTTATCAGCTCATGTATCGTCTATTTCCTCTATGTTAAAACAGTTTATCACTAATAGTGATAATAATTTCGCAGCTCAGCCACGAAGTCTGTTTGAAGTAGTTTCCTATGTGTACTGTGGGGAAGGTCATTCTTTTGAGAATTGTCCCTCAAATCCTAAGTCATTGTACTATGTGGGGAACCAACATCAAAATAGGATTGGACAAGGACCCTAGTCCAACTTCTACGATCCTTCATGGCATAATAATCCTAATTTTTCTTGGAGCAACCAAGGAAATGGATTGAACAACAAATTCTTGTAGCATAGACTTAACCAATCTCAAAGGTTTAATCAACAAGCTCCTAAAACCACCTCAAGCTGAGGCATCAAACAGTTTGGAGAACTTGTTAAAAACGTACATGGCAAAGAATGACGCTTTGATCCAAAGCCAAGTAGCAACATTGAAAAATTTGGAAAACCAAATGGGTCAGTTAGGTAGGGAGCTTCGTAATAGATCGCAAGGAACCTTGTCGATCAATACTGAGAATCTAAGAAATTTGGGAAAGAACATATCAAGGCTGTGGTATTGCGAAGTGGTAAAATTCTAGAACCCCAATTGATGAATGATTGGTTCACCCAATATATTAGAACTAATCCGGCTGTACAACAACCTCCACCCCCGGTTAATTCTCCTCAAACTCCTATTATTCCACGAGTGAATCTGGTACAATTGAATAGACCACCAGTTGATAAGATTAGAAAATATGGAGCTGAAGAATTCCGAGCTACAATAAGTGATGACGCAGAAAAAGTTGAGTTCTAGTTAGAGAACACAATAAGAGTGTTTGATGAGTTGTCTTTGAGTCCAGAAGAATGTATAAAATATGTCGTTTCACTACTGAGAGACACGACGTATCATTGGTGGAAAACTTTGATATCTGTGGTTCTGAATGAACGAGTTACGTGGGATTTTTTCCAAGTTGAATTCCGAAAGAAATATATCAGTCAAATATTCATTGATCTGAAACGCAAAGAGTTTCTCGAGCTTAAACAAGGCCATATGTCTATTATAGTATATGAGCGAGAATTTGTAAGGTTGAGTCAGTATGCCCGCGAATGTGTATCTTCAGAAGCAATAATGTGCAAGAGATTTGAAGATGGTTTGAACGAACATATTCGTTTGCTCGTTAGTATCCTAGAAATCAAAGAATTCGTAGTGCTTGTTGAACGAGCATGTACAGCGGAAGATCTTAGGAAAGAGAAAAGAAATGCTAATTTTGAAGCTAGAGAGGTACGAAAGAGATCATCGGGCAAATCATTTCAATCTGGATTCAAGAAGTTTAGTGATGATACCAGTCGTTCAAAGACTAGTGTGGGACATTCGAATAGAGATTTTGCTAGATTGCAATCGAATTTCAAATCTTCAGCCACGTCTGTTGCTAGTGTTGATAATACAAAGAATGAAAGGCCTGAATGTGATCAATGTGGAAGACAACACTTTGGTAATAACCGAGCTTGTTATAGTTGTGGTTTAAGAAATTATTTTATAAAAGATTGCCCAGATTTAGTTGAAAAAGATAATGTTCCTAATCTGAGACAGAGTGGTAATGTTTCTCGTGGTAGACCTCCCAGAAATTTGGGAAATGTAAGAAGAGGAACGAAAGACACAGCCATTAGATCTGAAGCTCGTGCACCTGCTAGAGTGTATGCTATCCGAGCTCGCAAGGAAGCTTTATCGCCAGATGTCATTACGGGTACATTTACTCTTTATGATACTTTTGTGATTCCTGGATCGACACATTCATATATATGCATGAACTTAGTGAACAGTAAGGCTTTGCTTGTAGAGTCTATTGAATTTGTAATTAGAGTTTCGAACCCCTTAGGTAGATGTGTTCTAGTTGATAAAATTTGAAAGAATTTTCAGTTAATGTTTCGAGACAATTGTTTTCCTGTTGATTTGATGCTATTACCATTTGATGAGTTTGATATAATTTTGGGTATGGATTGGTTAACTTTGCATGATGCTGTAGTGAATTGCAAATGGGAAGCTGTTGATTTGAGATGCAAGAATGTTGAAATAGTCAGAATTGAATCTAGTGATTTGAATGGATTGCCTATTGTAATATCTTTGATGAAAGCTTTGAGTATTATGAGAAAGGGTTGTGAAGCTTATTTTGCATATGTGATTGATTCAAGAGTATCAGAAAAGAAAGTTGTTTCCTGAAGAACTATCGGGTTTGCCTCCGATTCGAGAAGTCGAGTTTAGCATTGAATTAGTATCTGGTACTACTCTGATTTCGATAGATTCGTATAGAATTGCTTAGACCGAGTTAAAGGAATTAAAATCTCAGTTGAATGAATTGATAGATCGAGGGTTTGCTAGACCGAGTTTCTCACCTTGGGGTGCTCCAGTTCTATTTGTGAAAAAGAAAGACGTATAGATTATCTCCAGTTGAACAAGGTGACTATCAAGAATAAGTATCCACTGCCCTGAATTGATGATTTGTTTGATCAGTTGAAATGAGCTACTGTGTTTTCGAAAATAGATTTGAGATCGGGTCATTATCAGCTGCAAGTGAAAGATTCAGATATTCCAAAGATTATTTTCAGAACGAGGTATGGTCACTATGGATTCTTAGTTATGCCTTTCATATTGACTAACGCACCTGCTATCTTTATGGATTTGATGAATAGAATTTTCAGACCGTATTTAGATCAATTTGTTGTGGCATTCATTGATGGCATATTGATTTATTCACGTGATGAATCTGAACATGCCGAGCATTTGAGGATAGTGATACAGACTTTACGAGATAAACAGTTGTATGCAAAGTTTAGTAAATGTGAATTCTGGTTACGAGAAGTTGCTTTCTTGGGTCATATTGTATCAGCCTCCGATATCCGAGTTGATCCAAGCAAAATCTCAGCTATTTTGGATTGGAAACCTCCAAGTAATGTTTCTGAAGTCTGCAGTTTTCTGGGACTTGTTGGTTACTATAGAAGATTCGTATAAGGTTTTTTGATGATTGCGACTCTGTTGACAAAATTGCTCAAGAAAGATATGAAGTTTGAGTGGTCTGAAGAGAGTCAGAACAGCTTTGATCAGTTGAAAGCTTTATTGACTGAAGCTTCGATTTTGGTTCAACCTGAATCGGGTAAAGAATTTGTAATTTATAGTGATGCTTCATTGAACAGACTAGGTTGTTTTCGATGCAAGAAGGAAAGGTTATAGCTTATGCCTCGAGACAACTAAAGCCGCATGAAAAGAACTAACCGACTCACGACCTCAAATTAACTACTATTGTGTTTACCTTGAAGATCTGGCGTCACTATCTGTTTGGTGAGAAATGTCATGTGTTTTCTGATCATAAAAGTCTGAAGTATTTAATGACGCAAAAAGATTTGAATCTGTGACAGAGAAGATGGTTAGAACTACTAATAGACTATGAACTTGTGATTGATTATCACCCGGGAAAAGCAAATATTGTTGCTGATGCTCTGAGTCAAAAATCGTTGTTTGCTTTGCGGGCGATGAATGCTTATTTGGTTCTATCTTATGATGTTTCAGTTTTAGCTGAATTAAAAGTGAGACCCTTGTTCTTACAACAGATTATCGAAGCTTAGAATATTGATAATGAGATTTTGGCTAAATGGGCTCAGTGTAATGTAGAGACTGATTCAGATTTCAAAGTTGATAAAGATAATTGTTTAAGGTTCTGAGATCGGATTTGTATTCCGAGAAATCCAGAGTTAATTCAAATGATTCTAAGTGAAGCCCACAGTAGTCGGTTATCTGTGCATCCGGGCAGTACAAAAATGTATAATGATTTGAAACAACATTATTGGTGGTCTGGAATAAAAAGAGATATCTCTGAATTTGTTTCTAAATGTTTCATTTGTCAGCAAGTTAAAGCTGAACATCAAGTGCCATCTGGGTTACTACAACCGATTATGATTCCAGAGTGGAAACGAGATCGAGTGACCATAGACTTTGTGTTGGGTTTGTCCCTGTCTCCGAGAAATAAAGACGCAATTTCGGTTGTAGTTGATCGTTTGACAAAATCGGCTCATTTTATTCCTATTCGATTGGATTACTCACTCGATAAATTAGCTGAGTTATATATTTCTAATATCGTGAGACTAGATGGTGTACCATTTTCTATAGTGTCAGACAGAGATCCGAGATTCACATCAAGATTTTGGAAGAAGTTGCAAGATGCTTTAGGTACTAAATTGCATTTTAGTACTGCTTGTCATCCGCAAACGGACAGTCAATCCGAGTAGATTATTCAGATGTTGAGATGTTGCATTCTTGAGTTTGAAAGTATGTGGGAACAATACTTACCTTTGATTGAATTTGCTTATAATATTAGTTTTCAGTCGAGCATCAAAATGGCACCGTACAAAGCTTTATATGGTCGCAAATGCCAAACACCTTTGTATTGGATAGAGCTCAGCGAAAATAAGATTCACGGGGTTGATTTGATAAAAGAATCTGAATAGAAAGTGAAAGTGATTCGAGATAGTTTGAAAGCAGCTTCTAATCGTCAGAAATCATATGCAGATTTAAAAAGAAAAGACATTGAGTTTGAGATCAGCGACAAAGTGTTTCTAAAAGTGTCTCCATGGAAAAAATGCTTCGGTTTAGTAGAAAAGGCAAGTTGAGTTCGAGATTCATTGGCCCGTATGAGATTATCGAGTGTATTGGGCCAGTAGCATATAGATTGTTGTTACCACCAGAACTAGAAAAGATTCATAATGTATTCCACATATCGATGCTTCGAAGATACAGATCTGATCCTTCGCATATAATTTCACCATCTGAGATAGATATTTAGTCTGATATGACTTACGAAGAAAAGCCGATCCGTATTTTAGCTCGCGAGGTTAAAGAGTTACGAAATAAGAAAATTCCTTTATTAAAAGTATTGTGGCATCGCCATGGTATTGAAGAGGCTACATGGGAGCCTGAGGATTCTTTGAGACAGCAATATCCGACTATGTTTAACAGTAAGATTTTCGGGGACGAAAATCCCTAAGGGGGGATAATTGTAACAGTCTGGTTTTGACCCTAGTTGAAATAATGGTTTCAGGACCACATATCCGAGTTGGAAAAATATTTTAATATGATTTTCTGTGCCTATTGTATGTGAATGAGCATGTGTGAAAGTCTCGTATGAAAATTTAACTATTTGTGTGCTTAATTTACAAAAAGGACGTAATCGCGTAAAAGGTAAAAGCTATATGCTAGATGTTAAAAGTGCTACTTGGTTTATTAAATGAAAGGTCCTTATGTTGTTATTTGACCATTGGAAGTTTGAATGGACATTAATAACCATCCATTATGTGATTTTATAATAGTTTAATAAAGGTTATAATAGTAAAATGTTTAATAAGTTAATATGTGTTAAAATAAAACATGCAAATAAGCATTATATGTTGTTTTTGTGCCGAAAATTGAAGAAAAAAAAAGAAAAGAAAAGAGTTTTAGGATTCGGCAAGTTTAAAGCTTAATTGAGGTATGTTTTTGTTTTGATTTTTTGATAATTTGTATGTTTCTATAATCGTTGTTTCGTATACTATCTCAAAACCAGATTGTTTAAGTCTATCTTTATCAATTTTGAGCCTATTTTGCAAACAAGTCAACCTTACTTAATTTTACAATCAAGCATTTAGACGACTCGAATCACAAAACCAAAACGAGTTTGTATCACACATTTCTTTCTGGGCTTCGAGACATAATGTTTTACTCCTCACTACAAGACGTCACCAATCCACTCGAAAAGAAAATTATTGTCCACTCCACTCATGTTTATGCTCATTTTTGGCTTTTACCCTCTAATGCTCTTACTCACTTTTGCCTTTTTCCACTTGTATTCACCTCTCTAAGTTCGTAAGTGACTGCCTTAGACTTATCAGAAAATCTTTGTGGCTCAGCTTCAAAAATGTTGCAAAGGGTAAGTATTGATATTTGTATAGGGTAGGCTAAAAGAAAAGGAGATAGGAACTTGAAGTGTGGCAAAATTGTTTGTAAAAAGGAAATTTTAGAGCTCGGGAAACAATTCACTTTCGAAACTAGCCTTTCTCTTTTTTTTTATTATAATTTCAAATCTTTATATATATATATATATATATTTCACACCTTACACTTCAATTTTCTATATATGTATTTTTTATCACAGATTTGTTTTGATTTTTTTGAAAAGTTACACTGGGTATACTAGAACATTCGTACTTCTCGATTTTAACCAGCTCTAATACCAAATAATATAGACTCATGCTCATGAGTGTTTTCGACTCGTGAATGTTCCCAATCGTAAAATTGAGAAGTATCATTCAACTTGAAGTTAAAAGCTAAATTTGGCTAAGTATAGATTTAACAAAGAAGGGTTCAAATGTTTTAGATATAGTTAAGTTATGGTCCGGTTTAAAATAAAGGATTAGGTGAGTTAAAGTTGGAAATTTGATAGGATGGAATATGCTTAAGGTTGAAGAGTGAACCAATACTATAAATAGTATTGACCCGAAACTTATAACAACACTTAAGATGGATAGGAAGATAGATAAAACCTTGACCTGCTATCTAAATCAAGATAGCAACCAATGGTATATTTTCGAACACCACACTCATTTGAATGATAAGTTAAAGTGAATCAAGGATGACACCACAAGCTAAGCTAGATAACTCAAATTGAGTCACAAAAGATGCAAAGAGAGTTGAAATAACTCATAAAAGCTATATTGCTCATAAAGGTGTCCAAAGTCTGAATTACATGAAATGAGCTTAATATTTATTTCTAAAAACAAGGTCTAGTCGAATGGATAGCCTTTAATTCATCTTAATTGAGCCGATTGCTCTATGAGCTTTTCAACAAGTCCTTTGAGGTCTCCCATGCCTTCGTGACGCCAATAGCCTTGGACTTTGGTGTTCCCAATCAGCTAATTCAATTAGTCTTAGGAAGGAGCTGAATAAGCATGGGAAATGATCGGTCAAGTAGGTGTGAACAAGCTAAGATGCTACCTTGAAGAATAGCTCTTAATGGTTGCATGGGGCACATAAAAGGCTTAAATGTGAATAGCCGAAATTGAGCAGCCCCTTGGTGTGAACACTTAACGTTGGATGGTCACTTGGTGTGAACATGATTATTCATCTGAATGAACAAGTGTGAAAACACTTGTGGCCTTTACAATACATGAAAGGTTGCATGGAAGAAAGCAACCAGCAGCTCCCCCTTTTAATGTCATCCATATGCATGTTCTCCTCTTAAATGTTGTCTACTAATACCCTACAAGACACATTAAAATAGCTTAGTCACAATTTAATTGGTCTAAACAAAACATATATTAAAGGTGTCTAAACTAGGACATATTTAAACATATATTTAAGATGTCTTATGCTATGACATAATTAAAAACCTTTATTAAATATGTCCAAATTATGACATAATTAAACTCATATTAAAGTTGTCTAAATTATAACTTAATTAATAACTTAAACTAATTAAACTAAATTAACCAAAACTGAATTAATTGTTTATTCCAGGAAACAAAATGCACAAGTTTAAAAAGAGCTAAAGTTGAGCTAAATAAGCTTGAACAGGTTGTAAGGCACGCATGGATTGCTTATCCATGATCGTTTGATAAATTCCGCAACAGCATTACCCCAAACTCGGTCAATTAAACCCATAATAGCTTCTTTGAACCTTCTAGCTCAAGCTTGAGTAATCGGCCCCGTTGGTAGCTCCATAGGTTCCATCGTAGCTTTGGGTTGGTCTTGGGCCGTGGTCACATCAAACTTGATGCCCATGTCTATATTGAGGAAATTAGGGGTAGGTGAAGTTAGACCTACTACGGTTACACTTCAACTAGAAGAACGATCCTTAGCACATCTAGTAGGAAAAATTGAGGATGTATTGGTACGTGTAGAAAAATTTATTTTTCCTGCTAACTTTGTTATTTTAGACTTTGAAGCAAATAAAGAGGTGCCAATCATCCTAGGTGTAACAGCTCGGTTTAGACCCTAGCCAAAATACTGGTTTTGAGACCACAAATCTAAGTCAAAAAAATATTTTAATATTATTTTTCGTGCTTATAATATGTGAATTGATATCTATGAAAGTTACATTTTAAAATTTGATCGTTTGTGTGTTTAATTTGCAGAAAGGACCTAATCACAGAAAATGAAAAAGTGACTTGCTATTTGTTAAAAATCCCTAATAGCTATGTCTCTTTAAATGAGAGGTCCTTATGTTGTTAATATGCCATTTACATGGTAAGCAGACAATAATGACCTTATATGTTAATGTTTTGAATGTTTATTAATGATGGGCAAAATGGTAATTGATGTATTATCAAGTATTTAATAAAACAAAACATGAAATTAAGTTTATTCTAGTGTTCATGCACCGAAAATAAAAAAGAAAAACCTAAGTTGAAGAGTTCTAAGTTTCGGCAAGCTCAAGCATTAATTAGGTATGTGTTTTTGATCGGTTTTTGATAATTTCTATGTTTTTGTGATCGTTCCTTTGTGTTCTATCAAGCCCATGTCTCAATTTCTGAATTTGATGGTGATTTTGAATTATTCCATTCATGCTTTTATGAGTTTTGTGATGATAGTTGATGAAAAATGAAAGATATGTGTTAGATTACTATGTTTTGTATTGGGATTTTTGATGAATTTGAGTATTTTGGGCTAAATTGTAAAAATAAGAAATTAAAGAAATAAATGTGAAATAAATAAAATATATGGGCTTATATGAACTACATGAAAATTTGGCTAAGCATGTGTATATGGAAATTTTTATGTATTTTGTCATTTTATGAATTAATGTTAAAATGTGAAAATGAGAGGGCTAATTTATAAAATACCCTAAATATGTGTCAATGGATTTATTTGAATGAATGTGAGATTGAAAAAATTAAATTTGAATTTATATAGATCAAGAACCAAAGAAAACGGATTTGGATCAAGGAAAGTCGAAAGTCGAAAGTCGTCGAGTAGTCGATTTCGTTTGTTAGAATCCATATGAGGTAAGTCGTTATACAAATTAATGTGTTTTGAATTGAATTATTATTGTTTGTATGCTATTGAACAATGATGAGTGGATATATGAATTGAAAATGAGAAAGGTTTGATAATGTGATGACGTTCGACAAGCCCCGTGAGAACCATAAGAATAATTAGGATACATATGTCATGACATAGGACTTCCGATATGTATTTTCGTGTAAGACCATGTTCGGAATGTTGGCATCGATTTGATATTTACGTGTAAGACCATGCTTGGGACATCAACATCATATTTGATTTCATGTAAGACCCTGTCTGGACAGTGGCATCGATATTAGATTACATGTAAGACCACGTCTGGGACATTGGCATTGTACGAGTTTTTCGAGCTATTCGAGTATCCTTAATGATTTCGAACGGTTCAACAGGCATTCCGAGAAAATGAGTAACTATGTGGTTGTGTCTCCGATTCAGGTACGTTTGAAATGTATGTCATGTTTGAGAATGAAAGGTAAGTATATGAACATATGTGGACATATGAAATATATATACAATATATGAGACTTAAGGATTTATGGTTATGCTTTGTCATGAGCTACAAAAATGATTTGGTTTAGAATTGTGCAATGTATTAAGTTTATTTGTATATGGCTTATTAAGCTTTTGAAAGCTTACTTTGTGTGTGTTTTAACTGTTTTATAGATTATAAAAGCTACCGGGAGCTCGGGGATCTTTGAGGATCATCATCACACTATCGAACTTAATTTTGGTACCTTCTGAAAATGTATATATCACAGCAAGGCATGTATAGGCTAGAGAACTTTGAATGTGTTTTGAGACATGTATATCTAGCCATGTGATATGGCTTGGTTATGGATGAAATTATGACTGAATTTTGGTATATGTTTTGTGTTCAAAAATGGTATGTTTTGATGCGCTCTTGAATGTCCAAATGAAATGGTTAATTTTGGTAAGTTTCATAATTGATTTGGGAAGTTATTATGATGTGATGAATTGAAATGGATTAATATGATGTATGAATCATGTGCTTTTGATATAAATTTTATGCATGATTTAGTATGTTTTTTGGCTGCCTTTGGGATATGAAATGTGCTTGGTTTCATGCTTGTAGGGATGGTCTAAAATGGATGGTAATTTGGCTTTGCAAATAGCCTATTTTTGTCCACACGGGCAGAGACACGGGCGTGTGTCTCAGCCGTGTGCGACACACAATTATGTTACATGACCGTGTGTCCCCTGGGGTACCCTACGATTTAAAGTCAGTATACCCTACAGTTTTGACGCAGCCTAGACACACGGGAATGTCTATCGGTCATGTGTGGCACATGGGCATGTGTTCGACCGTGTAATCCAAGTCAGTAGCCTCCTTAATTATCACACGGCCTGGCACACGGGCATGTTATGTGGCCGTGTGGACAAGTCAGTATGTATGCGCTGTTTTGCCACGGCCTGGACATACGAGCATGTCTAATACTGTGTGAGGCACACGGCCTATTCACACGAGCGTGTGACCTTTGTAACTTAGAAAAAATGTTTAAGTTTTGAAAAATTTTGTATCATTCGGTTTAGTCTCGACCTCTTTCTAAAGCATGTTTAAGGTCTCGTTGACCTAAGAAAGGGACTTCATGTTGATGTTTGACTATGATGCTATATTGTTTGTGAAATGAATACAAAATTTCCAATATTTCCGGTAATGCCTTTTAACCCTAGTCTGACGACGGATACGAGTTATGGGTGTTACATTTGGTTGGTATCAGAGCTACGGTTTAGTCGATTCTAGGACTAACGTAGCGTATGTGTGTCTAGCTATACATGCCATATATATGAACTGCGATAATATGATGATTCCTGACAATGAAAATGTGTTTTTACATAGTAAATAGATCCCGAACGAGCCGTAGCTGACGATGTTGAAAGTAATGTGCCTGCTCCCGCTCAAGGGGCAGCGCCATCTGATTCTAAACCTGTGACTAGTAGCCATGAGGGAGAGGCTAAGCAAGCCTTTTACCAAATAATGAATGATTAGTTTACTCAATATATGAGAACTAATCCGGCTGTGCCACAACCTTCACCCCCATTAAATTCTCCACAAGTCCCTGTAATGGCACAAGCTAATCCGATTCAATTGAAAAAGCCTCCTGTCAAAAAAATTAGAGAATATGGGGCCGAGGAATTTCGTGCTACTACTAATGATGATGCTGGGAAAGCTGAACTTTAGCTAGAGAATACGTTACTAGTGTTTAATGAATTATCATATACTCCCGACGAATTCCTTAAGTGTGTCGTTTTGCTTCTGAGAGATACAGTGTATCATTGGTGGAAGACACTGATATCTGTGGTTCCGAGAGAATGAGTGACTTGGGAGTTCTTTTAGTCTAAGTTTAGAAAGAAATACATCAGTCAGAGATCCATTGATTAGAAACGTAAAGAGTTTCTTGAGTTAAAACAGGTTCGTATGTCTGTTATGGAATACGAGCGAGAATTTGTGATATTGAGCCAATATGCACGATAATGTGTCTTGACTGAAGCAATAATGTGTAAGAGATCCGAAGATGGTTTGAATGAAGACATCAAGTTGCTAGTCGGAATTCTGGAGATAAAAGAGTTTGTTGTGCTTGTTGAACGAGCATGTAAAGCTGAAGAACTCGAGAAAAAGAAAAGAAAAGGCTAGAGAGGTGCAAAAAATATCATCGAGAAAGTCATTTCATACAGCATCAAAGAAATTCTGAGATGATTATAACCATTCAAAGGCTAATGTGGGACATTCGAGTAGAGATCATACTAAATCGCATTCAAGTTTCAGAACTCCAGCTACTTATATTGTAAGTGTTAGAAATTTGATCTGATCGACCCGAGTGTAGACATTGTGGTAAAAGACATCTGGTAAGTTGTAGATTGAATGGCCGAGCTTGCTTTAGATGTAGCTCCTTAGATCACTTTATCCGTGAATGTCCTGAGTCTGTAGAGCATGAGATTGTGCAAATTTCGAGGCCAAGTGGCAATACAACTCGAGGTAGACCTTTGAGAAGTACGGGAAATATGAGTGGTAGTCAAAGAGGGACTAAAGATACCACTGTTAGATCAGAGGCTCGTGCACCTGCCAGAGCCTATGCTATTCGTGGACGTGAGGAAGCTTTGTCTCCTAATGTTATAACTGGTACTTTTATACTTTATGATACTTCTATGATTACATTGATAGATCCAGGATCGACGCATTCGTATATATGCATGAATTTAGTATTCAGTAAGACTTTTCCTGTAGAGTCTACTGAATTCATGATTAGAGTATCAAACCCCCAAGTAAAAGTGTTTTAGTTGACAAAGTGTGCAAGAATTGTCCGTTAATGTTTCGAGACATTTATTTTCCAGCCGATTTGATGTTATTACCTTTTGATGAGTTTGATATAATTCTGGGCATGGATTGGTTAACTTTTCATGATGCTATTGTGAACTGCAAATGAAAAACTATTGATTTGAGATACAAGAATAATGAAATACTGAATTGAATCTAGTGATTTGAATGGGTTAACGGCTATGATTTCGTCGATGAAAGCTCAAAATTATGTGAAAAAAGGTTGTAAAGCCTATTTTGCCTATGTGATTGATTCAAAAGTAACAGAAAAAAAAGTTGAATCAGTGCATGTTGTTTGTGAATTCCCTAATTTGTTTCCTGAAGAACTTCCGGGATTACCTTTGATTCAAGAAGTTGAGTTTGGCATTGAATTAGTACCAGGGACTACTCTGATTTCGATAGCTCCGTATAGAATGTGTAATATCCTGAATTAGGGCCTAATCGGAATAGTGGTTTCGTGACCACAAATCCGAGATAGAAATAATTATTTTATAATTATTTTGATGATTATGATATGATTGCATGATTGTGTGAAAATTTCATGATGAAATTCTATGCCTAAAGTGCTTAAATTGAAAGTAGGGACTAAATCGAATAAGTTGCAAAACTTGCATTCTAGAAGTTTTTAGTATGAAATTGTTTTGGAATATTAATAAGGAGGTCTTAAATAGCAATTTGACCAATTTTAAGTTCATGGACAAAATTAGGACATGGAAGGAATTTTTGGAAAGTTTAGTAGTAAGGGTATTTTGGTCATTTAGTTATTAAAATGAATTAAAACAAAATTAAAAGCCAATTTTGTCCATCTTCTTCATTAGGCCGAAATTTCAAGGGTTCTCCATAGCTAGGGTTTGTTTCAAGCTTCCAAGCTCCATAGTAAGTGATTCCAAGCCCGCTTTTAATGTTCTTTACGTTTTGGAATCCGGTAGCTCGATTAAGCTTATGTTAGCAATAATTCAACCTAGGGTTTATATTTGGAAAAATACCCATAGGTGAAATTTGTGTATTTTGATGTTTTATGATAGAATATGGGGTTTTAAATTATGTTAGACAACTTGTACTACTCGATTTTAAGCAAAAACGAGTAAAAGGGCTTAATCGGTAAAAATACCTAATATTCACAAGTACATGTTAGAGTGAGAATTTGATGTTGCCATAGAAGAGAAAAGTGATCAGCATGTTGTAAAACATAAGAATAAGGAATAAAGTTTAATCCCGAGCCTAGGGGCAAAAATGTAAATATGCAAAAGATTAGGGGCAAAATTGTAATTTTGCCAAAATTTGAGTTAAGGATTAATTTGATAATGTGAGTATCAAATAAGCTAAATGTGTTATTTTAGATCAAGAAAGACGTGGAATCGACCTCAATTGAGGAAAAGAAAAGATTGTGGACTAAATTGCAAAATCTTTGTATTTTGGTACCAAGGCAAGTTCATGTGTAAATGTAGTAACATAATTGTCATTTTAAGCAATTTAATGTTGTTTATATGATATGATGCTGATTATTATCATGAAATATTATGCTTTGTGGTTATTGTTGAATAATATGTAATTATGTGAATTACTTGATGAGTATGAACTATCACCGAAGTACCGATTTCGATATTCCGTGGAAGACGGCAAAGATGTGTGATCGAGGGAAAAAGCCCGTTTGAACCTTAGGAATAGATTAGGATACAAGTGACATGTCACTAGGATGGTTAAGCATCCGAACTCGTTGAGTTGAGTCCGAGTTCACTTATGGATGCGAATGTCCGAACTTGTTGAGTTGAGTCCGAGTTCGTGAGATGTAACTAGGCATCCGAACTCGTTGAGTTGCGTCCGAGTTCACTTATGGATGCGAACGCCCGAGCTCGTTGAGTTGAGTCCTGTGACATCCCTAAATTGACCCTAGTCGGAAAGTGGTTTTGGGACCACTAAACCGAGTCATAATAATAATTAACCATCATAATTGATGCTCATTATATGCATATATGGATGTGTGAAAATTTCATGTTTGGATTTTGTTAATTGTAAGTGAATTTTTATCAAATAGGACTTATGTGAGAAAATTTAGAAATGTGCTAGGCAAATGTAAGGTGGCCTATTAATACAAGTGGGAAAGTGTTGTCCTTGCATGTCAAATTAGCCAAAATGAAGCATGATGGCCGGCCATGCTATGAGTGGAAACATGTTGCCAACACGTTTAGTTAGTGGATTATGTAGGAAGAATAAAGAAATGAAAAAAAAAGTAAAAAAAAGAGAATATGAAGAAAAACAAAGAAAAGAAAAAAAAAAAAGTGTTCATTCTCTCATTTTTCTCCTTGCTTGGCCGAATGTACTAAGAAGAAAGGGGGGGAAAGCTTGAGAAAATCAGCCATGGGAGTTTGCTAGACTAAGGTATGTTGATGTTATCCATGAGATTCATGCATGTTTTTAGTTGATAGTTTGAGTTCCACCTAACCCATGGTCTAAACCTTTACCATGAAATGGGGATGATATTCGCCATGGGTGTTGTCTTCTTGGTATCATTGATGTTTGATGTTTGATGTTGTGATGGTGAGGCATGAAGATGAGTTAAGTTTCGCTAAGGTGGGTTTGTGTGGATGTCATTTGCATGCTAAGTGTCAAGCTTTGTAATGATATATGTGTATGGTGTCTTTGATGTTGTGAATGGAAGTAGAAGAAAAGTAAAAGAAATTTATGTAGAAATATGATGTATGTGGATTCATAGGATGTTACAAATAGATGTGAAGCTATGCTAGAAGAGAAAAGAAATTCGCCAAGTGTTCATGGGAGGAAAACTATGTGTTTGAAAGAATAAAAATGATGCCATAATTGATAGTATAGGTATTCGCCATTTAATCAAGTGTGTAGGTGATGTTAGATCAATTTTAGCACATTCGGCTATAGGTAGGCATGTTGATAATCTCATTTAGACAATTAGACATAAAAGGGTGGTAATGAGGTTGAAAATTGTTGAATGGCTAGTTGGGTAATGAATGAAGCATTCGCCATATGAGGTAAAAATGGGTCATATGCTCATGAGATAAAATTTTGTGAATTGATGTATTAATGATGATAGTATAGTTGATGTCATGTATATATGTATAAATATTTGGCAAGACGGTTAAACTAGTTAATTTATTGACTAAGCTCAAGAAGCTCGAGGTGGAGAAACAAGCAAAGGCAAAGGAAAGAACATCGAGTAGCCGAGTTGGAACCATTTTGCCCAACACAAGGTAAGTCATTAAGCACATATGTTTGATATTGCTTAAATGATTGTAAAATCTATGCAATTGTATCTAATGGGATGCTATATATATATATATATAAATGAAATTGTATGTGTATGGAGTGATGACAATTGTTGAATGTAAAAGAAATAGTGAAATGTGTAGAAAGTTTGCTTTCGGCACTAAGTGTACGGGCAATACGTGTGTACGGTGACGAGATTGGCACTAAGTGTGCATGCTGGAAATATATGGCACTAAGTGTGCATGCTGGAAATATATGGCACTAAGTGTGCATGCTGGAAATATATGGCACTAAGTGTGCATGCTGGAAAAAAATACGGCACTGGGTGTGCGAGCTCGAAGGGTATGGCACTATGTGTGCGGGCACTATGTGTGCGGGCTTAAATTGCGTGGCACTAAGTGTGCGAAATCGAGTATTAAGCACTGTGTGTGCGTACTCTATATATATGGAGGGTGTGTCTCCATCGAGTTGAGTATGGACAGCGGATCGGGTAAGTACCTCGAGCTCATGACGAATAGAAAATACGTTCATGCTCGGGGTTGAATTTGGTAAGCCTTAAATCTATGTGATGATTGAAATTGTATGATTGTGGTGGAAATGAGTTAGTGTGTGAAAATGCTTCAAATATCTTGTTGTGTAGAATATGAAATGTGGATGTATGACTTGGTATGAGATTGGACCAAAAGGTCCGAGGAATTATGGTATAGATTCGATATGGATGAGTACCTAACCTCGTTTATTGTTCATGTTGTAGTAACTTTATCAGTGGATTGATGAATGCTTATGACTTACTGAGTTATAAACTCACTCGGTGTTTTCTTGTCACCCATTTTAGGTCTCTCGGACTCGTATTGTTTGCGTGATCGGAACCGTCGTTGAAGTCATCACACCGGCTGAAATATTTTGGTATTGTCTTCGTTGTTGAAGAACATTTGGCATGTATAGGCTATTATATTTTGTTGAACTGTGGGTTGTAAACTTTAAGCCATGTGAAAATGGCCTCTGTGGTCGTCGAGTGGGATGCTAGAACCTATAGCCACGAGTCTTAGAAACTTTAATTTTGATAAGGTGGCCATAATTTGTGTCATGTATGATGGATGATTAAGGCCAAGGAAAGATTCATGAAATTGGCGTAGTCTACTGCAGTAACTGTTGCGGACAGCAGCAGTGAGGTGAGATTGAAAAATCACTAAAAATAGTAGAAGTAGAATTAAATAGTGAATAAATTATGCAATTGAACCTTGATGAATCTAGTTTAATATGGATGGAACGAAACGACCATATGATCTGTATACTGAGAGATATTAAAGTTCTCGTGAGACAGGGCCAGAACAGTTTCTGGGTCCCCTGTCGTGACTTTGAAAATTTACTATAAATTATCCAGAAAGAATTAGAAGTCATGCCTTATATATGCAGATTCCATTTTGATTCTAGTTTCATTAGAAACAAACGGAACCAGTATTAAAGCCCTGTACAGAGAGATATTCAAGTTTTAACGCGCGAAGGTCAGTGTAGTCGACTCCTGTAACATTGGTGACTTTAACTAATAAACTGTACCAATTGGCCTGACAAAAAATTCTAGAAATAAATCCATGGATAGATATATGAGTCTAAATTCAGGGAAAATTTACGGAATCAGTTTCCGAGTTTTGAAACTCGAGATATGATTTTTAAGGCGAAAGTGACGCAGTTAGCTAGCCTGCCTAGAACAGCAATCAGATTTTACAAAGAGAGAAATAAGGGAAGTAAGCCCGGTAACACCACGTGTTCAAATCCGGTGACGGTCACGGGTTTGGGGTGTTACAAGTCCGAGTTCGCTTATGGGCGGGTTACATGATTGCTTGATTGCATATATGGCACTTATGTGCAAGTTATCCATGTATCCGAATTATATTCCGATGTGTTCAACGGGTAAAGTTCTACTCAAATGGAGGAATATTCGAGATGTAAAGAGACGTATTAGTAAGTGATATGAAATGGATATTTTGGACAGGTATGTATTTAACCCTCGGGTTGAGTGTTGATTACAACCACGATAAGGTAATAAGATGATGAAAAATGATTAAAAAAATGTGATAAGTGTGTTGATGATATATGCTAATGTTGATTAGTTTGATTGTTTGTTATGTTATTTATTATTTACATATGAACTTACTAAGCATTTATGCTTACTCCCTCCTTCTTACTCATTGTAGTTTTGGACAAGCCAGTTCAGGAGTCGGGATAGGTCGAAGGCTCAGTCACACTATCAGGAAGATTTTTGGTAAATGGCTTGTAAATTTAAGTATGGCATGCATAGCAATATACTTATTTTGTGTAAATGATTTTATGATATGGTGACAGAATGGTTGAGAAAATATTTGATAATGATAAATTATGAAAATGGTAAGTTTAGATTATGTTTGATGTTAAGGAAAATTATTAAGATACTTAGTGCATAAAAACTCATAAGAGGGATGAAATTTGCCATAAACAGAATACTGCAGCAACATTGACGCGAGTTTGAAAATTTACTAAAAATCATAGAAATTGAATTTGGCGATGTAACACCCCAAACCCGAGACCATCGCCGGTGTCGGACCCGAGGGGTTAACAAGCCAAGTTCACATGTTTTTGCCCACCAATTTGACATTTCCAGTCAGGCTGGAAAACTGCGTCACTGTCGCCTTAAAAATCATATCTCGAGTTCCAAAACTCGGAAACTGGTTTCGTAAATTTTCCCTGAATTTAGACTCATATATACATCCATGGTTTTATTTATAGGATTTTTGGTCGGGCCAATTGGTACAGTTTATTAGTTAAAGTTACCCATGTTACAGGGATTGACTGCTCTGACCTTCTCGCGGTATAACTTGAATATCTCTCTGTACAGGGCTTTAATGCTGGTGTCGTTTGTTTCTAATGAAACTAGACTCAAAATGGAATCTGTACATATAAGGTATGTCTCCTAATTCTTTTTTGATAATTTATAGTGAATTTTTAAAGTTGCGATAGGGAACCCAGAAACCATTCTGGCCCTGTCTCACAATAGCTTTAATATCTCTTAACCTGTAACTCCTATGACCATTTCGTTTCTTCCATATGAAAATATACTCATCAAGGTTCATTTACATAGCTTATTCACTATTTAATTCCATTCCTATGAATTTTGGTGATTTTTCACATTCACGCCACTGCAGCTGGCAGCATCTGTTTTAAGGTAGGACTTACCTATTTGGTAGTCTCCATGATTCAACTAGTCTTGCCATACATAGGTTCATATATGATCATTTTAACCATGCCAATGGCTGATCATATGACCAACATTCCCATTTCCAAGCCATAGCCACATCATGACACCAAATATATACATACAACCCACAATTAGTCTAAGTTCATGCTTCCCTTTTCGAGCCATTTTCGCATGGCCGTACATACTTACATTACAACATATTTAACAAACAAGGGTAGTCCTATACATGCCATCTCAAGTTCAACCAAAATTTATACCAAAATGGAGGCTTGATAGTGTGGATGACTTGACTTCAACGATCCCAAATCCGATTGCCTCGAGCGAAATCTAGAAAATCGAGAGCCAAAGCAACGGGTAAGCATTTTATGCTTAGTAAGTCTCAAGGAATATAATCAACTCTAATTACAGCAATACATTCACATAGCCAAATGCATCATTTCATTTGTACACATTCCTACTTCACACTTCATCATTATATAATTTCACAAAGTATCAATCAATTCAATAACTGAAATTCATTAGTCGATTGAGCGAATGTTGCTCAAACATGTCGACTTTCAATGCACATATAACGTACCTTATCCTTTGGGCTTTTCGAGTGTGCTAATTGAATTCATTACAGCAACCAACACTCACCTCCAGCCCAAGATTCTTCGAATATAACCGGATATAATCACGTGCACAAATGCCTTGGTCTTAGCCGGATAAAATGTCTCGCACGAATGCCTTGGTCTTAGCCGGATGTAGCCACTAGCGCAATTGCCTTGGTCTTAACCGGATATAATTTCAGCATAATTGTCTTGAGATTTAGCCCGGATATCATTCAATTTCCCATGAACACATACATCAATTATCATTGGACATACATAATTCATTTTCGTTACTAAGGCTCAAACGCAATTATAGTCACAAGCATATTCGTCTTGGGACTTAGCCCGGTAGAATTCAAATACTCATGCATACACAATCAATAATCAATACACATCCATACTTTATTTCACACAATTCAAGTACGGTCACTTCTTGAGGACTTACCTCGGATGTTGTCGAACGGCTTTTTGCTATTCGATCACCTTTTCCTTCCCTTGTCCAATTGTGGTCTTCTAAGCTCTTGAGCTAATTCAAACAAATTCAATTTATTAAAACCTCATTGTGCTAGTTTTTGGCCGAATATGACAAGGAGTTTAAATGGTCATATGGCCACCCTTTAGCTTGAATACACAATGGTCATGCACATTTTATACTACATCAAGCAATTCAATACAATTTATTCGAGCATCAAGGAAATGCTAAGGCCTTCAATAGGCTACCCAAGGCGAATATTCATGTACATGTTGAGGTCAATTTTGCACTTAATACCTCACAAAAACAGCATGCAATTTAGTAATTAATGCTTTGCACATTGTGGCCCAAAACTTATAATATAGCATCAAGCACCTACATGTGTGCTAGGTCAATTGTGCTTGCAATTTAACAAGCATTCTTCCACATCTTCTTCTTTAAACCAATATATTCATCACTTAGTTCATAACCAAAACATAATGTGCAATCATATATATGCATATATGAGCATGGCAATTTCAAGGTGTCCATAGCCATCCAAAACACAAATTTTAACTAACATGCAAGAAGCATGAATCATGCTCAAGAATGCATCATGGCCGAATATGACAATCATGCTTCTTTTCAACTTCAATCATGATAAAACAAAAGAAAGCTCAAAATCTTACTCATGAGTAGACAATCCATCATTGCATGCATCATCATCAAGTTTCACACTTAGCATGCAATGGCTTTATCACCATAACAACTTTGGCCAAATGCCATTTCCATGGCATAACAAAGATTTGAGCCATGGCTAACATGCACATCAAATTAGCAACCAAAACATGCATGAAACTCCCAACACAACCTCATACATACCTTACTCTTGATGCAAATTTAGCCAAATCACCTTCTAGATCTCTTCTAAACAAAGGAAATGAAGCAAAATCCCTCTTCCTCTTAGTATTTTGGCCAAAAGGAGAGAACAAGGATGAACAATTTTTTGTTTTCTCTTCTTGGTTACACGGCAATGGGGGAATGCTACGCTCTCACACACATTTTTTTTTCATTCTTTTCTTACCCATGCTTATTTGTTTATTATTTCTCCCTAATGCCCAACAAAACATGTTTCATGACATGTTTAGCCCATATCTCTTTGTCATGGCCGCCATCACTTGTAAAAGGGGAATTTGACATGCAAGTCCATTATTTTGCATGCATGCTCTAATTAGTCATCACACATTTCCTATCGTACTTTCAAAGTTCACTACTAAGTCCTTTCTAGTGGAATTCACCTTTATAACACTAAATCAATCATCATAAAATGTCATACATGAGCACACATATTATAGGCATCAAAATAAATTTTAATTATTTTTATGCCTCGGTTTTGTGGTCCCGAAACCACATTCCGACTAGGGTCAATTTTGGGCTGTCACAACTCTCCCCACTTAAGAAATTTTCGTCCCGAAAATCTTACCGTAAATAGGTTTGGATATCGCTCTTTCATAGAGTTCTCGGTCTCCCAAGTAGCTTCTTCTATCCCGTGCTTGAGCCATAACACTTTCACTAGTGGAACCCGCTTGTTTCGCAACTCTTTCACTTCCCGTGATAGGATACGAATCGGTTCTTCCTCATAACTCATATTGGCTTGAATTTCAATTTCTGATGGACTAATCACGTGCGATGGATCGGATCTATAGCGTCGAAGCATCGAAACATGAAAGACATCGTGAACCTTTTGAGTTCGGGGCAAAATCAAGCGATATGCCATGGACCGACTCGCTCGATATCTCATATGGTCCAATGAACCTCGGCTCAACTTGCCCTTACTACGAACACGAGTATCTTTTTCCAAGGCGATACCTTGAGAAACACTTTATCACCCACCTGATACTCGACATCCTTATGCTTCAGATCCGCGTATGACTTCTGACGATCGGAGGCTATCTTCAGACTTTCACGGATTACTTTCACTTTCTGTTCAGCATCCCTAATCAAATCCACCCCGTAAATCTTGCTTTCACCGAGCTCAGTCCAAAACAATGGCGCACGGCATTTACGACCGCATAAGGCCTCGTAGGGTGCCATCTTAATACTTGATTGAAAGTCGTTGTTGTAAGCGAATTCAATTAACGGAAAATACCGTTCCCATGAACCACTAAACTCGAGGACGCAACATCTTAACATATCCTCAAGTATCTGAATTACCCGCCGGATTGACCATCGGTTTGGGGTGAAAGGCGGTCTTGAAATGCAACTTGGTACCCAAAGCTTCTTGCAACTTTTTCCAAAATCGCGAGGTAAATCTCGGATCTCTATCCGACACGATAGAAATAGGCACCCGTGTAATTTCACAATCGAGAAACGTACAATTCCGCTAATTTGTCCATTGAAAAATCCGTGACGACGGGACAAAGTGGGCCGACTTAGTCAATCGATCTACCACGACCCAAACCGCATCCTTCTTACTCACGACAATGGCGGTCCGGATACAAAGTCCATTGTGACTCGATCCCATTTCCACTCGGGTATCGTGATTGGTGAAGTAATCTCAAGGCACCGATGTTCCGCTTTCACTTGTTGACATATTAAACATCTCGAAACAAAGTCGGAGATGTCTCGCTTCATACCATGCCACCAAAACCAACGTTTCAAATCATTGTACATCTTCGTACTCCGGGTGGATTGCCATTCGGCTACAATGGGCTTCATTCGAATTATCGAAATGAGTTCAATTCTTTGGGACACACAGACGACTTTTGAACCTCAAACAATCGTCATCGTCGATTTGAAACTCCGAGTCCTTGTTCGAACACACGCAGCCCGTTTGCAACCAACTCGTCATCGACTTTCGAGCTTCTCGAATTTGGTGTGTCAATAATGGTTTGGCTTTCAATTCAGCCACTAACACACCGTCGGATCGGGTAGACAAGTGCACATTCATCGCTCGTAATGTGAATAACGATTTACGACTCAAGGCATCCGCAACCACATTCGCCTTTCCGGGTGATAGTCAATGATCACTCATAATCCTTTAACACTCGAGCCAACGTCTTTGTCGCAGATTTAAGTCTCTTTGGGTCATCAAATACTTGAGACTTTTGTGATCCGAGTATACATGGCACCTTTCACCAAATAAGTAATGTCGCCAAATCTTTAAGGCGAATACGATGGCGGCCAATTCGAGATCATGAGTCGGATAATTTTTCTCATGTGGCTTTAATTGCCTCGACGCATAGGCCACAACTCGACCTTCTTGCATTAATACGCAACCTAACCCAAGTAGAGAGGCGTCGCTATAGATGACAAACTCTTTGCTTGGACTCGGGTTGCACTAGAATTGGGGCTTCATCAAATAAGTTTTCATTGATCGAAACTTTTTGGCATTTCTCCGTCCATTCGAACTTAACGTCCTTTTGGAGTAGCCGTCATCGGCGTGGCTATCGTTGAGAAGCCTTTACAAATCGTCGGTAATAACCAAGCAAGCCCCAAAAAGCTTGAACCTCAAGAATATTTCTGAGGCTTCCAATTTAGTATGGCTGAAATTTTATTCGGTCGACTCGAATACCGATCTGAATACCACATGACCCAAGAAGCTAACCTCTCTTAACCGAACTCACACTTGCTGAACTTAGCATATAATTGCTTGTCCCGTAAAATTTGCAAAGCACTAACCGCAGTGTTCAAGATGTTCGGTCTCATTTCTTGAATAGACCAAGATGTCATCAATGAACACGACTACTAATCGATCCAAATATGGTCTAAAGATCCGATTCATTAAATCCATAAATACCGCGAGGGCATTAGTGAGCCCAAACGGCATCACTAGGAACTCATAGTGACCATATCTCGCTCAAGGCGTCTTGGGCACGCCCGAATCTCGGATTCGCAATTGATAATAGCCCGATCTCAAATCTATTTTCGAGAACACCGAGGCTCCTTGATTGATCGAACAAGTCATCAATACGTGGCAACGGATATTTGTTCTTTATCGTCGCTTTATTAAGTCGACGATAGTCGATGCTGATCGCATGGTTCCATCCTTCTTCTTCACGAACAACACCGGCGCACCCTAAGGCGAAAAACTCGGCGAGCAAAACCTCTATCCACCAATTCTTGCAACCGAGCTTTCAACTCCTTTAATTCCATTGGTGCCATACGATCACGGAGCTATCGAAATTGGAGTGGTACCGGTACCAATTCGATGCCAAATTCTATTTCCGAACAGTGGTAAACCCGGCAATTCTTGGAAAACATCCGGTATTCACAAACCACGGGCACGATTCGGGTTTCTTCTCCGATTCCTTGTCATCGAGTACGACGCAAGGTACGCCGCACCCTTTTCTTACATATTTACGGGCCAACATCGCTGATATTACGGTGGCAACCCTTTAAGTCCGTGGACTCAACCCGAATTATTTCATTATTCGCGCACCTCAAATCGATAGTTTTGCTCTTGCAATTTACAAGCGCATCGTGCATGGTCAACCAATCCAAACCAAGAATAACATCGAACTCATCGAACGGCAAAAGCATTAAGTCCGCCGGAAAACAAGAACCTCGGAACACTAGGGGACTTTTCTTGCACACTTTGTTAACAAGCACGTAATGACCCAAGGGTTTGACACCGAATTACAAACTCGAGAGACTCAATAGGCAAAGTCTTCTTGGATGCTAAGGTTTCACATATATATGAATGAGTAGAACCGGGGTCAATCAAAGCAATCACATTTGTATTGAAAAGAATGAAAGTACCGGTAATAACATCCGGAGAGGCAAGCATCCTCGCGTGCGCAGATGGCATAAGTCCTAGCAGAGCACGAGCCTCGATCCGATGGTAGCATCTCTAGATCCTCTCGACCGCCACCGACATTGCCCATATTTCTAGGTGGCCTACCTCGGCGATGGTAGCACCGGGTTTGCACTCGACTTACATTCTGCTCATGCATCCTCGGGCAATCCTTCATAAAGTGGTCGGCCGATCCACACTTATAGCAGAGCGATCACGAAACCAACAGCTCCCGAATGCCATTTGCCACAATGTGGACACTCCGCCTCTCTAGGCGATCATTTCCACCCAGCGATCAAGTGACTCGTGTGGTCACAGGGGTCGATCGCGTCCTCGTCTAGAAAAGCCCAAACGCTCTAGACTGCTCGCATCATCTCGAAATCTCTTCGATGCTTGTTGAAGAGACTTTCCGAGGACCTCTTTCGAATTCTCCAATCCCCACATCAGCTTTTTGTTTCTCCTTTCTAAGCTCTTGACTTTACAAGCTCGCTCAACAAGTACTACAAACTCTCGTATCTCGAGAATGCCAACAAACATCCTTATATCATCATTCAGCCCATCCTCAAGCGTTTACATAATAGCTTCGGACGAAATGCATTCTCGTGTGTCTGGCTAAGCCTCACAAACTTTCGTTCGTAGTCGGTAATGAGACATAGAACCTTGCTTAAGATCAAGAAATTCCTCCGCTTTTGGTCGATGAATCTCGATCGATATACTTTTTGAACTCGGTTTGAAAGAATTCCCAAGTCACTTGCTCTCTAGGCACCACAGAAGTCAGAGTACTCCACCAATAGTAGGCGGACTCGCGTAGCAAGGAGATGGTACACTTTAAGCACTCATCGGGTGTACAGGATAGCTCATCAAGCACCCGGATAGTGTTATCTAACCAAAATTCAGCGCTTCGGCATCATCATCATCCGTAGCCTTAAATTCAGTGGCCCCATGTTTTCGAATCCTATCGACTGGGGGCTTACTTGACCTTATTTGGTCAGTCACCGGAGGTATTGTAGGTGCGGGGGTTGCATTTGTCGGGAATGGAGGTTGTGGAACAGCCATGTTGGTTCGAATGTATTGATTAAACCATTCGTTCATCACACTATAAAAGGCTTGCCTAGCCTCGTCATTAGGATTGCTGGCCATAGGTTGAGAGTCCGCCGGCGCTGTCCCTTGCGCGGGGGCAGGCGCCACACTCTCCACATCATCAGCTATCGCTCGGTTGGGATCGGGATCCATTGCTACAACAAACACAAAGTCGAATTGTCAGAATCATCACACTATCGATTCATCATTTAATGGCATGTATAGCTAGACCCCAAACACATCACGGTAGTCCTAAAATCGACTAAACCGTGGCTCTGATACCAATAAAATTGCAACACCCCAAACTCGAGACCATCGCCGGTGTCGGACCCGAGGGGTTAACAAGCCAAGTTCACATGTTTTTGCCCACCAATTTGACATTTCCAGTCAGGCTGGAAAACTGCGTCACTGTCGCCTTAAAAATCATATCTCGAGTTCCAAAACTCGGAAACTGGTTTTGTAAATTTTCCCTGAGTTTAGACTCATATATACATCCATGGTTTTATTTCTAGGATTTTTGGTCAGGCCAATTGGTACAGTTTATTAGTTAAAGTTACCCATGTTACAGGGATCGACTGCTCTGACCTTCTCGCGGTATAACTTGAATATCTCTCTGTACAGGGCTTTAATGCTGGTGTCGTTTGTTTCTAATGAAACTAGACTCAAAATGGAATCTGTACATATAAGGTATGTCTCCTAATTATTTTTGGATAATTTATAGTGAATTTTTAAAGTTGCGACAGGGAACCCAGAAACCATTCTGGCCCTGTCTCACAATAGCTTTAATATCTCTTAACCTGTAACTCCTATGACCATTTCGTTTCTTCCATATGAAAATATACTCATCAAGGTTCATTTACATAGCTTATTCACTATTTAATTCCATTCCTATGAATTTTGGTGATTTTTCACATTCACGCCACTGCAGCTGGCAGCATCTGTTTTAAGGTAGGACTTACCTATTTGGTAGTCTCCATGATTCAACTAGTCTTGCCATACATAGGTTCATATATGATCATTTTAACCATGCCAATGGCTGATCATATGACCAACATTCCCATTTCAAGCCATAGCCACATCATGACACCAAATATATACATACAACCCACAATTAGTCTAAGTTCATGCTTCCCTTTCGAGCCATTTTCGCATGGCCGTACATACTTACATTACAACATATTTAACAAACAAGGGTAGTCCTATACATGCCATCTCAAGTTCAACCAAAATTTATACCAAAATGGAGGCTTGATAGTGTGGATGACTTGACTTCAACGATCCCAAATCCGATTGCCTCGAGCGAAATCTAGAAAGCGAGAGCCAAAGCAACGGGGTAAGCATTTTTATGCTTAGTAAGTCTCAAGGAATATAATCAACTCTAATTACAGCAATACATTCACATAGCCAAATGCATCATTTCATTTGTACACATTCCTACTTCACACTTCATCATTATATAATTTCACAAAGTATCAATCAATTCAATAACTGAAATTCATTAGTCGATTGAGCGAATGTTGCTCAAACATGTCGACTTTCCAATGCACATATAACGTACCTTATCCTTTGGGCTTTTCGAGTGTGCTAATTGAATTCATTACAGCAACCAACACTCACCTCCAGCCCAAGATTCTTGAATATAACCGGATATAATCACGTGCACAAATGCCTTGGTCTTAGCCGGATAAAATGTCTCGCACGAATGCCTTGGTCTTAGCCGGATGTAGCCACTAGCGCAATTGCCTTGGTCTTAACCGGATATAATTTCCAGCATAATTGTCTTGAGATTTAGCCCGGATATCATTCAATTTCCATGAACACATACATCAATTATCATTGGACATACATAATTCATTTTCGTTACTAAGGCTCAAACGCAATTATAGTCACAAGCATATTCGTCTTCGGGACTTAGCCCGGGTAGAATTCAAATACTCATGCATACACAATCAATAATCAATACACATCCATACTTTATTTCACACAATTCAAGTACGGTCACTTCTTGAGGACTTACCTCGGATGTTGTCGAACGGCTTTTTCGGCTATTCGATCACCTTTTCCTTCCCCTTGTCCAATTGTGGTCTTCTAAGCTCTTGAGCTAATTCAAACAAATTCAATTTATTAAAACCTCATTGTGCTAGTTTTTGGCGAATATGACAAGGAGTTTAAATGGTCATATGGCCACCCTTTAGCTTGAATACACAATGGTCATGCACATTTTATACTACATCAAGCAATTCAATACAATTTATTCGAGCATCAAGGAAATGCTAAGGCCTTCAATAGGCTACCCAAGGCCGAATATTCATGTACATGTTGAGGTCAATTTTGCACTTAATACCTCACAAAACAGCATGCAATTTAGTAATTAATGCTTTGCACATTGTGGCCCAAAACTTATAATATAGCATCAAGCACCTACATGTGTGCTAGGCAATTGTGCTTGCAATTTCACAAGCATTCTTCCACATCTTCTTCTTTAAACCAATATATTCATCACTTAGTTCATAACCAAAACATAATGTGCAATCATATATATGCATATATGAGCATGGCGAATTTCAAGGTGTCCATAGCCATCCAAAACACAAATTTTAACTAACATGCAAGAAGCATGAATCATGCTCAAGAATGCATCATGGCGAATATGACAATCATGCTTCTTTTCAACTTCAATCATGATAAAACAAAAGAAAGCTCAAAATCTTACTCATGAGTAGACAATCCATCATTGCATGCATCATCATCAAGTTTCACACTTAGCATGCAATGGCTTTATCACCATAACAACTTTGGCCAAATGCCATTTCCATGGCATAACAAAGATTTGAGCCATGGCTAACATGCACATCAAATTAGCAACCAAAACATGCATGAAACTCCCAACACAACCTCATACATACCTTACTCTTGATGCAAATTTAGCCAAATCACCTTCTAGATCTCTTCTAAACAAAGGAAATGAAGCAAAATCCCTCTTCCTCTTAGTATTTTGGCCAAAAGGAGAGAACAAGGATGAACAATTTTTTTGTTTTCTCTTCTTGGTTGCACGGCAATGGGGGGGGGGAATGCTACTCTCTCACACACATTTTTTTTCATTCTTTTCTTACCCATGCTTATTTGTTTATTATTTCTCCCTAATGCCCAACAAAACATGTTTCATGACATGTTTAGCCCATATCTCTTTGTCATGGCGGCCATCACTTGTAAAAGGGAATTTGACATGCAAGTCCATTATTTTGCATGCATGCTCTAATTAGTCATCACACATTTCCTATCGTACTTTCAAAGTTCACTACTAAGTCCTTTCTAGTGGAATTCACCTTTATAACACTAAATCAATCATCATAAAATGTCATACATGAGCACACACATATTATAGGCATCAAAATAAATTTTTAATTATTTTATGCCTCGGTTTTGTGGTCCCGAAACCACATTCCGACTAGGGTCAATTTTGGGCTGTCACAGGCGATGGACTACATATAAAATTGAAGCTTATTATGTCTAGTTTCACATGAAACAAATGAAACAGGTAAAGGAATTATATGTTAGAAGATATTTGAATTTTAGTGAAACAGGTTCATAGCAGTTTCTGAATCCCCTGTTCCTACTTTAGAAATTCACCATAAATTGTAAAGATATAATTAGGTGGTGTATTTTATATCCTCAGAATCCTTATTGAGTCTAGTTTTAGGAGAAATAAACCTCATAGTCATATGAATTTTTTACAGAGAGAAATGTGGTTCGTAATAAACATAGGTCAGACCAGCCAAGTCCTGAAACAGGAGTAACTTTAACTAATAAACTGTACTAATTGGCCCAACAAAAAATTCTAGAAAAAAATTAGTAGATAGGTATATGAGTCTAGATTTAGGGAAAATTTACGTATCTTGATTTCAAGTTTCGTAACTTGAGATATGATTTTTCTTGTGACTGTGATGCAAGTAGCTTAAAAGCTGTGAATGTAGAAATAAATAATCCGAGTTCTAAATATGTTAAATTAAGCTTAGTAACACCTCATACTCGACTCCATGACGGTCTCGGCGTGGGGCATTACATTTAGTGGTATCGAGTAGGTTTAGTCGGTTCTCGGACTACGTGTTGTATGTACGGATTTTGCTATACATGCCATATGTATGAATTGTGATAGTGTGACGACTTGACCTTTTAAATGAATTTTTTATATAGTAAATGGATCCCGATCCATTGTGGTAGATGAAGTAGAGAGTAATGCGCCACTCCGATGAAGGAGCAGCACCGATGAAAACCCACCCCTCATTGTTGGTCGGGGAGGAGGAGAAAGGATCGGGAAGCCTTTCTCCAAATGATGAGTGCATGGTACACTAAGTTCGTTAGACGAACCCAAATGTACGACCTCCCCACCTCCCCAATTCCTCAACCTGCACCCCCGATGCCTCAAGGTATGGATATGATAAAATTTCACAGAACCCCCGTTGACTGAATTCGTAAACAAGGGGTTGAAGAATTTAGAGCAAATATTAATGATGATGCAGAGAAAGCAGAGTTTTGGCTTGAAAATTCTATCCGGGTATTTGATGAATTATCTTGTACACCTGAAGAATGTTTGAAATGTGCTACATCTTTGTTGAGAGATTCACCTATAATTGGTGGAAGACTTTGATTTGGTGGTACCAAAGAGAGGTAACCTGGGAATTCTTTCAAGAAGAGTTTCGGAAGAAATATATTAGTGAAAGGTTTATTGATCAGAAATGAAAAGAGTTTCTTGAGCTGAAGCAAGGTAATATGACAGTCTTAGAATATGAAAGAGAGTTTGTTCGATTGAGTAAGTATGCCAGGGAATATGTTCCTACAGAAGCCAAGATGTGCCGACGATTTGAAGACGGGCTCAACGAAGACATTAAAGTAATCCTTGAACTAAAAGAAATGGTAGTACTGGTTGATCGAGCTTGCAAGGCTGAAGAACTACTTAAAGAAAAGAAAAGGGTAGAGGCTGAGACTAGAAATTGGAAGAAAAGACCGATGAGTAGTTCATTTTCACAGCAACCTAGAAAGTCAAGGAATATGAATCCTCGTTCCCAAGCTTCAGCTGGACAATCATATGGGGATTATAAGAAGCAAAATATGGGTCCTAAATCTCAGAATACTTCTGCAGCCAGTGTAGGGAACTCGAGATTTGTTAAACCCGAAAGTGCCGTGTGTGGTAGAAATCATTTTGGTCCGTGTAAAGCAAATGAATGTTTTCGATGTGGTTCTCAGATCATTTTATTAGAGACGCCTGAGAGAGTGAGAAAGAAAAATTTTAGAATGTAAAAGCTAGTGGTGCAGACTCGAAGGAAGGTATCCAGAAAAGTGAAAGTGAAACAAGCGGCAAGAATGTAGCGAGAGATGCACGGTTAGACTCAAGGAAGGGCTTGGGTAGAACTTATGCTATTAAAGCGTGAAGATGCTTCCTCACCGATGTGATTACCGGTACATTTCTCTCTATAATGTTAATGTTATTGCTTTGATTGATCCGGTTCTACTCATTCATATGTGTGCATGAAATTGGTGTCTAGTATGAATATACCTGTTGAGAACACGTAATTTATGATTAGAGTGTCGAATCCGTTAGGCAAATGTGTGATTGTCGATAAAGTATGTAAGAAATGTCCTTTAATGATTCAGATCATTACTTTCCGCCGACTTGATGTTGTTGCCGTTTGATGAGTTTGATGTTATTTTGGGTATGGATTGGTTGACATTGCATGATGCTAAAATAAATTGCAAAGAAAAGGTTATAGAATTAAAGTGTGAAAATGGTGAAACTCTGCGGGTTGAATCAGATAAATCGAGGCATTGCCTAGTGTGATTTCTTCAATGTCGGCTCAAAGATATCGAGAAAGGGTTATGAAGCTTATTTGGCGTATGTAATTAATACAAAAGAAGTTGAAAAGAAAGTTGAATCAGTCTTGGGTTGTGTGTGAATTTGCGGACGATTTCTAGAAGAATTGTCGGGTTTGCCTCGGTCGTGGAAGTAGAATTTGGTATTGATTTGATAAGGAACAACTCCGATTTCGATTGCTCCGTATAGAATGGCACCAGCAGAGTTGAAGGAATTAAAGTCGCAGATTGCAAGAGTTGGTGATAAAGGTTTTGTGAGATCGAGTTTTCACCTTGGGGTGCTCCGTGTTATTTGTGAAAAGAAGGATGGTTCTATGAGGTTGTGTGTTGATTATTGGCGGTTAAACAAGGTGACAATCAAAAACAAGTATCCGTTGCCAAGAATTGATGATTTGTTTGATCGGCTAAAAGGAGCGACATGGTTTTCAAAGATTGACTTCAGATCTGGGTATTACCAAGCTGCGGGTAAAGGAGTCGGATGTGCCTAAAGCGCTTTTAGAACAAGGTACGGTCATTATGAATTTTAGTTATGCCATTCGGGTTGACAAATGCTCTGCTTGTGTTTATGGATTTAATGAATCGCATATTTCGACCATACTTGGACAGATTTGTTGTGGTGTTTATAGATGATATTTTAATTTATTCAAAAGATGAGATGAGCATCTTTGAGCATTTGAGGATAGTTTTGCAAACTTTGAGAGATAAGCAGCTGTATGCTAAGTTTAGTAAAAGTGAATTTTGGCTCTGGGAAGTTGGATTTTTGGGTCATATTGTTTCAGGTGATGGTATACGGGTTGATCCTAGTAAAATTTCAACCATTGTTGATTGGAAAACACCGAAAAACGTAACTGAAGTTAGAAGTTTCTTGGGGCTAGCTGGGTATTATCGGCGGTTTGTAAATGGATTTTCTATAACTCTGCTCCTATGACTAGACTACTCCAAAAGGATGTTAAATTTGAATGGACGGAAGAATGTCAACGAGTTTTGAAGAATTGAAAAGTTATTAATCGAAGCACCGGTGTTGGTACAACCCGAATTAGGTAAAGAATTTGTGGTGTATAGTGATGCTTCTCTAAATGGTTTGGGGTGTGTACTCATGCAAGAAGGAAAAGTGGTGGCTTATGCTTCGAGGCAGTTAAAACCTTATGAGAGGAATTATCCTACTCACAATTTGGAATTGGCTGCAGTGGTGTTTGCTTTGAAGATTTGGCGACATTATTTGTATGGTGAAAAGTGCCGAGTATATAACGATCACAAAAGTCTTAAATACTTGATGTCACAAAAGACTTGAATTTGAGACAGTGAAGGTGGTTGGAGTTATTGAAAGATTATGAGCTTGTTATTGATTATCATCCGGAAAAGCGAATGTGGTTGCCGATGCTTTAAGTAGAAAGTTGTTTTTGCTTTGAGAGTTATGAACACTCGATTGAAAATGTTAGATGACGGTTCGATTCTAGCGAGTTAAGAGCAAGACCGATGTTTTTACAAGAGATTTCGAAACTCGAAAAATGATCAAGATTTGCTAGCCAAAAGAAAATAAATTGTGAAGCGACACGGGATCGATTTGAATTGGTTCGATGGGTGCTTAATGTTTAAAGATCGGATTTGTGTATCGAAGAATGAGAATTGATTCAAAAGATCCTACTGAGGAAGCACATAGTGGTTATTTCTCGATTCATCCGGGTAGTACGAAAATGTATAATGACTTGAAGAAAATGTATTGGTGGAATGGAATGAAAAGAGATATATCAGAGTTTGTGTCCAAATGCTTAATTTGTCAATAGGTGAAAGCTGAACACCAAGTACCTTCAGGATTACTCCAGCCTATTATGGTTCCTGAATGGAAATGGGATCGGATTACTATGGATTTTGTTTCAGGATTGCCATTGACTCCGGGAAAGAAAGATGCCATCTGGGTAATAGTTGACAGATTAACTAAGTCGGTTCATTTTATCCCGGTACGTATGGATTATTCTCTTAACAAGTTGGCTAAACTGTATATTAGAGAAATTGTTAGATTACACGGAATACCATTATCGATTATTTCAGATAGAGATCCAAGGTTTACCTCGCGGTTTTGGTAAAAGTTGCAAGACGCGTTTGGTACGAAGTTAAATTTCAGTACTGCTTTTCATCCACAAGCTGATGGACAATCAGAAAGAATAATTCAGATTCTTGAAGATATGCTTAGATGTTTTGTATTGGAATTTCAAGGAAGTTGGGAAAGATACTTACCGTTGGTGGAATTTGCTTACAATAATAGTTATCAGACGAGCTTGAAAATGGCACCTTATGAAGCATTATATGGTCGTAAGTGTCGAACGCCATTGTATTGGACTGAACTCAAGGAAAATCAGATTTATGGAGTTGATCTAATAAAAAAAGCGAAGAAAAGTGAAGATAATTCGAGATTGTTTGAAAGTCGCTTCAGATAGATGCGAAATCTTATGCGAGATCTAAAACGAAAGGACATTGAATTTCAAGTTGGTGATAAAGTATTTTTAAAGGTGTCTCCGTGGAAGAAAGTCCTTAGATTTGGACGGAAGGGCAAATTAAGTCCGCGTTTTATTGGGCCGTATGAAATAATTGAAAAAGTTGGACCGGTAGCATATCGGCTAGCATTACCACCTGAATTAGAGAAGATTCATGATGTGTTCCACGTATCTATGTTACGTCGGTATCGTTCGGATCCTTCACATGTAGTTTCACCGACAGAAATTGAACTACAACCAGATATGACCTACGAAGAAGAACCGATTAAGATTTTAGCTCGAGAGGTCAAACAACTAAGGAATAAAAATGTTGCACTTGTGAAGGTGTTGTGGGAAAGGCATGGAGTAGAAGAAACTACATGGGAATCCGAAGAAACTATGAGAAATCAATACCCACATCATTTATGGTAAGATTTTCGAGGACGAAAATCCTTAAAGAGGGGAGAGTTGTAATATCTGAATTAGGGCCTAATCGAATAGTGGTTTCGTGACCACAAATCCGAGATAGAAATAATTATTTTATAATTATTTTGATGATTATGATATGATTGCATGATTGTGTGAAAATTTCATGATGAAATTCTATGCCTAAAGTGCTTAAATTGAAAGTAGGGACTAAATCGAATAAGTTGCAAAACTTGCATTCTAGAAGTTTTAGTATGAAATTGTTTTGGAATATTAATAAGGAGGTCTTAAATAGCAATTTGACCAATTTTAAGTTCATGGACAAAATTAGGACATGGAAGGAATTTTGGAAAGTTTAGTAGTAAGGGTATTTTGGTCATTTAGTTATTAAAATGAATTAAAAACAAAATTAAAAGCCAATTTTGTCCATCTTCTTCATTAGGCCGAAATTTCAAGGGTTCTCCATAGCTAGGGTTTGTTTCAAGCTTCCAAGCTCCATAGTAAGTGATTCCAAGCCCGCTTTTAATGTTCTTTACGTTTTGGAATCCGTTATCTCGATTAAGCTTATGTTAGCAATAATTCAACCTAGGGTTTATATTTGGAAAAATACCCATAGGTGAAATTTGTGTATTTTGATGTTTTATGATAGAATATGGGGTTTTAAATTATGTTAGACAACTTGTACTACTCGATTTTAAGCAAAAACGAGTAAAAGGGCTTAATCGGTAAAAATACCTAATATTCACAAGTACATGTTAGAGTGAGAATTTGATGTTGCCATAGAAGAGAAAAGTGATAAGCATGTTGTAAAACATAAGAATAAGGAATAAAGTTTAATCCCGAGCCTAGGGGCAAAAATGTAAATATGCAAAAGTTTAGGGGCAAAATTGTAATTTTGCCAAAATTTGAGTTAAGGATTAATTTGATAATGTGAGTATTAAATAAGCTAAATGTGTTATTTTAGATCAAGAAAGACATGGAATCGACCTCAATTGAGGAAAAGAAAAGATTGTGGACTAAATTGCAAAATCTTTGTATTTTGGTACCAAGGCAAGTTCATGTGTAAATGTAGTAACATAATTGTCATTTTAAGCAATTTAATGTTGTTTATATGATATGATGCTGATTATTATCATGAAATATTATGCTTTGTGGTTATTGTTGAATAATATGTAATTATGTGAATTACTTGATGAGTATGAACTATCACCGAAGTACCGATTTCGATATTCCGTGGAAGACGGCAAAGATGTGTGATCGAGGGAAAAAGCCCGTTTGAACCTTAGGAATAGATTAGGATACAAGTGACATGTCACTAGGATGGTTAAGCATCCGAACTCGTTGAGTTGAGTCCGAGTTCACTTATGGATGCGAATGTCCGAACTCGTTGAGTTGAGTCCGAGTTCGTGAGATGTAACTAGGCATCCGAACTCGTTGAGTTGAGTCTGAGTTCACTTATGGATGCGAACGCCCGAGCTCGTTGAGTTGAGTCCGAGTTCGCTTATGGGCGGGTTACATGATTGCTTGATTGCATATATGGCACTTATGTGCAAGTTATCCATGTATCCGAATTATATTCCGATGTGTTCAACGGGTAAAGTTCTACTCAAATGGAGGAATATTCGAGATGTAAAGAGACGTATTAGTAAGTGATATGAAATGGATATTTTGGACAGGTATGTATTTAACCCTCGGGTTGAGTGTTGATTACAACCACGATAAGGTAATAAGATGATGAAAAATGATTAAAAAAATGTGATAAGTGTGTTGATGATATATGCTAATGTTGATTAGTTTGATTGTTTGTTATGTTATTTATTATTTACATATGAACTTACTAAGCATTTATGCTTACTCCTCCTTCTTACTCATTGTAGTTTTGGACAAGCCAGTTCGAGAGTCGGGATAGGTCGAAGGCTCACCACACTATCGGGAAGATTTTTGGTAAATGGCTTGTAAATTTAAGTATGGCATGTATAGCAATATACTTATTTTGTGTAAATGATTTTATGATATGGTGACAGAATGGTTGAGAAAATATTTGATAATGATAAATTATGAAAATGGTATGTTTAGATTATGTTTGATGTTAAGGAAAATTATTAAGATACTTAGTGCATAAAAACTCATAAGAGGGATGAAATTTGCCATAAATGAATCATTGCAGCAACATTGACGCGAGTTTGAAAATTTACTAAAAATCATAGAAATTGAATTTGGCGATGGACTACATATAAAATTGAAGCTTATTATGTCTAGTTTCACATGAAACAAATGAAACAGGTAAAGGAATTATATGTTAGAAGATATTTGAATTTTAGTGAAACAGGTTCATAGCAGTTTCTGAATCCCCTGTTCCTACTTTAGAAATTCACCATAAATTGTAAAGATATAATTAGGTGGTGTATTTCATATCCTCAGAATCCTTATTGAGTCTAGTTTTAGGAGAAATAAACCTCATAGTCATATGAATTTTGTACAGAGAGAAATGTGGTTCGTAGTAAACATAGGTCAGACCAGCCAAGTCCTGAAATAGGAGTAACTTTAACTAATAAACTGTACTAATTGGCCCAACAAAAAATTCTAAAAAAAATTAGTAGATAGGTATATGAGTCTAGATTTAGGGAAAATTTACGTATCTTGATTTCAAGTTTTGTAACTTGAGATATGATTTTTCTTGTGACTGTGATGCAAGTAGCTTAAAAGCTGTGAATGTAGAAATAAATAATCCAAAGTTCTAAATATGTTAAATTATGCTTAGTAACACCTCATACTCGACTCCGGCGACGGTCTCGGGCGTGGGGCATTACAGAATGGGTCCGACAGAGTTAAAAGAACTAAAGTCTCAGTTGCAAGAGTTAACTGATAGAGGATTCACAAGACCAAGTTTTTCAACTTGGGTGCTCCTGTTCTGTTTGTGAAAAAGAAAGATGGTACGATGAGAATTTGCATTGATTATCGTCAGTTGAACAAAGTGACTGTAACATCCTAAATTAGGGCCTAGTCAGAATAGTGGTTTTGAGACCACAAATCTAAAGTGGAAATATTTATTTTATGATTATTATAAAGTCTATGATATGCTTCTATGCTTGTGTGAAAATTTCATGAGGAAATTTTATGTGAAAAGTGCCTAATTGAACTTTAGGGACTAAATCGAATAATTTGTAAAACCTGTGTTCTAGAAGCATTTTGCATGAAATTGAATTGGATTATTAATTATAGGTCCTTAATGAGTAATTTGATCAAGTTCTAAAAATTTTGGACAAAAATGGGCTTGGAAGGGTAAAATTTGAAAGAATAGTAAAAAGGGCATTTTGGTCATTTAGGGGTAAAATGAACTAAAAGACAAAAGTAAAAGCCAAATGTGTCCATCTTCTTCCTAAGGGCCAAAATTTTGATGAAATACACCATGGCTAGGGTTTCCAACCTTCCAAGCTCAATAATAAGTGCTTTTGAACCCCGGTTTTAATGTTCTAAGCATTTTTAAGTCCCAGTAGCATGATCTATCTATTTCTACCATTATTTTGAGCTAGAGTTCATGTTTAAAAATTTACCCATGCATGAAATGTTAGTATTTTGATGTTTAATGGTAGAATATGAATGATTGGAGTGTGTTTAACATCTTTTACTCAGTGATTTTTCATGAAAAAGCCTAAAAAGGACCGAATTGAAAAAGAAATAAAATGGGTAACTAAAAATCTGTTTTAATGAGAAATGTGGGCTTCCATAAGCTTGAATACGGTTCGGCTAGGCTTGGGTAACCAAGAAATTGAACACATTTCATTTTACAAGCCTAGGGACCAAAGTGCAAATATGTGAAAGTTTAGGGGTCAAAATATAAATTTGTAAAAATATGATTTTTGGACCCATATGAATAATGTGACTAATTAGTAAGCTAAATGCCATATTATAGATCAAGGAAAATAAGATTTGGGCTTAGAACAAGGTTGAACAAGGGTATGGACTAAATTGGAATAAGTAGTTGTACTCAAACCCGAGGTAAGTTCATATGATGAAATAAGCAAGTTGTTAATGTTATTGTTGTTTATGGCTGAAATCTAAATTGGTATGTTAGTTTAGTTGTGATGAATTGATTAGAATATGAAAAAGTGAAATGAAATGAAAGCTTTTACTATGGTGAGTATAAATAATTAATATAATGTTGTACCATGTGTTTAATGCTTAAATTTTATTATGGAATGTGCTTTGATTATCCCATGAATATGTGGTTGATGCTATGAATGGGCAATTGGTACTATTGTAAGCTTGAATGACATATGGCCATTAAATACGACATCACGAGCAAGTATGCCATGTGCAAGTGAGAAAGAATGTAACACCCCTTACCCGTGTCCGAGGCCGAGACAAGATATGAGGCACTGGACTTAAACATAAACAATCACATAAAATCAGGCCATAAAATTTCATTCAAATAAAAAATATTCATGCATATGTATAACGTCCCTTAAATGGGCTTACGAGGCCCTAAACACGCATCGGAGATGATTCAAGACTAAATTGAAAATTTTGAAAACTTTTGGGAAAACTTAGAAATTTTCATCATGAAATAGGGTCACATGCCCGTGTGGGTAGGCCGTGTGGTCACACACGCTCGTGTGGCTCGGGACACACCCGTGTCCTCAACTCGTGTAACTCTCTGTTTATGATGTTAGCAACAAAATAGATTCACACGGCCAAGTCACACGCCCAGGTGCTAGGCCGTGCCCTCCACACGGCTAAGACACACGGCCGTGTCTCTGCCCGTATGGCCAAGAAAGTGGCTATTTACCAAGTCATTTGGCACCCTCATTTGCACATACATAAACATAACTTTAATGGCACTTTTCATGGCATAATTGAGCATTTAAACATCATCAAACAAGTCATGATCATGGCAATTTCATATCAATTTATTCATGCATAAGGTACCATACTTTGCCTAGTTTAAACTTATCAAACTTTCATGCCATGACTATCATTAACCCATTATCTTATTTCATACTTATGCCAATTATGTCATCAACCAATTATCAAGCTCCTAAACCATAACCACACACCCATCCATATTAAACAACATTATCACACCACATGACCTTTAGCATATGCAAGTACATATAATTAGGCATTACAACCCAAATAGTCAATATAAGCCCCATCTCATGTCTATATATAAAAAATGAATCAATATATCATCACAAGCCAATACATTTGGCCAAATCAAATGACACATACACAATTGACTAAGCTCTTATACATGCCATAAACTCAAGTGCTTGAATACTTATACCCCAAATGGTAGCTTGATAGTGTGATTGAATCTCCGACGATCTCCAACCCGAGCTAGCTAAATAAACCTATAAGAGATGGGAAAGGAAGGGGACTAAGCTATATAGCTTAGTAATTCCATATGAAAATAATAAGCAACTTATTAACATGCTTTTGCCAAATTCTAACAACATGTTTTCAAGGTAGCACAATCATAATTGCACATAATTTAGTCAAGCTGTCTACTCGAGTAACAGTCACTAAATTATTTATAACTTGAGTTAAAGATTTATAAATTAAGATCCATTAATTTTCCTTGAAGCTAGACTCATATATATTTTCTCCATAAAATTTTCAGAATTTATGGATTATCCAATAAATACAGTTTATTCTTCAAAGTTACCCCTATTCTGCTATTTGACAGCTTCGACCTTTCTTTACTAAAAATTAATTATCTCCTCATATGAGATTTAGATGATGTTCTTGTTTTTTGAAACTATACTCATTAAGGATTTTAATCATAAAAATTATAACCCATAATTATTTTTGTACAATTTTTAATGATTTTCCCAAATTAGAACAAGGGATTCCAAAATCATTCTGACTCTACCTCACAAAAATTCAAATATCTCATGATATAAAATTCTTTTGCTTGTACAATTTCCTTTATATGAAAATAGACTTAATAAGATTTATTTTCATATCTTATTCAACCACTAATTCAATTTCCACCATTTTTGGTGAATTTTCAAAGTCGGACTGCTGCAACTGTCCAAAACTGTTTTAGTGTAAAATAATGATAACAAAGTTAATAACACCTTTACAAATCATTTCAACCATCATGGTATAAATACATATTTATACAACATAAGCATGGACCCAAAATCACAAGGTCATCACAAAATCATTCTCATGGGCATGACTTACTTATTTACTTCGTTACAAAGATGCATCATAAACCGAAATCATTTCTCATGAGTTTTGCATACATACCTGTACCGATCCTTACCATGTCATACATACACGTAATGTCGTTGCATCTTCGCTGTCTCGCACACTAAGTGCCTTACTTAATATCTAGCACACCAAGTGCCATTCTCAATATTTGACACACTAAGTGCCACACACACACACACACACACACACACATATATATATATATAGCTGAATCTATCACAAATCGCACACCAAGTGCCACATTTAGCCGAAGCTATTTCAAACAGCACACCAAGTGCCATTCTTAGGCGATATGTCGTTAAACATAACAAGAATCACATATATACAATTTGTATGACATCAAAGTATTAAAAAATAAATTTAACAATGCTTATTACATATGAACTTACCTCGATCGTTAAAATGACGAAACGGATCGATTAGTCTGATACTTTGTTCCCCTCCCCCCGTTCTAGATCCAATTCTCGATTATCTCAATCTAAATACTATCAAAATTTACTTATTTAATCAAAATTTCATTCAATTTAACACAATTTACACTTTTTGGAAAAATTATATTTTTACCCCTATTATTTCACATTTTTGCAATTTAGTCCCTAGACTCGTAAAACAAAATTCATTCAAATTTATCACAACCCAAGCCTAACCGAATATTTATCATGCTTATAGCAGCCCTTAATTTTCATTTATTCATACTTTTAACCACAAAATTTCATAATTTCACAAATTATCCATAATTTGCATTTTTACTTAAATTCACTTTGTAAAATATGTAAAACTATCTTCTAACTTCCATATTTCATCATCAACCATCAAAAATCATGAATATTCATCAATTACATCTCACAAAATCATGAAAAATTTTGAAATTAAAGGTACGGGCTAGTTAGTACTCAAAGTAATGATCACAAAAACGTAAGAATCATAAAAAATCGAGTCAAAACACTTACCAAATTAATCTTGCAAGTGCCGAACCCCTAAGCACCAAAAATGGCTTTCTTCTTTCTCAATATTCTGCCAAATGCAAATAAAATGGACAAAATCCTTTTTTTTTATTTAATACATCATTTATTAACCATTTACCACATACCATATTTAACCTTAATATTAAAACATTAAAACACATAATGGTTGTCCATCATTGTCCACTCATGTTACTAATGGACTATTTACCATTCAAGGCCATTATATTATAAAGCCACGGCTATATAACTCCTTTAACTAATAGAATGCAACTTTTTCATTTTACGCGATTTAGTCCTTTTTGCCGAATTAAGCATTTAAAGGGTAAAATTTCTTTACAAAATTTTCACGTAATTAATCTATCATGATGTAGACCTTATTAAAGTAATGAAATAAATATTTTGACTTTGGATTGTGGTCCCAAAACTACTGTTCTGATTAACCCCAAAAACGGGCTATTACAAAGAATCCCGTTTGAACCATTGGAATAGTTTAAGATACAAGTGATATGTCACTAGGAATTAAGCAATCCAAGCTTGTTCAGCAGCCCGAGCTCGTGATATGTATGAGATTCCAAACTTTTTGAGTGGTCCAAGTTCGTGAGATATGTGGCATCCGAGCTCGTTGAATGGTCCGAGTTCTTATGGATGTAAGCATTCGAGCTCGTTGAGTGGTTTGAGTTCATTGTAGATGCGATGCTTGTGGCTAATTTTTGGGAAAAAGTCTTGAGTGTTCTACCGGTGGCTAGGCAATCCTTGAGAGGTCGGATACCTATCAGCTTTTGTAAGTAGCCCGTGTAGTTACACCTAGATCGGTTACTATATGTGTAAGGTTTCGTGTATGTAACACCTCGGAATTGGGCCTAGAAGTATTGGGCCTTGAGCAGGGGAGCAGTTAGGATACTGCTCATTAATATTTTAGCTAAGCAGGAAAGTGACACAAATTGCATGTTTGCTTTAATGGCTAAAGTGATTTGGGTGTGTTTGAGAAGCCTGGGTTCAAGTCTTGGCCTTTACAATTTTTTTTTAAATTAGCTCTTAAATGAATCTGGACTCTAGTACATAGGCTTTGTAAATAATTTCACTGTTTTAACTCACAAAAAGCCTTGTGGTCTAGTGGCAAGGTAGCGTGTAAAGGAACCATGAGGTCTGAGGTTCGAGCGTTGGCATAACGCAAATGAGGTATTTATTTTGCAGCTTGGTTCAGCCAGTGGTTGTGTTGCAGTAAAATTCTGATGGATGAGTGGTGGAGTGATAGGTGGAGGATATCAAGGAGGAAATCATGGAGTGGATTGGGGAGAGATTTGTGGAGAGGAATTAGGAGTTTGATGAGTGTGGGGATGTTGGTGCCATTTGGTATCTCTAATTCGACATTGGGAAAACAACTAACCATTTTCGGTATTTGTGAGTGTTTTGGAAGAGGGTTCTTTTCTCCTTTTTGCAAGTGGTAGTCGAATTCCTTAAGTCAATTTCGGCATTTGGTTGTTTCGGGTTTGTGCCTCTTGCGACATTGTTCTTTTTTTAGTCATTTCTCATTCTCTACCGAACACTATTCTTCTTCTTTCGCTACTCTTTTGACATTTCCGAACACATCTTCCTCCTTTTCCCCATTATTCTTTCAATTTTCTTTCATAGCCAACTTTCCTCCTTCTTCCCCCTTCACTTACTTTTCTCCCTTTTTCTTCTGTTCTGCTTCTAAACTGAAAGTTATTCTTCTTTGATCTTTCTCAAGCAGTTTGGGTAGTGGTTGGCTAAATATTATTCTTTTCGAGTATTGGTAAATCATTTTGGTCTGCAAGTGTTCTAACGAATCACTGTTTCCGAGGAGTGAAAGTGCAAAAATTCTCTAGCTACTGAAACCCTGTCACCCACTAATTGATTCAGGTAATTTCGATACGTTGCCTTATGGGCATAGGTCGGATGGCCTTACTTTTCTGTAAGGTTATTATTCATGAGTTTAAGCCTCAACTATAATCGATTTCACCTATTAAGATCTTTTGTTATGGCGGTTTCTTAGCAAAGAAAGGTTTGATCGATTTAAATTACAATTTAAAGGAACAAGTCATAGTTCGTACAATCGAGGTTTGTAGTATTGTCTATTTGGGTTAAGTGTTTTAAACACTGATAAATGATGGACTGACTATATGTTGGGACGGTTGTAGGTTGGGCGCTTAAGGAGTTTGAAGTGGTTGTGTAAAAAGGTGTGTAATCGTACACCCAATTTTGCTACTGTCAAAACGTTAGATAAAGGTGTGTATTCACACCCCTCTTTACTGTGAATCGAAAAAAGCCAAAAAGTCGAAACTTTAGCATTTGACTTCGTGTAAGACCCTGTCTGGAATAATGGCATCAATTTTTTATTACATGTAAGACCACATCTGGGATGTTGGCATTGTACCAGCTTTTCGGGTTATCCGCATATCCTTATGATTTTGAATGGTTCAACAGGAATTCTTAGAAACGAATGATTATATGAAATGTGTATCTGATTCAGGTACATTTGAAATTGTATATCATATCTGATGTTGAAAGGTAAATATATGTATCTTTGTGATCAAGTGATTATATGTGACAAATGTATGAGAAAATATGCTATATGTGCAAATGAATGGAAATGTAACACCCCGTACCCGAGACCGTTGCCGGAGGCGGACACGAGGGGTTAACAGACTTAATTCACTTATTTGCACAGTCCATTTTAAATTTCCAGACGAGCTGGCTAACTGCATCACTGTCGCCTTAAAAATCATATCTCGAGTTCCAAAACTCGAAAACCAGTTCCGTAAATTTTTCCTGAAACTAAACTCATATATCCATCTACAAAGTTTTTTTCTAGAATTTTTGGTCGAGCCAATTAGTACAGTTTAATAGTTAAAGTCTCCCCTGTTACAGGGTTCGACTATTCTGACCTTTGTGCATTACGACCTGGATATCTCCCTGTACAGGGCTTCAATACTGATGCCGTTTGTTTCTATAGAAACTAGACTCGAAAAGGAATCTGTACATATATGGAATGACTTCTAATTATCTCTAGTTAATTTATGATGAATTTCCATAGTCGGAACAGGGAATCCAGAAACTGTTCTGGCCCTGTTTCGCGAAAATTTAAATATCTCATAATATACTGTTCATATGATCATTTTGTTACTTTCCAATGAAAATAGATTCATCAAGGTTCGATTACATAATTTATTCACTATTTAATTCCATTCCTACTATTTTTAGTGATTTTTCACATTCACGTCACTGCTGCTATCAGCATCTATTTTTAAGGTAGACTTTACCTATTAAGTAGTTTCCATGATTCAACTAGCCCTTTTGCATATATAGCACAAAATATGATCACGATTAACCATTCCAATGACTAATCATTCCCAAACATTCCCATACCTCTTAATGAACATCATACAAGACGATTATAATATTAAGCTCAAAGTGTATATAAGCCATTTTCGCATGGCTATCCAAATTTATACAAAACCAAAGGGTCCATGACCAACAACAAAACGGGTAGTCCTATACATGCCATTTCAAAGTTCAACCAAAAGTGTACCAAAAGGGGCTTTGATAGTGTGGGCTACTTCGACTTCGACACTCCCGAGTCCGTTAGCTGATGAACCAAAATCTATAAAACAGAGATTCAAAGAACGGAGTAAGCATTTAATGCTTAGTAAGTTTTGAGCAATGAAATTAGGCTCAACTGAAGTATAGCATTCATATAACTAAAAGGATAATTTCACATACACATATATTCTCAAAAATCAGTCCTACTTCACATTTCCAACCCTTATATTCATACATAAGGGATCAACTTAACCAAAAACCGGAAGCTCCTTAATTGACTGAGCGAATACTATTTAAGAGGAATCAATTAATCCAATGCATGTACAACACATACCTTGTTGTTGAGTTTTTACGAGCGTATTAATTGAAATTATTACAGCAGATCGCTCCCAAACTCAAGTAATCTTCGGGATTTAGCCGAATATAACTACTTGCACAAGGCCTTCGGGTCTTAGCCCGGATATGGTCACTAGCATAAATGCCTTCAGGACTTAGCCCGGATATAGTCGCTAGCACAAATGCCTTCGGGTCTTAGCCCGGATATAGCAACTCGCACGAATGCCTTCGGATCTTAGTCCGGTTATAGTCACCTAGCACAAGAGCCTTCAGGACTTAGCCCGGATCTCATTCGAATAACCATGCACATATATCAATAAATCATGACACATCCATATTTCATTTTCATTACCAAAGCTCAAACACAAAACACTTATCACACTTACAAATTTCGGCTCAATAGCCACATACAAAGGGCATGATTTTGATTTACTTAAGACATAATCTAATCGAATCATAATCTAAGCTCCATTACTCGAAAACTTACCTCGGATGTTGTCGAACGATTTCGGCGGCTATTCGATCACTTTTTCCTTTCCCTTATCCAACTTTGGTCCTCTAAGCTCTTGAGCTTAACCTAGCTACAAGCATGGCCGAATCTCTTCAACATTTCCTCCTTTCTTTCCTTTTGAATTTCGGTCAAGAAGAATGAAAAACGATGGACATTTTTTTTTCTTTTGTTTTCATCATTTTCCTTTTTCCATTTCTTTATTACTAGCTTTTTATTTTATTGTTTCCTACATACCACATTAGCACACCATGCTTAAAATATGCTATGCCCCATAGCATGGCCGGCCACTAGCTCAAATATTGGGCAATTTGACATGCAAACCCACCATTTCTATAACATGCATTAATAGGCCACTTTACATTTGCCTAGCACATTTCTAAATTTTCTCACATAAGTCCTATTTACTAAAATTCACCTACAATTAAACAAAATTCACATATAAAATTTTCACACATGCATATATACATATAATAAGCATCAAATATGACAGATAATTATTTTTATGACTCGGTTTTGTGGCCCCGAAACCACTTCCCGACTAGGGTCACATTAGGGCTGTCACAGGAAATATGTGAAATGTATTTGAGCTATGTGGTTTGTGATAGCATTTGGCTAAGGAGTATATGTATATTATGATGCTTATATATTTATATTGTTAAGTTTATTTGTATATGGCTTACTAAGCTTTTGAAAGCTTACTTTGTGTGCCTTTTAACTATTTTATAGATATCGAAGCTACCGAAAGCTTGAGGATCGTCGAGGATCATCACCACACTATCAAACTCTATTTTGGTACATTTTTAAAATGTAAATATTAAAGTATGCCATGTATAGGCTAGAAGTATTAGGATATGTTTTGTAATGTGTATATCATGCCATGTGATATTGTAACACCCCTAACCTGAATCTGTCGGCGAGCTAGGGTTAAAGGTGTTACCGGACAAATCAAAACATTTCACAAATAATTCACAAACATCATTTTACACATAATCATAAATCATTACAAAGTCCCTACATAGGTCAACGAGACCTAAAACATGCTTTAGAAAGGGGTTGGGACTAAACCGAGCTCATACAAAAATTTTCAAAAACTTAAATATTTTTCAAAGTTATATAGGTCACACGCCTGTGTGGACAGGCCGTATGCCTCACACGGCTTTAGACACGCCCGTGTGTCTAGGCCTTGTCAAAACAGGGCATACATACTGACTTGTCCACACGGCCACAAGGCACGCCCGTATGCTAGGCCGTGTGAAAATTAGAAAGGCTACTGACTTGGGTCACACGACTAGTCACACGCCTGTGTGTCTAGCCCATGATGGAAACTGACTTGGCCCCACGGCCTAGCACACGCCTGTGTGTGTGACCGTGTGGTCTGCTCAGGCACATTTCGAAATGGCCCTCGAGCAACACGGCTGAGACACACGACCATGTCCCTACTCGTGTGGTCAAAAATAGGTCATTTACAAGGCCAAAATTCCACCCATTAAGAATCCTCCCTACAAGCAACAAACAAGCATCAATTGCATACCAAATGTTCATCCATTTCACAACCAATACATACATCAATTAAGATAAACCAAATTGCTTATTCACCATTCCAAATCATAACAAATCATGAACCAAAATCATGCCAAAACATATGATCTACAATCTTAAATTTACTTCATTCAATCTCATGCCAAAACTTATCAAAATCCAAAATAAACACTTACCACAAACTTACAAAAAATGACCTATTCTCTTCGCCATTCAAGAACATCTCATAATAGCATAATTTCATCACATAATTCATACCAAGAACTCATTCATATACATAACCATAATCAAGCCAAGTCACATGGATAGATATATACATCACAAAACATAATCAAAGAACTTCTAGCCTATACATGCCACACTTCAATATATACATTTTCAAAAGGTACCAAAGCAAGGTTCGATAGTGTGGTGATGATCCTCGACGATCCCTGAGCGGAAGATAGCTATGATATCTATAAAACAATGCAAACACACACAAAGTAAGTTTCAAAAGCTTAGTAAGCCATATACAAATAAACTTAACAAATAACATTAATTCATTCATACAATTTAAGGCAAAATGCATTCACTAAGCCATATATCTCTTATAGTTCATTTGAACATAATTCACATATACATATCATAACTTATTCTCATAGTAGCTCATACTTCTATCATATATTCATCAAGGTAAATATTTTTACCTTTCATTCTCAAACATGATATACAAATCAAACGTACCTGAGTCGGATACAAATTCACATAGTTATCTATTTTCTCAGAATGCCCATTGAACCGTTCGGAATCATAAGGATACGTGGATAACTCAGAAAGCTCGTACAATGCCAACGTCCCAGACTTGGTCTTACATGTAATCAAATATCGATGCCACTGTCCCAGAAAGGGTCTTACATGAAATCAAATACGATGCCAATGTACCAGACGTGGTCTTACACGTAAATCATAAATTGATGACAACGTCCCAGATGTAGTTTTACATGAAAACACATATTGGATCCTATGTCATGACATATGTATCCTAACTATTCCTAAGGTTCGTACGGGACTTTTTGGACGTCAGAACTTTGTCGATACTTTCTTAGATATTTCATTTTTCTCAACTCATATATTCTTTCATCATAGATCAATAGCATATAATTGATAGTAATTCAAGTTATAACACATTTATTTGTATATAGACTTACCTCGTACGAATTCTGATAGACGAAATCGGTTACTCGACGACTTTCGACATTCCCCGATCTAATTTCGATTTCTTTAGCTCTTAATCTATATATATTCAAATTTAACTCTTTTATTTACCAAATCATTCAAATCAATCCAAAGACACATATTTAGGGCATTTTACAAATTAGCCCTCACATTTTCACATTTTTGTACTTTAGTCCCTAATCACAAAAATAAAAAATATACAAAATTTCTATATACTCATGTTAGGCTGAAATCTCATAGTATTCATCTAAGCCCATACATTTCTTTTATTTCACATTATAGTCCCTCAATTTACAAATCTTACAATTTAGTCTAAATTACTCAAATTCATCAAAAATTCAAAGACAAGATATACAAACCCAACACATATCTTTAATATACTATCCTCAAACTTCATAAATCTCATAGTTTCATCAATGGCAAAACTCAAAATCATCAAAAAAATCAAAAATTGAGACATGGGCTTGATAGTATACAAAGCAACGATTACAAAAATGTAGAAAGTATCAAAAACCGAACAAAACACATACCTTGATTAGCCAAATTCTTAGCCGAAACCCTGAACACATTCAACCTCTTCTTTTTCTTTTATTTTCAGTGCAAAATGGATGATAATGGCCTTTATTTTCATGTTGGTTTAATTAAAATAACTTAAATTACTAAATACCAATTTTGCCCTTAATTTATAACATATAAAACATTAATATACAAGGCCATAAATGTCCACTTCCCATAATAATGGTCCAATTGCATCATAAGGACCTCACAATTAATAAGAAAAATCAATTAAGCACTTTAACAAGCAGTAGACAACTTTTACATTTTATGCGATTAGGTCATTTTAACAAATTGAGCACACAAACGATCAAATTTTCGTATGAAATTTTCACACATGTCAATTCACATATTTTAAACACAGAAAATAATATTAAAATATTTTTAACTCGAATTTGTGGTCTCAAAACCACTATTCCAACTAGGTTCTAAACCAGACTGTTACAGATATGGCTAGATTATTGTTAAACTTATGGTTTTAATTTGGTATATGATATGTGATGCAATGTTGCTAATATGAGGTGTTTTAGGTTGGCCAAAAGAAATGGTCAATTTGGAAAGTTTTTGGTATATGTTTGATTGTGGATTTGGTAAGAATTTGGCATGAGAATGAATAAGGAAAATTGATGTTACAAATCATATGTTTTAGTATGTCTTTGAGTTATGAATGTTATGTTTTAATTTGTGAATTATGAATAAAATAGGTAGATGAATATATGATATGAAGGATGTATGATTTGGGTTTGAAATTGGTTGAAAATATGATACTTTAGATGCCTTTTTGATGCTTTTAGGGAGGACCCTTAATGAGTGGCAATTTGCCCTTGCAAATGGCCTATTTTTTCCTATATGGGTAGACAGACACGGGCGTGTGTTTCAGTCGTGTTGCTCGAGGGCCATTTTGAAATGATCCTGGGTAGACCACACAGTCGCACACATGGGCGTGTGCTAGGCCGTCTGGCCAAGTCAGTTTCGACAACGGGCTAGACATATTGGCGTGTGATCAGCCGTGTGGCCAAGTTAGTAGCCTCCCTAATTTTCACACAGTCTGGCACACGGGCGTGTCTTGTGGCCGTGTGGACAAGTCAGTATGTATGCCCTATTTTGACACGGTCTAGACAAACAGGTGTGTCTAAAGCCGTGTGAGGCACACGGCCTGTTCACACAGGTGTGTGACTTGTACAATTTTGAAAAATATTTAAGTTTTAAAAAAAAGTCTGTATGAGCTTAGTTTAGTCCCGACCCCTTTCTAATGCATGCTTAAGGTCTCGATGACTTATATAAGGGACTCAATGGTTATGTTTGACTATAGTTATGGATGATGTATATGAATTGATCATAAAATGTTTTGATTTTTCTGGTAACACCTTTTACCCTAGCCTGGCAACGGATACAGGTTAGGGGTGTTACATACCAAGCATTTGAGAATTGTGCTACAGACTCTGAGTGATAACCAGTTATTTGCGAAGTTCAATAAATGTGAATTCTGGTTACGCGAAGTGGTTTTATGGGACATATTGTATCAATATCTGGTATCCGAGTTGATCCGAGCAAAATTTCAGCTATTTTATATTGGAAGCCTCTGAGGAGTGTTTCATAAGTTTGCAGTTTTCTGGGACTTGCCGGTTATTATAAACGATTTGTGAAAGGCTTCTCTATAATTGCTACTCCATTGATGAAATTGCTTCACGTAGATGTAAAATTTGAATGGTTTGAAAAGTGTCAAAAAAGTTTTGATCAGTTAAAAGCCCTATTGACAAAAGGTTCGGTGTTAGTACAACCAAAATCGGGTAAAGAATTTGTAATATACAGTGATGCTTCGATGAATGGTTTGGGATGTGTTTTGATGCAGGAAGGCAAAGTCATAGCTTATGCCTCGAGACAGTTAAAGTCGCACGAAAAGAACTATCCGCACGATCTAGAATTGGCAGCTATTGCGTTTGCTTTGAAGATTTGGCACCGCTATCTGTTTAGTGAGAAATGTCATGTTTATTATAATCATAAAAGTTTGAAATATCTGATGACTCAGAAAGATTTGAACATGCAATAGAGAAGATGGTTAGAATTGCTAAAAGACTACAAACTTGTTATTGATTATTATCCGGGAAAAGCAAATGTTGTTGCTGATGCTTTAAGTTGGAAATCATTGTTTTCGTTGTGTGTGATGAATACTCATTTAGTTCTATCCGATAATGGTTCGATTTTAGCTGAATTGAAAGCGAGACTATTAATTTTACAATAGATTATTGATGCTTAGAAAGTTGATAATGAGATAATAGCAAAACGAGTTCAGTGTGATTTGGATTCTATTATGAATGTCAAATTGATAGTTAGGATTGTTTGAGATTCTAAGGTCAGATTTGTGTTCTAAGAAATTCAGAGTTGATTCAGATGGTTTTGAATGAAGCTCACAATAGTCGTTTATTTGTACATCCGAGTAGTACGAAAATGTATAATGATTTGAAACATCATTACTGGTGGTCTGGAATGAAAAGAGATATCTCTAACTTTGTTTCAAAATGTTTGATCTATTAGCAAATTAAAGCTGAACATCAGGTGCCATCTGGTTTGTTACAGCCGATTATGGTTCCAGAGTGGGAATGGGATAGAGTGACAATGGATTTTGTTTCGGGTTTGCACTTATCTTCAAGAAAGAAAGATGCGATCTGGATTGTGGTTGATAGATTGATGAAATCAGCTCATTTTATTCTAGTGCGATATGACTACTCGCTTGATAAATTAGCTGAGTTATACATTTTTGATATTGTGAAACTGCACGGGTGCCTTTGTCTATTGTGTCAGATAGAGACTTGAGATTAACTTCCCGATTCTGGAAGAAACTGCAAGAGGCATTAGGAATGAAATTGCATTTTAGTACTGCTTTTCACCCACAGATGGATGGTCAATCTGAGCGAATTATTCAGATTCTCAAGGATATGTTGAGATGTTGCATTCTTGAGTTTGAAGGTACGTGGAAACATTATTTTCCATTGATTGAATTTGCATACAATAATAGTTTTCAATCGAGCATTAAAATGTCACCGTATGAAGCCTTATATGGTAGAAAATGCCAAACACCATTGTATTGGTTAGAGCTTAGTGAGAATAAGATTCACAGGGTTGATTTGTTAAAAGAAACTGAACAAAAAGTAAAAACCATTCGAGATAGTCTGAAAGCAGCTTCCGATCGTCAAAAATCATATGCAGATTTGAAACGAAAAGATATTGAATTTGAAACCGGTGATAGAGTATTTCTAAAAGTGTCTCCGTGGAAGAAAGTACTTCGTTTCGGCCAAAAAGACAAATTGAGTCTGAGGTTTATCTGGCCATATGAGATTATAGAGCGTATCGGACCAGTTGCGTATGGATTGTTATTGTCACCTGAGTTAGAAAATGTATTTCATGTATCGATGCTTCGATGATACAAATCTGATCCCTCGCATGTGATTTCCCCATTTGAGATAAAAATTCAGTCCGATATGACTTATAAAGAAGAACAGATCCTTATCTTGGCTCATGAGATTAAAGAACTGAGCAATAAGAAAATTTCGTTAATAAAAGTAATATGGCATCAACTCAGTGTTCAAGAGGCTACGTAGGAGCCTGAAGTTGCTATGAAACAGCAACATCCGAATCTGTTCAATGGTAAGATTTTCGAGGACAACAATCCCTAAGGGGGGAGAGTTGTAAATGTCCGATTTAGACCCTAGTCCAAATACTAGTTTTGGGACCACAAATCCAAGTCAAAAAAATATTTTAATATTATTTTCCGTGCTTATAATATGTGAATTGATATTTGTGAAAGTTTAGTCGTTTGTGTGTAACACCCTGAATTTGGGCCTAGAAGTTTTGGGCCTTGAGCATGGAAGCGGTTGAAGGCAGCTTATAATATTTTGTTGTACGGGTAAATTTCATTAATGAAGGCTTGTTTTAGTGGTTAAGTGTGCTGAGAAGTGTTGGAGAAGTCCTGGGTTCAAACCTGGACTCTAGCAAAAATTTTGGTTTAAGGTGAATCAAACCCTGGGTGTAGTAGGTAGGCCTTAAGAATATTGTTGGAGAAATTGTGACACAAAAAGCCTTGTGGCTTAGTGGCAAGTAGCGTGTGGAGCATCGAGGGAGGCATGGGTTCGAATCCCATGGCAAGCAAAGAGCATTTATTTTGCTAACAGTGGCAAGAGTTGGTGTTGATTTAAACTCGATGTTGGAGGATCCCACATCGAAGCTAACATAAGAGTGGATCTGGTCGGCTTTAAATATAGAGAACCATGAGGAGAGTAAAGGTACCTTTCTTGGTCGATCCTTTCGCTTCTGGCGTGCTAGTTTGGGTTGGGCGTCGGCTAAGAGTGCTCGGAGCATGGATTAACTCCATCTCCAATCGGTGTGTATTTCGCTACTCTAGTCTGTAGGATGGCTACTTGGACGCGATGGGTGAAAGGGGTCATGGGCCCAATGGGCCTACGGCCCAATTGGATAAGTTGTTTGATTGTGTAGTAAATATTGGATTAGGCTAGGTGAATCTCATATCTGTGGCTAGATTTGCGCTAAAAGGGCCACACGAGCGTGTGGGCCCATTTGGGCTGAGAATAGGGCTTTAGGCCCATTCGTATTGTTATCCCTGTTTAGAATACTTTAGTTTACCAAATTACCAAAATACCCTTGGTATGTAAAATTACCAAAATACCCCTAGTTTGTAAAATTATCAAAATACCCCTAGTTTGTAAAATTACCAAAATACCCTCGATCAGTAAAATTACCAAAATACCACTAGTTTGTGAAATTACCGAAATATCCTCAATTTGTAAAATTACCAAAATACCCCTGATTTACAAAGTTACAGAAATACCCTTGACTTTCTAAAAATTATGGAAATACCATTGGTTTACAAAATTACTGAAATGCCCATGTAGGGTAGAATTATCGAAATACTCCTGTAGGGTAGAATTACCGCAATACCCTTGTAGGGTAGAATTATCACAATACCCCTGTAGGGTAGAACTACCAAAATGCCCCTGTAGGGTAGAATTACCGAAATACCCCTATAGGGTAGAATTATTGAAATAACCCTGTAGGGTAGAATTACCAAAATAACCCTGTAAGGTAAAATTACAGAAATACCCCTATAGGGTAGAATTACTGAAATACCCCTGTAGGGTAGAATTACCGAAATACCCTTGTAGGGTAGAATTATCGCAATACCCCTGTAGGGTAGAATTACCGAAATACCCTTGTAGGGTAGAATTACTAAAATACCCCTGTAGGGTGGAATTACCGAGATACCTTGTGGGGTAAAATTACCATTTTGCCTCTAAAGTGTTAAATGACTGTTTTGCCCTTGTGGCCAAGTGACTAACTTGGACTGTGTGGTTGACGAATTTGATTGTGAATATATGTTGGAATATGAATGACTTGACTCTGATTGTTTGATTCAAATATGGGCATGACATTCTACTTACATGACATGTTGCATGGGTTGGGATTTTGTACGAAGGAAGATCTGATCTGTTAGGATCACATGGTTACTTGACGACTGTGGATCCACCGAAGGCTTAAGAGCCATGTATTCGTACTGATTTGATAAGGTCACACGGGTCACCCAAGACGACGTGGACCGATCAATGGCTGAGTGTTGATCATATTTACCCGAGGCTATGTGCCGACTATATTACCGTCGCTGATGGCTATGTGCCTAACATGATACAGCTACCGATGGCTTAAAGCCTTCTGATTATGGCTTTGTGTCAACCTACATATGGCTTTGTGCCAACTTGATTATGGCTGTGTGCCAAACATATTTACCTATGGCTATGTGCCTAACATATTTTTTGACGACTCTTTGTCGATCGTATTTACCGAAGGCTGTGTGCCAGTTATATTACCGTCACTGATGGCTATGTGCCGAAGTTATTACAGTTATCGATGGCTTTGTGCCATGTATTCTGTTAAGTGGCTTTGCCACATTATCTGTTTCTGGTGGCTATGCCACAAATATCTGTTCTGGTGGCTATGCCACAAATATCTGTATCTGGTGACTTTGTCACAATATCTGTTCTGGCAGCAATGCTGCAACTGTGGAGTGTAGGGCTGGGTGGGTTGAACTATTCCCCACATGGAGTGTAGGGTTGGTACGGGGGTGTATACGGCTGGATTGGGTTGGGATTGCATTCACATTCTGATTTTTGATTACATTACGATATTGATTCGATTTTGATTACATTACCTAATCGATTCGATTACGATTTTGTCACCTAATTCGATTCGATTCGATTCTAGTTCGATAATGTTTCTTATTACGTAATGGGTTAAAGCCCATCTGCATCTTGTCTGTTATAATGGGCTAAGGCCCAATTGGTATTGAAACTGTAAGTAAGGCTGGGGCCAAACCTTTAATTCTTTTATATGACTGACTGTTCCTTTTATAGTAGGGGATTTCACACTGAGTTTTCGTAAACTCACCCCGTTTATTAACCTTTCAGGTAATTTTCAACCTTAGACGGATCAGAGCTGCGAGGGGCTTGGAGGAAGCCACACACACCATTTATTTTATAGTTTTGATTATTACTTTTAAATGTTTTATGTGGGTTGTAGTAAAGCTTGTAATTTTCTGGATTTCAAATTTGGAATTTTATTTATTGTTCTTATAATTGCTAGTATTAGAACACGGTTTTCCAAAGCAACTACTATTGTTCAAAACATCACGTATCCGCAATTGTTTTTAAATCAAGCTTCCGCAATTGCCAGGATTTTTACAAAGTTGTTAAGAATGTTATTCAGCTGGGGTTTTCTAACAAGGTTTAAAAAGGGTATAAGTTTTTAATTATTAAGAAGGGTTTTTAATGGAAACATGGTTTCTGAAAAACACTTCAATGTGACACGCCAGATTCGAGCCAAACTTCCAGGCCAGGTTTGGGGTGTTACATTGTGTGTTTAATTTGTAAAAAGCACCTAATCGCAAAAAATGAAAAAGTGACTTGCTATTTGTTAAAAGTGCCTAATTGCTATGTCTCTTTAAATGAGAGGTCTTTATGTTGTTAATATACCAGTTACATGGTAAGTGGACAATAATGACCTTATATGTTAATGTTTTGAATGTTTATTAATGATGGGAAAAATGGTAATTGATGTATTATCAAGTATTTAATAAAACAAAACATGAAATTAAGCTTATTCTAGTGTTCATGCACCGAAAATAGAAAAGAAAAACCTAAGTTGAAGAGTTCTAAGTTTTGGCAAGCTCAATCATTAAGTAGGTATGTATTTTTGATCGATTTTTGATAATTTCTACGTTTTTGTGATCGTTGCTTTGTGTTCTATCAAGCCCATGTCTCAATTTTTGAATTTGATGGTGATTTTGAATTATGCCATTGATGCTTTTATGAGTTCTGTAATGATAGTTGATGAAAAATAAAATATATATGTTAGATTACTATGTTTTGTATTGGGACTTTTGATGAATATTAGTTTGTTGGGCTAAATTGTAAAAATAAGAAATTGAAGGACTAAAATGTGAAATAAATGAAATATGTGGGCTTATATGAACTACATGAAAATTCGGCTAAGCATGTGTATATGGAAAATTTGTTTATTTTGTAATTTTATGAATTAGGACTAAAGTGTTAGAATGTGAAAATTTGAGGGCTAATTTGTAAAATGCCCTAAATATGTGTAAATGGATTTATTTGAATGAATGTGAGATTGAATAATTTAAATTTGAATTTATATAGATCAAGAACCAAAGAAAATGAATTTAGATCGGGGAAAGTTGAAAGTTGTCTAGTAGTCGATTTCGTTCGTTAGAATCCATATGAGGTAAGTCGTATACAAATAAATGTATTTTGAATTGAATTATTATTGTTTATATGCTATTAAACAATGATGAGTGGTTATATGAATTGAATATGAGAAATCTGAGAACGTTTCAATAATGTGATGACATCCAAAAAGCCCTGTACGAACCATAGGAATAGTTAGGATACACATGTCATGACATAGGATATCCGATATGCGTTTTCATGTAAGACCACGTTTGAGACGTTGGCATCGATTTGAGATTTATGTGTAAGACCATGTCTAGGACATCGGCATCATATTTGATTTCGTGTAAGACTCTATCTGGGTGAGTGGCATCTATATTAGATTACATGTAAGACCACATCTGGGACGTTGGCATTGTACGAGTTTTTCGAGCTATCCAAGTATCCTTAATGATTTTGAATGGTTCAACGGGCATTCCGAGCAAACGAGTAACTATGTGGTTGTGTAGCTGAGTCAGGTACGTTTGAAATGTATGTCATGTTTGAGAATGAAAGGTAAGTATATGAACATATGTGGACATATGAAATATATATGCAATATATGAGACTTATGGATTTATGGTTATGCTTTGTCATGGGCTACAAAAATGATTTGGTTTAGAATTATGCAATGTAATAAGTTTAATTGTATATGGCTTACTAAGCTTTTGAAAGCTTACTTTATGTGTGTTTTCAACTATTTTATAGATTATCGAAGCTACTGGGGGCTCGGGGATCTTTGAGGATCATCACCACACTATCGAACTTAATTTTGGTACCTTTTGAAAATGTATATATCAAAGTATGGCATGTATAGGCTAGAGAACTTTGAATGTACTTTGAGATATGTATATCTAGCCTTGTGATATGGCTTGGTTATAGATGAAATTATGAATGAATTTTGGTATATGTATAGTGTTCAAAAATGTTATGCTTTGATGCGCTCTTGAATGTCCAAATGAAATGGTTAATTTTGGTAAGTTTCATGATTGATTTGGGAAGTTGATATAATGTGAAATGCTATGAATTGAAATGGATTAATATGATGTATGAATCATGTGCTTTTGAATTAAAATTTGTGCATGATTTAGTATATTTTTGGCTACCTTTGGGATATGAAATGTGCTTGGTTTCATGCTTGTAGGGATGGTCTAAAATGGATGGTAATTTGGCTTTGTAAATAGCCTATTTTTGTCCACACGAGCAGAGACACGTGCGTGTGTCTCAGCCGTGTGTGACACATAGTTATGTTACACAGCCGTGTGTCCTTTGGGATTTAAAGTTAGTATATCTTATAGTTTTGACATGGCCTAGACACACGGGCATGTCTATTGGTCGTGTGTGGCACACGTGCTGGCACATGAGCATGTGTTTGGCCGTGTGATCCAAGTCAGTAGCCTTCCTAATTTTCACACGGCCTGGCACATGGGCATGTTATGTGGCCATGTGGAGAAGTCAGTATGTATGCCCTGTTTTGCCACGGCCTTGACACATGGGCGTGTGACCTTCGTAACTTAAAAAATTGTTTAAGTTTTGAAAAATTTTGTATCTACTCAGTTTAGTCCCGACCTCTTTCTAAAGCATGTTTAAGGTCTCGTTGACCTAAGAAAGGGACTTTATGTTGATGTTTGACTATGATGCTATGATGTTTGTGAAATGAATACGAAATGTTCCAATATGTCCAGTAATGCCTTTTATCCCTAGTCCAGTGACGGATACAGGTTAGGGGTGTTATACTAGGGAAGCCTTTCCTAGCAACTGGAAGGACCCTTATTGATGTGCAGAAGGGCGACCTTACTATGCGTGTTCAGCACGATCATGTAAGTTTTAATGTTTTCAAGTCTATGCGATTCCCTGATAGAGTTGATGATTGTTCTGCAGTATCTGAATTACACAATTTAGCTGTAGAATAAGAACTCAACTCTGTTGAGGACCGATTGGAACAAGTTTTGATGTCAGACCCTCCAAGTGATGAAGAGGGGGAGGAATACTTAGCTTTGCTAGAAGCTAACCAGAAGGGATTTAATTTGCAATCTCATTTTGAATCTTTGGAATTAGAAAGTAGAGATTATGTCCAACCAAAGGCGTCAATCGAGGAGCCACCTAAATTAGAACTTAAGGTACTTCCCTCGCACTTAAAATATGTTTATTTAGGTAACGCTTCGACTTTGCATGTGATTGTTTCAACAGAGTTAACTGAAAAGTAGGAAGAAAAACTCATTTCAGTGTGGAAACAATTAAAGAAGGCTATTGAATGGACCAGTCAATATCTGTGGTATTTTCCCATCCTTTGCATGCACAAAATCATCCTAGAAGATGGCGAGAAAGGGACGATTAATGGACAATGGAGACTGAACCCCATCATGAAGGACGTGGTAAAGAAAGAACTCATTAAGTGCTTAGATGCAAGTATAGTTTACCCAATATTTGATAGTTCATAGGTAAGTTCGATCCAGTGTGTGCCAAAGAAAAGAGGTATTACGGTTGTTGAGAACAAGAATAATGAGTTAATACTGACTAGAACAGTTACGAGATGGAGAATTTGCATAGATTACCAAAAGTTGAACAAGGCGACGAGGAAAGATCACTTTCCTTTACCGTTCTTGGACCAAATACTAGATAGACTCGTAGGGCGAGACTATTACTGTTTTGTTGATAGATACTCAAGATACAATCAGATCACGGTAGCACTAGAGGATCAACACAAAACAACATTCACGTGCCGTTACGGTACATTTGCATTTAGACGTATGCCATTTGGTTTATGTAATGCACCTACTACATTTCAAAGATATATGATGGCTATTTTTACTGACATGGTTAAGAAGTATTTGGAAATTTTTATGAACGATTTTTCAGTGTTTGGAGACACTTTTGATGATTGTTTAACCAATCTAGCCAAGATACTAAGGCAGCACGAAGAAACAAACCTCGTACTCAACTGGGAAAAGTGCCATTTCATGGTACGAGAACATATTATTATAGGGCACCGAATAACGAGACATGGAATCGAGGTAGATAAAGCAAAGGTAGATGTTATTGAGAAACTCTCACCTTCAACATCTATAAAGGGTATTAAGAGCTTTTTGGGACATGCCAGATTTTTTCAAAGATTTATCAATGCCTTATCTAAAATCACCAAACCCTTATGCAAATTATTAGAGAAGGACACGATATTTAACTTTGATGAAAACTGTTTGAAAACATTTAATGATTTAAAGAATCAATTAGTTTCAGCACCCATTATTGTCACATCAGATTGGGATTTTCCATTTGAGTTTATGTGTGATGCAAGTGACTCCGCGATAGGAGCTGTGATGGGCTAGCCAAGGAACAAAGTTTTTCATCCCATCTACTATGCAAGTCAGACTCTAACGGGAGATCAACCGAATTATATGGTAACAAAGAAAGAGTTACTTGCTATTCTATTTTCTTTTGATAAATTTTGATCCTATCTTGTAGGTACCAAAGTGACTGTTTATACAAATCATTCGACAATTAAATACTTACTTGCCAAGAAAGGTGCCAAGCCGAGATTGATCCAATGGATATCATCAGTGATGAGGGGTCCCATTTTGTGAAAAAATGATTGAAATGGTTGCTCGATAAGCACGAAGTTCAGCACAAGGTTGCCATAGCTTACCTTCTACAGATGAATTTACAAGCTGAATTGGCGAATAAAGATATAAAAGGCATACTTGAGAAGGTAGTTTGTCCAAATAGACAAGACTAGTCCAAAACACTAGATGACGCTTTATGGGCCTATAAGACAACATACAAGAAACCTTTAGGGATGTCTTCCTATTGGTTGGCTTTTGGGAAAACCTGTCATTTGCCTTTGGATTTAGAACATAAAGCTTTCTGGGCTGTCCAACAACTCAATTTGGATCCCAAGCTTGCCAAAGAGAAATGGATGCTCCAACTTAATAAGTTAGAAGAATTTCAAACTTTCTCATATGAAAATGCGAAGTTATTCAAGGAGACATTAAAGAGATGGCATGACAAGCACATCCGAGTTGAGAATTTGAAGTAGGTCAGCAAGTTTTGTTATTCAATTCTAGATTAAGATTTTTTTCCAGGTAAGTTGAAATCATGTTGGTCTGGCCCATTTACTATTCACCAAGTTTTTCCATATGGAGTTGTCGAACTTCAAGGTAAAAAAGGTAATTTTCAAGTTAATGCTCAGTGCTTAAAACATTACTGGGGGAATAAAATTGAGTGGGATAAAGTCTTGTTTCATTTTATCGAATACTGAATTTTTCTCATTTTCTTTTAAATAAACGATTTAGGGTATATTTTTGAGATTAGTATGTTAAAATAAATTCTATCTAGGAGATTGGAACTTAAGTGGGACTACTTGTGACCCTCCTAATCTTTCTTGGGAATTGATTTTAACATAATCTTTTGAGAAAATATTCCCTAAATGGTAAAATAAATCTTTAGTTTTTCAAATAAAAGGGTCAATTTTGATCCGAGTTTTAATTGCAGCCCAATTTTCAAATTTTCTTTTAAGTTTAGGTACTTAATTGAATTATTTGCAAAATTTGATTACTCTTTCTATAAATATTGAAATTAGTTGTCCCTTTTGTAAATATCTTTAAAAGCAGCTAAAATAAAGGTTTTTAATTTAATTTTTAATAAATAAGATGATAATAACTAATATGTAATTATATTTTATATTAATCATTATCAACTTTACGAGATTAGAATTGCTTTAATATTTTATTTGAGAGTTTTATTTCAATAAATAAATTAATAGCAAATAATATATTAATATACCATATATTATTTATTAATTGTTATTAACTTTATATGACATTAGGACTTATAATAATTTATTATTATTTTGTTCTAAGAATTTGAGTTGAACTCCCTCATACTCACACTTTAAATACCCCCTTTCCATGCACCTTTCTTCCACCACTCTTAAAACCATCCAACTACCAAGCTATCTAGTGTCACAGCTCCTATCGGCAACTGTCGAAGGCACCACTAGCAGCTACACACGCCCAGTAGCCCCCAACGCATGCACCTCACCAGGTACTCCCTTACGCACATCACTAGCCAACCTATGCACATCCTTGCCCGCACGCAAACAAGCCGACCACCAGCAGCTCACGCCTGGCCATGCTTGTGCACCAGCTTTGCTCACACCTTGCTACCCACGCACTTGCTTCCTAGCACACTTGCCTCTGCTCACGCCCTATTTGACACACACCAGCCCTTACTCGTGCACTGCTGCTGATCCTGTAAACCGCTACTGCTCACTCCCTTAGCCATTGTAGATTGATGTTTCCACTAGCTAGCCACATGCCCCTTGTCTCCTTAGCACTGCTACTATCACAACTAGCCACCAGCAAATTACCCTCCAACCTACCCTAAACCAAATCTATTAACTCCATATTAATTTCATTTTTGAGTTTCTAGTTTTTATACAAATTTGGTAAGAAAATTTTCCTCCTAAATTTCTATTTTATTTAATTATTTAATTTTCAATTTTTTGAATTATTAATATTTTATACTAATTGAATTTTTGAGAAAATATTTGTTTCCATCTTATGTTCAGGTAAATCATGCCTCGCAAAAGAACTCGTGCCTTTGTCCAAGATGAAGAATCACAAAACAAATTCCACTATGAAGAAGCCAAAGCGAGATACAATATCATTTTTAAAAATCAACAAATGCTCCTAGAAAAAGGCTTTACACTGAAAGAAAGCAACTATACTAATTTTGTAGAGAGCATTAGAAAAGTTGCTGAAGCTTTAAACTGGGAAGTGTTTTGTGAGAAAATAACAAGTGCAGATGAAGAGTTAGTTGGTGAATTTTATATGAATTTGACCTCAAGCGAATTAATAGAAGTCTCTGTCTGAGGAATCAAGGTACCAATAAATTCAAGCACTATTAATGAATTCTTTAATTTACCTGTTTTTGAAGATGACAAATAATCTTCCTTAATGGAAATATTGACGCCAAAAAATAGTAAAAAAATTCTCGAGGAACTTACAGTTCTAAGTTCTAAGTGGTCTGTGTTAAAGCATGGACCTCACACTTGTCGCAAAGAATATTTGACACTAGTGAAGGTATAGTTTTATTTCATTCGGTTCAGCCTTATGCCTGTTTCACATGGGACCACAATTTCATTAAAGCGAATGGTCTTGTTATACTCGATTTTAATAGCAAAGACCATTGATGTGGAAAAATCATTCTAAGGGAAATCCAGAAATGTGTCGCTAGACATTGTGTCCCAGCATACTTTCCCTTTACAATAAAATTTTTATGCTTGAAAGCTAAAATTCTTGCAAACGTAAAGAAGACAGGTTATAGTCAGGCCACAATCACAAATTGGGACCTCTACCGAGTAGCCGGAGATTCTATTATGCAGTAACGAGTTGAACTGAGTAAGGATCCCAAAGAAGAAGAAGAAGATCCCATAGAGATCGAACCAATATAGTAAATTGAAGTCCCTGATTGATGCGATCATGGTCCAAGACCAACCCAAAACTATTGCAGAACCCATGGAGCTACCAACAGGGCCGATTACTCGAGCTCGAGCTAAGAAGTTCAAGGAAGCTGTTGTAGGCCTTATTGACCAAATTTAGGGTGAAGTCGTTGCATGGTTTATTGATCAATCATGGACATGCACTCCATGCGTGCCATGCAACTTGCTTCAAGCTCAACTACCTCAATTTTAGCTTTCATCAGCTTGTGCATTTTATTTGCTGGAATAAACAAATAAATCCGGTTGTAGTTTTTTTAGTTTAATTAGTTTAAGTCATTAATTATGTCATAATTTAAGCATTATTAATTTGAGTTTAAATATGCAATAATATGTCTTAAGTATATTAATTATGTCCTATTTAGTACAGCATTAATATATGTTTTTAAATTGGTCTTAGTTCAGACATCATAACTATGTCTAATGTTTATACAAATTAAATGGTGTTTTAATCATGTCTTATTATTGAATTTAAGCCGATTTTAATGTGTCTTGTAGGTATTCACATTGGCTGCTTCTAGAAAGCTTCCTTTGGGCTGTTCATATGGCACAATTATGAGATGAACACAACCTCCCAAAAGCCATTTCGTGTTCAGTAAAGCATCAAGTGCTTTCACACTTGATTGACCGATTGGCTGCCATGTTCACACCAAGGGACTATCCAATTTAGGTTGTTCATATTGGAAACTTTTCATGCACCCCAAGCAACCATAAAGAGCTGCATGTCCATTTGGGTTTCCAAAGCAGCATCTCAACTTGTTCACACCATCTTTGTCGATCAGCTCCATGTACATTCAACTCATACCTAAAGTCAAATGAATTAGCTGGTTGGGATTACAAAAAGACATGGCTATTGGTGTCTTCCATAACTAGAAATCATCAATAGGTGTGTTGGACCAATCAATAGGCATTAGCTCATTAAATCTAATTGTAAACCATGCCTATTCGACTCGTATTTGTAAGCCTATAAATACTAGGATTAAAACATGTTGTTGAGACTTTTGAACCTTTTATGAATATTATAAATTTTATGAGTTATTCAACTCTCTTTGATTCTTTTGTGACTCAGATTGGCTTATCTAGCTAAGTCTAGTGGCATCAATCTGATCTCCTTGGCGAACTTATCACTTAATAAGCGTGGCATTCCAATTATACCATTTGGTTCCTATCTCACATAGATAGTGGGTCACGGTTAAACTTTCAACACCAATTTCGACTTAAGAGCTATTATAAGATTCGGGTCAATATTACCATATAATATTGGTTCTTTCTTTTATCCTTAGGTCGAGCTTATTTTTACCATCTCTAAACACTTAACCCTTTGTTTTCAAGCCAAATTGTTCGTTTCCAAATCCTTTCAAGAACTAAACCTATAGTTCTTAATTTTACGATCGGGAACACCCGTGACTCGAATCAACTCACGAGTATGCCATCATATCATTTGGTATCAGAGCTAGCTAAAATTGAAAAGTATGTTCTAGCATTCCCGGGGTGAGTTTTTAAAGAAAAAATTCAAAAAAATTTCGTGTTAAAAAAAGAGAGAGGAATATATAGTATATTTGAAGAAAAAAGTTTGTAATATATTTGCAATATACATAAAAGATTAAAAAAAAAGAGCTAGTTTTGAAAGTTATTGTTTCCTGAGCTCCAAATATCATTTTACAAACATTTTGCCACACTTCAAGTTACCTATTTCTTTCTTTCAGCCTACACAACACCGATATCAATTCTTACCTTTGCAACACCTTTTGAAGCTGACCCACAAAGATTTGCTGTTAAGTCAAAAAGTAGTCACTTACGAACTTAGAGAGGTGAATACGAGTGGAAAAAGGCAAGAGAGTGGTGAGATCATTAAAGAGATATAAAAGCCAAAGTTTGAGTGAAAATACAAGTGGAGAGCACAACTATTTTTCTTCTTTTTGAATGGAAAGGTTTGTGGTAAGGATTAAAACATTGTCTCATAGTCCTAAAAGAAAAGCTGCGGAAGGTGGTGGCGTACGCCCTGTAAAAAATGTTGTTGTTTGTGGAGGAGTACCCAACTTGACATATCAAGCCCTAATCTGCAAGATGGACCGAATGCTCCAATGGCGTCTAGAGCCTGTACAAGAGCGCAAATGGAGCAATTAGAAGAATGAGTCCAGCGAGAAAGAACTCCCCAAAATTCGATGAGGGGCCGAGGCTGATCGAGACTAAACCAAGATGATCCCTACAATCCTACCGATGTGGAGACCGATCAAGCATCTAACCGAAGCGAAAGATGATGAGGCCATAAAAACTGAGGGCCTAGAGAGCAAGAACGAGTAGATGATGACCTAAAGAATATTAAGATGGCTATTCCACAATTCTAAGGAAAGACTGATCCAGAGGCGTATCTAGAATGGAAGAAAAAGATTGAGCTTGTCTTCGAGTGCCATAACTACTCAGAAAGCAAGAAAGTCAAACTTATGGCTATCGAGTTTTCTAACTATGCAATTATATGCTAGGATCAACTTACTATGAGCCAGAGGAGAACGGAGAGCGACCCGTGTCCACATGGGCCAAGATGAAAGCCATCATGAGGAAAAGGTTCATTCCTACTTACTATCACCAGAAGCTGTATCAAAAGTTACAAAACCTTACACAAGGCAACCAGAGTGTGAGAAATATTATAAGGAAATAGAGATTTCCATGATCTGAGCCGATGTCGAGGAGGATCAAGAAGCTACCATGGCGAGGTTCTTAGTCAGATTAAATTTTGAAATTGCTAATATAGTGGAACTACAACACTACGTTGAAGTTGTAGATATGGTACATATGGCCATCAAAGTGGATAAACAACTTAAACGAAAAGGTGCTATTCGAGCCTATCCCAACTCCACTTCCACATCAAAATGGGGTCAAGGAACCAGCAAGAAAGACACCTCCTTTCAATCAAAGGAGCCCATGGTATCCATAAAGGCCAACAACTCGAGTGGAAAAACCAGCAAAGGAAAAAAATGAAGCCATGCCTAACCGTACCCGTGACATCAAATGTTTCAAGTGACTTGGGAGGGGTTACATCGCAAGTCAATGCCCCAATCGAAGCGTAATAATTATAAGACCTAACGGTGAGATAAAGTCAGAAGAAAATAAAGAGGATGAATTCAACGCACCCACCGAAGAGGAGGAAGATCTCGAGTATGCTGTTGATAGTGAAATACTCGTCATCAAACAAAGTTTAAGCCCACAAAGTATGGAGAATGAACAGCAACGCGAGAATATCTTTCACAGGCGATGTCATGTGTGACATCCCGAATTAGGGCCTAGTCAGAATAGTGGTTTTGAGACTACAAATTCGAGATAGAAATAATTATTTTATGATCCTTATGAGGTCTATGATATGAATGCTTACTTGTGTGAAAGTTTCGTGAAGAAATTCTATGCGTAAAATGTCTAATTTAATTTTAGGGATCAACTTAAATAAAATGCAAAACTTGCATTCTAGAAGCTTTAAGCATGAGATTTCTTTAGATTATGAATTAGAGGGTCCTAATTAGCAATTTAACCAATTTCTATATTTTGGACAAAAATGGACATGCATAGGAAAAATTTGAAGGAAAAACCCTAAGGGCATTTTGGTATTTGGTAATTAAATGAAATAACAAGGAAAAAATCAAGTGAAAATGTTGTCCATCTTCCTCCTTAGCTACCGAAATTTGTGGAGAACCATAGCTAGGGTTTTCAAATTTTTCAAGCTTGGGGGTAAGTCCATTTTAGCCCCATTTTTAATGTTCTTTACATTTTTGAAATCCTCGTAACTTGATGTACCCATTTCTAACCATATTTTAAGCTAGGGTTCATGTTGGACTTCTGAACCATGCATGAGAAATTTGTGTTTTGATGTTTAATGGAAAAATATAATAGTTTGATATGTGTTCAACATCTTTTACCAGGTGATTTTGCATGAAAACACCTTAAAAGGACCATTTTGTAAAAGATGTAAAATAAGTGATAAAAATCTGATTTTGATGAAAATATGGGCTGTTATGAGTACAAGGAAAATTCGGCTAGGCTTGGGTAATAAAGAAAATGCATGCATTTCATTTTACTAGCCTAGGGACTAAATCGTAAATAAGTGAAGTTAAGGGTAAAAAGGTAATTTTACCAAAGCATGAATTATGGATTGATTTGAATAATGTGATTAATAAAAAAATTTTAAATTTGGCATTATAGATCAAGAAAAACGTGAACCGGGTCTTGATCGAGGAAATAATAAAGTATACGACGATTAGGTTTGATTACCATCATTTTGTACTGAGGTAAGTGCATATGCAAATAATGTGGTGTTGTAGCATGTGTTTAATGTTTTGATATTATCTGATAAATGTTTTCTTGTTATTATGAGTTATATACTTATTGGTTGCTATGAAAGCATAAATGATAATTAGTTGTTACACACGACATCACGAACAAGTACGACAAAGTATGCCATGTGCAAGTGAGGAAAATCCTATTTGAACCTTAGGAATAGTCTAGGATACAAGTGACATGTCACTAGGAATTTAAAAATCTGAACTCGTTGAGTTGGTCTGGGTTCGTGATATGTATGAGGCATCCGAGCTCGTTGAGTTGGTCAAAGTTCATCATGGATGCAATACATGTAATTGGGTTCCGGGCAATAGTCTTATGTGCCCTACTGATGGCTAGGTAGTCCTTAAGTTGTTCGGACACCTGACAGCTTGTGTGAGCAGCCCGTGTAGCTACACCTTAACTGATGGCTTTTATGAGCAAGCCCATGAGTAGTTCCATTGTGAGCATTACATGTTATGAGGTAGCTTTGGCTACGTATGTATATGTAGCACTTATGTGCAAGTTTTTTACGTATCCAATAGTATTCCGAGTGTTCAACGAGTAATGTAATAGATGTGATGAAAGTCTAGAGGAGGGCATGTTAAAGAGGTATGGTTATATGATATGCGATGATGAGTACATGTATGCACACTAAACCTATGAATAATGCCTTGGTAAAGAATGATTTGTGATGAGGGAGTATATGTGTACATATGATAAATAAGTAAAAAGGTTTAAGTGGTGAATAATCTTTATGTATATGTTACTACGTCCTTGGATGTTGATTGCTTACTACCATTGCATATTATTTGCATGTGGACTTACTAAGCTTTAAGGCTTACCCCCTTTCCTTTCCATTCTTTGTAGTTCTGCCAAGCTAGCTCAGGGACCGGAAGCTGTCGAAGTGTTCGATCACACTATCAAAAGATTATTGGGTATAGAGAAATTGTTATTTTGAGTATGGCATGTATAGGGGACTTGGTTATTTTGTGATATGTGTCATGCTATTTGGCCAAATTGTTAAGGTGTAACACCCCGTACCCGAGACCGTTGCCGGAGTCGGTCACAAGGGGTTTGCAGACTTAAATCACTTGCTTTCACAGTCCATTTTAAAAATTTCCAGGCAGTTGGCTAACTGCGTCACTGTCACCTTAAAAATCATATCTTGAGTTCCAAAACTCGAAAATCAGTTTTTTAATTTTTCCCTGAAACAAGACTAATATGTCCATCTATAGAATTTTTTCTAGAATTTTTGGTCGGGCCAATTAGTACAGTTTATTAGTTAAAGTCTCCCCTGTTACAGGGTGTGACTACACTGACCTTCATGTATTACAACTTGGATATCTCCCTGTACAGGGCTTCAATACTGATGCCGTTTGTTTCTATAGAAACTAGACTCAAAAAGGAATCTATAAATATATGGAATGACTTCTAAATGTCTCTGGTTAATTTATAATGAATTTCCAAAGTCAGATCAGGGGATCCAGAAACTGTTCTGGTCCTGTCTCACGAAAACTTTAACATCTCATAATATACTGTTCATATGAATGTTTCGTTACTTTCCTATGAAAATAGATTCATCAAGGTTCGATTACATAATTTATTCACTATTTAATTCTATTGCTACTATTTTTAGTAATTTTTCACATCCACATCACTGCTGCTGCCAGCATCTATTTTTAAGGTAAACTTTACCTATTTCATGATCCTCCATGGATCAACTAGAGTTTGTCATACATATACCAAAAGTGATCATGCATAACCATTCCCATGACTAACCGTTACCAACATTTCCATACCTCTCGACGGACAACATACAAAATGATTATAATGCTATGATCAAAGTATATTTAAGCCATTTTCGCATGGCTATCCTAATTTACACAAAATCGAAGGGTACATGACCAACAACAAAAGGGTAGTCCTATACATGCCATTTCAAAGTTCAACCAAAAGTATACCAAGCAGACTTTGATAGTGTGGGCGACTTGACTTCAAAAATCCGAGTCCGATAGCTGAAGAACCAAAATCTATAAAGCAGAGAATTAAATAAGCGGAGTAAGCATTAAATGCTTAGTAAGTTTTGAGCAAAGAATTTAAGCACAAGCGAAGTATAGCATTCATATAACTAAGCGGATAATTCCATATATACATATTCTCAAATCATTCCTACTTCACATTCCAACCCCTATATTCATACATAAGGGATCTTTTAGCCAAATCCGGAAGCTCATTACTCGATTGGCGAATATTATTGAAGGAATCAACTATTCCAATGCACATCTGAAACATACCTCATTGTTGGGATTTTACAAGCGTATTAACTGAAATTTTACAGCAAGATCGCTCATTCCCGAATCACGTACCTTGAATTTAACGGATATAGCTACTCGTTCAAATGCCTTGAGGACATAGCCGGTTATAGTAACTTCGCACAAATGCCTTGGGACTTAACCGGATTTAGTAACTCGCACAAATGCCTTGGATCTTAGTCCGGATTTAGTAACTTCGCACAAATGCCTTGGATCTTAGTGCGGATTTAGTAACTTCGCACAAATGCCTTGAGATCTTAGTCGGATTTAGTAACTTCGCACAAATGCCTTGGTCTTAGTCCGGATATAGTCACTTAGCACAAAGCCTTGGGACTTAGCAGGACATCATTCGAATAACCATGCTCATTTATCAATAAATCATGACACATCCGTATTTCATTTTCATTACCAAAGCTCAAACACAAGACACTTATCACACTTGCAATTTCGACAATAGCCACATACAAAGAGCATGATTTTGATTTGCTTAAAACATGATCTAAACAAATCATAATCTAAGTTCCATTACTCAAAACTTACCTCGGATGTGGTCGAGCGATTTGGTGGCTATTCGATAACTTTTCCTTTCCCTTATCCAATTGTGGTCCTCTAAGCTCTTGAGCTAATTCAAACAAATTTAACTTATTAAAGTCTCATTATGCTAGCTTATGGCGAATATGACAAGGAGTTTAATAGGTCATATGGCCACCCTTTAGCTCAAATACACAATGGTCATGCGCATTTTTAATCACATTAAGCAATTTAACACAATTCATTTGAACATCAAAAGAGGACCTCAAGGTACTTAGCCCATATATACATTAGGCATTAGAGTCACATATATATGGAATCATGAATCAAACTCAACATTTTAGCCCACACTCTCTTTTAGCCGATTATCTAAGCCAAGATAAAAGCATCAATATGCTTGCCTCTAACAGAACACATGCAACACAAATCTATTTCATGTAGCCGAATATACATGTCTAGGTTGAGGCCGATTATATGCTTAATACTTCCTACAAATATGGTTGCTTGTATTGACTACATACCATTTTGTTTCAAATTCAAAACTCGGCTAATACACATATACACACTAGTAAATCAAACATTAGCATTTGCTCTTCACCTTACTACCATTTCTCATCCAAATAACGTGAATAACAACCATATTTCTCCTCTACTTTCTACCATGGCCGAATGCATCACAACACCATACCATTTCAATTTTGGTCATGGTTAAACAAAGAACTTAATGTCTCACTCAAAAATGCTAAAAAGAAGATTCAAGGGTCATCAATCCACCATCACATGCATCATTACAAAGCTTCATTTTTAGCATGTAAATGACATCAACACCAATCCACCTTAGCCGAATACCATCTCCATGACATAGCAAAGATTTGAACCATGGGCTAGCTAGAACTCAAGCTAACAACTAAAACATGCATGCATCTCATGGAACATCATCAAACATACCTTAGTCTATCAAACCACCATAGCCGATTTCCTCAAAGCTCTTTTTCCTTCTCCTATTCGGCCAAGAACAACATGAGAGCTTTTCTCTTCTTTTTTTTTCTTTTTCTTTCTTCTATTCACGGCAATGGAGGGGGGGCAACCACACACATTTTTTTTTGTCATCATTTACCTTCCCATTATTATTTTATCCTTTCTCACATAAACCATTAGTACAACATGTTTTATGACATGTTTTGCCCATCAACCTTTGTCATGGCCGGCCACTAGTAATTAAATGGGGGAAATTGACATGCAAGTCCACCCCTTTGATTACATGCACTAATAGATCCTTATAGATTAACCTATCACATTTCAAAAGTGTCACACATAAGTCCTATTGACTAAATTCACATGCAATTTACTAAATCGAAGCTTAAAACTTTCACACATTCATAATCACATATTTTAGACAATAAATATCATATTCAAATAATTTGGTGACTTCGGTTTAGCGGTCCGAAACCGCTTTCGACTAGGGTCACTTTAGGGTGTCACAACTCTCCCCACTTAAGAAATTTTCGTCCCGAAAATCTTCTTGTAAATAGGTTTGGGTATCGTTCTTTCATAGAGTTCTTGGTTTCCCAAGTAGCTTCTTCGATTCCGTGTTTGAGCCATAACACTTTTACTAACGGAACCCCTTTGTTTCGCAACTCTTTCACTTCACGAGCTAGGATACGAATCGGTTCTTCTTCATAACTCAAGTCGGATTGAATTTCAACTTCTGATGGATTAATCACGTGTGACAGATCAGCTCTATAACGTCGAAGCATCGAAACATGAAAGACGTCGTGAATCTTTTCAAGTTCAGGGGGCAAAATCAATCTATACGCAACTGGACCAACTCGTTCGGAGATTTTGTACGGCCCAATGAATCTCGGACTCAACTTGCCCTTACGGCCAAATCTGAGTATCTTTTTCCAAGGTGAGACCTTAAGAAACACTTTGTCTCCCACGATACTCAATATCTCTTCGTTTAAATCCACATATGACTTGACGATCGATCTTGCCTTGAGACTTTCACAAATTATTCTTACTTTACATTCAGCATCTTTAATCAAATCCACTCGAAAATTTTACTTTCACCGAGCTCGGTCCAAAACAATGGTATACGGCATTTACGCCGTACAAGGCCTCGTAAGGTGCCATCTTAATACTTGATTGAAAACTATTGTTGTAGCGAATTCAATCAAAGGTAAATACCGTTCCCATGAACCACTAAACTCGAGGATGCAACATCTCAACATATCCTCAAGTATCTGAATTATCCGCTCGGATTGACCATCGGTTTGTGGATGAAAAGCGGTGCTAAAATGCAGCTTGGTACCCAAAGCTTCTTGCAATTTCTTCCAAAACCGCGAGGTGAATCTCGGATCTCCATCCGACATGATAGAAATAGGTACCTCGTGTAATCTCACAATCTGAGAAATTTACAATTCAGCTAGTTTATCCAATGAAAAATCCGTACGTACGGGGATAAAGTGAGCCGACTTAGTCAGTCTATCCACAACAACCCAAATCGCATCTTTCTTACTTGCGATCATCGGCAACCCGGATCTGAAATCCATCGTGACTCGATCCCATTTCTATTCAGGTATCATGATTGGCTGGAGTAAACCCATAGGCACTTGATGTTTCGCCTTTACTTGCTGACATATTAAACACTTCGAAACAAAATCGGAAATGTCTCGTTTCATACCATGCCACCAAAACTGGCGTCTCAGATCGTTGTACATTTTCGTACTCCCCGGGTGAATTGACATTCGGCTACAATGAGCTTCGTTCAGAATCATCGAAATGAGTTCTGAAGTTCTTGGAACACACAACCGACTTCTGAACCTCAAACAATCGTCATCATCAATTTGAAATTCGGATTCCATATTCGGAACACATTCAGCCCGTTTTGCAACCAATTCATCGTCGACTTTCTGAGCTTCACGAATTTGATGAATCAATAATGGTGTGGCCTTTAATTGACTACTAACACATTGTCGGGTAGAAACGGACAAGTGTACATTCATCGCTCGTAAAGCAAGCGGTGATTTCGGCTTAAGGCGTCGCAACCACATTAGCCTTTCGGTGATAATCAATGACAAGCTCATAATCTTTCAACAACTCAAGCCAACGTCTTTGTCGCAGATTTAAGTCTCTTTGAGTCATCAAATATTTGAGACTTTTGTGATCCGAAAATACATGGCACTTCTCACCAAATAAGTAATGTCGCCATATTTTCAAAGCGAATACGATGGCGACTAATTCGAGATCATGGGTCGGATAATTTTTCTCATGTGGCTTTAATTGTCTCGACGCGCATAGGCCACAACTCGACCTTCTTGCATCAATCGCAACCTAACCCAAGTAGGGAGGCGTCACTATAGATGACAAACTCTTCGCTTGATTGGGCCGCACTAAAATTGGAGCTTCAGTCAAATAAGTTTTCAGTTGATCAAAACTTTTCGACATTTTCCGTCCATTCGAACTTAACATCTTTTGAAGTAGCTTTGTCATGGGTGTGGCTATCATCGAGAAACCTTTACAAACCGTCGGTAATGTAAGCAAGTCCCAAAAAGCTCGAACCTCGATAATATTTCTCGGAGGCTTCAGTTAAGTATGGCTGAAATTTTGCTCGGGTCAACTCGAATACTCGATCACGGATACCACATGGCCCAAGAAGCTAACCTCTCTTAACGAACTCACACTTCTTGAACTTAGCATATAGCGCTTATCCGTAAAATTTGCAACACTAATCTCGGTGCTCGGCATGTTCGGTCTCATCTCTTGAATAAACCAAGATGTCATCAATGAACACAACTTCTGAACCGGTCCAAATATTGTGCGAAGATCCGATTCATCAAATCCATAAATACCGCGAGGGCATTAGTGAGCCCAAGCGGCATCACTAAGAACTCGTAGTGGCCGTATCTCGATTAAAGCGGTTTGGGTATATCAGAATCTCGAATTACATGAATGGTAATAACCCGATCTCAAATCTATCTTTGAAAACACTTGAGGCTCCCTTTAGTTGATCAAACAAATCATCAATCTGTGATAGCGGATATTTATTCTTTATCGTCACTTTATTCGGTGACGATAGTCAATGCACAACCTCATGGTTCCGTCTTTCTTTTTCACAAACAATCTTGGTGCACCCCAAGGTGAGAAGCGTGGTCGGCGAAACCTCTATCCGTCAACTCTTGCAAGCGAGCTTTCAATTCTTTTAACTCGGTTGGTGCCATACGATACGGAGCTATCGAAATTGGCGTAGTCCGGTACAAGCTCAATACCAAACTCTACCTCCGAGCAGTGGTAAACCGGTAATTCTTGGGAAAAACATCCGGTATTCACAAACCACCAGCACAGATTCGGGTTTCTTTTCTAACTCTTTGTCATCAAGTACATACGCAAGGTATGCTTCGCACCCTTTCTTACATATTTACGGGCCAACATTGCGATATTACGGTGGCAACCCTTTAAGTTCGTAGACTCAACTCGGATTATCTCGTTATTTGCGCACCTCAAATCAATAGTCTTGCTTTTGAAATTCACAACCGCATCATGCACGGTCAACCAATCCAAACCAAGAATAACATCAAATTCATCAAGCGGCAAAAGCATCAAGTCCATGGGAAAAGCAGGAACCTCGAATTACTAGGGGCATTTCTTACACACTTTGTCGACAAGCACGTAACGACCCAAGGGATTTGACACCGAATTACGAGCTCGATGAGACTCAATAGGTAAAGTCTTCTTTGGATGCTAAGGTTTAGCATATATAAGAATGAGTAGAACCGGGGTCAATCAAAGCAATCACATTAGTATCAAAGAGAGTAAAAGTACGGTAATAACATCTAGCGAGGAAGCATCCTCGCGTCTTGGCGTATAGCATAAGCCCTAGCAGAGCACGAGCCTCGGATCTGGTCGCAGACATCTCTAGATCCTCTCGACCACCACTAGCATTACTGTATTTCTAGATGGTCTACCCGAAGCGATAGTAGCACCGGTTTCCCATTCGATTTACATTCATTCAAACAATCTTGGGCAATCTTTGATAAAGTGGTGGTGACCGCACTTATATGAGGAGGCGATCATGGAATCTCTGACTCCCAGAGTGCCATTTACCACAATCTGACACTCAGATTCGTCTCGACGATCATTTCCAACACTTGGCGGCCAAGTGACTCGTGCACTCACAAGGGTCGATCATGGTCTTGTCTAGAAAAACCCAATGTGTCTCTAGATTGGCCCAAATCATCTCTAAATTTCTTCGATGGTGTTGAAAGGGCCTCCCAAGACCTCTTACAAAACTCCTTTGCTCCCATATCACTTTTCTTTTCTCCATCTTGAGCTCCTCGGCTTTGCAAGCTCGCTCGACAAGTACCACAAATTCTCGGTTCCAATATGCCAACATACAGACTTTATATCATTATTCAATCCATCCTCGAAGCGTTTACACATTACGACACGAGGAAATGCATTCTCGTGCGTCTGGCTAAGCCTTACAAACTTTCGTTCATAGTCGATGCCGACATGGAACCTTGTTTAAGTTCAAGAAATTCCTTCCGTTTTGATCCATAAATCTCGGTGATATACTTTTTCCGAAACTTCGGTTTGGAAAAACTCCCAAGTTACTTGCTCTCTAGGCTGTGAAGTCAACGTATTCCACCAATAGTAGCGCGAATCACGTAGCAAGGAGATAATACACTTTAGGCACTCATCGGTGTGCAAGATAGCTCATCGAGTACCGAATAGTGTTGTCCAACCAAAATTCAGCTTGCTCGGCATCATCACTATCCGTAGCCTTAAATTGATAGCCCGTGTTTTGAATTACATCAGCTGGAGGCTTATTTGACCTTATTTGGTCGATTCTGGGAGGTATGGTAGGTCTTGAGGTGGTATTTGTCGGGAATGGAGGTTGTGGAACAGTAGTATTAGTTCGAATGTATTGGTTGAACCAATCATTCATCACGCTATAAAGCTTGTCTAGCTTCATCATTCGGATTACTAGCAATAGGTTGAGAGTCCACCGGAGCTGTCCCTTGTGCGGGAGCAGGCGCTACACTCTCAAGATCATCAGCTACCGCTCGGTCAGGATCGGGATCCATTACTATAATAAACACATTTTCAATTGTCAGAAATCACCACACTATCAAATAATCACATAATGGCATGTATAGCTAGACCCAAACGTAGTACGGTAGTCCTAAAATCGACTAAACCGTAGCTCTGATACCAAATTGTTAAGGTGTAACACCCCGTACCCGAGACCGTTGCCGGAGTCGGTCACGAGGGGTTTGCAGACTTAAATCACTTGCTTTCACAGTCCATTTTAAAAATTTCCAGGCAGTTGGCTAACTGCGTCACTGTCACCTTAAAAATCATATCTTGAGTTCAAAAACTCAAAAATTAGTTTTGTAATTTTTCCCTGAAACTACACTCATATGTCCATCTATAGATTTTTTTCTAGAATTTTTGGTTAGGCCAATTAGTACAGTTTATTAGTTACAGTCTCCCATGTTACAGGGTGTGACTACACTGACCTTCATGCATTACAACTTGGATATCTCCCTGTACAAGGCTTCAATACTGATACCGTTTGTTTCTATAGAAACTAGACTCAAAAAGGAATCTATACATATATGGCATGACTTCTAAATATCTCTGGTTAATTTATAATGAATTTCCAAAGTCAGATCAGGGGATCCAGAAACCGTTCCGGCCCTGTCTCACAAAAACTTTAATATCTCATAATATACTGTTCATATGAACATTTCGTTACTCTCCTATGAAAATAGATTCATCAAGGTTCGATTAAATAATTTATTCACTATTTAATTCCATTCCTACTATTTTTAGTGATTTTTCACATCCACATCACTACTGCTGCCAGCATCTATTTTTAAGGTAAACTTTACCTATTTCATGATCCTCCATGGATCAACTAGAGTTTGTCATACATATACCAAAAGTGATCATGCATAACCATTCCCATGGCTAACCGTTACCAACATTTCCATACCTCTCGACGGACAACATACAAAATGATTATAATGCTATGATCAAAGTATATTTAAGCCATTTTCGCATGGCTATCCTAATTTACACAAAATCGAAGGGTACATGACCAACAACAAAAGGGTAGTCCTATACATGCCATTTCAAAGTTCAGCCAAAAGTATACCAAGCAGACTTTGATAGTGTGGGCGACTTGACTTCAAAAATCCAGTCCGATAGCTGAAGAACCAAAATCTATAAAGCAGAGAATTAAATAAGCGGAGTAAGCATTAAATGCTTAGTAAGTTTTGAGCAAAGAATTTAAGCACAAGCTGAAGTATAGCATTCATATAACTAAGCGGATAATTCCATATATACATATTCTCAAATCATTCCTACTTCACATTCCAACCCTATATTCATACATAAGGGATCATTTTAGCCAAATCTAGGAAGCTCATTACTCATTGGCGAATATTATTGAAGGAATCAACTATTCCAATGCACATCTGAAACATACCTCATTGTTGGGATTTTACAAGCGTATTAACTGAAATTTTACAGCAAGATCGCTCATTCCCGAATCACGTACCTTCGAATTTAACTGGATATAGCTACTCGTTCAAATGCCTTGGGACATAGCCGGTTATAGTAACTTCGCACAAATGCCTTGAGGACTTAATCCGGATTTAGTAACTTCGCACAAATGCCTTCGGATCTTAGTCCGGATTTAGTAACTTCGCACAAATGCCATTGGATCTTAGTCGGATTTAGTAACTTCGCACAAATGCCTTGGATCTTAGTCCGGATTTAGTAACTCGTACAAATGCCTTGGTCTTAGTGCGGATATAGTCACTTAGCACAAAGCCTTGGGACTTAGCCGGACATCATTCGAATAACCATGCACATTTATCAATAAATCATGACACATCCAGTATTTCATTTTCATTACCAAAGCTCAAACACAAGACACTTATCACACTTGCAATTTTGGCTTAATAGCCACATACAAAGAGCATGATTTTGATTTTCTTAAAACATGATCTAAACAAATCATAATCTAAGTTCCATTACTCGAAAACTTACCTCGGATGTGGTCGAGCGATTTGGTGGCTATTCGATAACTTTTTCCTTTCCCTTATCCAAGCTGTGGTCCTCTAAGCTCTTGAGCTAATTCAAACAAATTTAACTTATTAAAGTCTCATTATGCTAGCTTATGGCTGAATATGACAAGGAGTTTAATAGGTCATATGGCCACCCTTTAGCTCAAATCTGAGAATGGTCATGCGCATTTTTAATCACATTAAGCAATTTAACACAATTCATTTGAACATCAAAGAGGACCTCAAGGTACTTAGCCCATATATACATTAGGCATTAGAGTCACATATATATGGAATCATGAATCAAACTCAACATTTTAGCCCACACTCTCTTTTAGCCGATTATCTAAGCCAAGATAAAAGCATCAATATGCTTGCCTCTAACCGAACACATGCAACACAAATCTATTTCATGTAGCAGAATATACATGTCTAGGTTGAGGCCGATTATATGCTTAATACTTCCTACAAATATGGTTGCTTGTATTGACTACATACCATTTTGTTTCAAATTCAAAACTCGGCTAATACACATATACACACTAGTAAATCAAACATTAACATTTGCTCTTCACCTTACTACCATTTCTCATCCAAATAACGTGAATAACAACCATATTTCTCCTCTACTTTCTACCATGGCGAATGCATCACAACACCATACCATTTCAATTTTGGTCATGGTTAAACAAAAACTTAATGTCTCACTCAAAAATGCTAAAAAGAAGATTCAAGAGTCATCAATCCACCATCACATGCATCATTACAAAGCTTCATTTTAGCATGTAAATGACATCAACACCAATCCACCTTAGCGAATACCATCTCCATGACATAGCAAAGATTTGAACCATGGGCTTGCTAGAACTCAAGCTAACAACTATAACATGCATGCATCTCATGGAACATCATCAAACATACCTTAGTCTATCAAACCACCATAGCGATTTCCTCAAAGCTCTTTTTCCTTCTTTTTCTTTCTCCTATTCGGCCAAGAACAACATGAGAGCTTTTCTCTTCTTTTTTTTTTCTTTTCTTTCTTCTATTCACGGCAATGGAAGGGGCAACCACACACATTTTTTTTGTCATCATTTACCTTCCCATTATTATTTTATCCTTTCTCACATAAACCATTAGCACAACATGTTTTATGACATGTTTTGCCCATCACCCTTGTCATGGCGGCCACTAGTAATTAAATGGGGAAATTGACATGCAAGTCCACCCCTTTGATTACATGCACTAATAGATTCTTATAGATTAACCTATCACATTTCAAAAGTGTCACACATAAGTCCTATTGACTAAATTCACATGCAATTTACTAAATCGAAGCTTAAAACTTTCACACATTCATAATCACATATTTTAGACAATAAATATCATATTCAAATAATTTGGTGACTCGGTTTAGCGGTCTCGAAACCGCTTTCCGACTAGGGTCACTTTAGGGCTGTCACATAAGGCCTATGATGTTGATGATTCATTTTGTAATGGCCATGTGATATGGCTTATATTTGATCATTGGGTTGTAATCTAATTACCCATGCATGCATGTGTTAATGCATTGGTGAATGTATGATAAAGTATGGATTAGATGCTAAAAGATAAGGGATGAATTAATGGTTTAAAATGACTATAGTCATGAATGTATACTTTGAAATTATGGTAATAAGTTTGATAATGCATGAAATTGGTGTGGAATGCTTCTAAATGGTGTAACAAAATGAATGTGCAATAGGATGACATTATGAGGATGTGAGAGTACCATGGTGTTGAATATTTCTGTGTCTAAATATGTCATGTTGCATGCTATGAAATATGTTTGAATGCATGAATGATTGAGAGTGACAATTGGCTTGGAAAATAGCCTTTAAATGGTCCACACGGGTAGACACATGGGCATGTGTCTAGAAAGTGTGTGACACACGGTATACCTCACGGGCATGTTGAATGGCCGTGTGTCCCCTGCACCTTAATTTTTACAAGTCATTTGCTCAGTAGTAAACACACGGGCTAAGACATGGGCATGTGTCTTGGCCGTGTTAGAGACACGGCCTACCCACATGGGCGTGTAATCTGGCCGTGTGAAGTTTGCACCTTTTTATGAAAAATTCATTTACTTTTAATTGACCACATGGTCTGGCCACACGGGTCTGTGATACAGCTGTGTGACACTAAATTGATGCTGGCGTCATAGTTTGAGAGTTACATGGCTGGAGGACATGGGCGTGTCGAAGGCACACGGGCGTGTACTTTGTCTCATACGAGCATGTGGCTCTGTATTAGGGAAAATTTCCCAAACTTTTCTAAAACCTTCGATTTAGTCCTGAATCCCTTCCAATGGTTGTTTTGGGCCTCGCAGGCCTACATCAGGGACAAATTGTGTATGTATGAATGAAGTTGTTTTAAAGAAAAAAATTTATAGCCCGATTTTTACATAAATGACTGTGTATGTGTTCGATAATGCCTCGTATCCTATCTTGGCCTCGGGCACGGGTAAGGGGTGTTACATTTAGTGGTATCAAAGCTATGGTTTAGTTGATTTTCAAACTAACCTAGCGTATTTGAGTCTATCTAGACATGCCATACGTATATATAATGATAGTGTGATGAATCCTAACAATATTAAAATGTGTTTTCATATAGCAAATAGATTCCGACAAACTAGTGGCGGATGATGTATAAAGTAACGCGCCTGCTCCAGTTGAAGTAGCAGTGCCATCCGAGAGTAGACTTGAAACTGTCAGTAGAGGAGAAAGAGGTAGAGAGCCCTTTCTCAACATGATGAATGTATGGTATAAGGAGTTCGTTCGAACGAACCTGAATGCTCAACCTCCCCCAGCTCCCCCAAATTCTCAATCCCCACCTGTGATGCCTCAACGCATGGATTTCATGAGATTTACTAGAACACCTATTGATAAAATTTGAAAACAAGGTGCTAAGGAATTTAGGGCAAATGCCTATGATGACCTTGAGAAAGCAAAGTTTCGATTAGAGAACTCGATACGGGTATTTGATAAACTATCCTGTACACCCGATGAGTGCCTAAAATGTGCCATATCTTTGTTGAGAGATGCAACATATCACTGGTGGAGAACGCTGATATCTGTGGTACCACCAGAGAGGGTTACTTGAGAATTCTTTTAAAAGGAATTCCAGAAGAAATACATTATCGAACGGTTCATCAATCAAAAGCGTAAGGAATTTTTGGATTTGAAACGGGGTCGTATGACAGTTAATGAATATGAGAGAGAATTTGTCAGACTCAATTAGTACGCTTGGAAGTGTGTATCCTCCAAAGCTAAGATGTGTAAAAGATTTGAAGATGGACATAATGAGGATATCAAGACATTAGTGGGTATTCTTAAGTTGAAAGAATTTGTGGTACTCATTGAACGGACTTGTAAAGTTGAGGAGTTAATCAAAGAAAAGAGGAAAGCTGAGTCTGAGGCAAGAGATACAAGAAAGAGATATATGAGTAAGTCATTGCCATCTCAGTCTAAGAAATCTAGAGAGATGTACTCTCGTTCACATGTGTCAGCTGGATATTCATACGGGAACCGTAGAAAGCAGAATTCGAGTTTTAGATCTCAGGCTACATTCGTGGCAAGTGTGGGTAACGCTAAACCTTCCAAGCCCGAGTGCCAACAATGTGGTAGATGTCATTTTGGCAGGGATCTTGTTTCAATTGTGGTTCTCAAGACCACTAGATTAAAGACTATCCCGAGATGGTAGAGAAAGAAAGATTTCAGAACTCGAGGCCGAGTGGCACAGCTTCTAGGGAAAGACCCTCGAGAAATTCCAGGAATGGGTTCGGTAGTAAGAATGTGACACGAGATACAATAGTGAAATCTGAAGCTAGGGCTCCGGCTAGAGCCTATGCCATACGCCCACGTGAAGATGCAACTTCTCCTGATATGATTACTGGTAATTTTTCTCTCTATGATACTAATGTTATTGCTTTGATAGACCCTGGCTCTACTCATTCGTATGTGTGTATGAAATTGGCATCTAGTATGAATATACTTGTCGAGTCTACAGAATTTATGATTAAGGTGTAAAACCCATTAGGAAAGCATGTGATATTTGATAAAGTATGTAAGAGATGCCCTTAAATGATTAGAGGTCATTGTTTTTCGGTCGACTTAATATTGTTACCGTTTGATGAATTTGATGTCATACTGGGTATGGATTGGTTGACACTACATGATGCTATAGTGAATTGTAGACAAAAAGTTATTGAATTGAAATGTGAAAACGCTGAGGTTTTTTGGGTTGAATCAGATGATGCGGATAAGTCGCCAAATGTAATTTCTTCGATGACTGCTCAGAAATGTACGAGAAAAGGGTATGAAGCTTATTTGGCATACATATTGAGTACAAAGGAATCTGAGTGGAAAATCGAATCAGTTCCTGTTGTATGTGAATATGCGGATGTATTCCCGGAGATATTGCTTGGTTTGCCTCCAAATAGAGAAGTTGAACTCGGTATTGAGCTAATGCCAGTGATAGCACCTATCTCTATTGCTCAGTATAGGATGGCCCCGACTGAGCTAAAAGAATTGAAGTTACAGTTGCAAGAGTTGACTGACAAAGGTTTTACGAGACCAAGCTTTTCGCTATGGGGTGCTCCTATACTATTCGTTAAAAAGAAGAACGATTCTATGAGATTATGCATTTACTACTGGCAGCGCAATAAGGTGACAATAAAAAATAAGTATCCTCTTCCAAGGATTGATGACTTGTTTGGCCAACTGAAAGGAGCGACATGATTCTCTGTGATAGACTTGAGGTCTGGATATTACCAGTTACGAGTTAAAGAGTCTGATATGCCTAAGACTACCTTTAGAAAGAGGTATGGCCACTAAGAGTTTCTTGTTATGCCATTTTGGATTAACGAATGCTCCTGTCGTGTTTATGGATTAATGAATCTAATTTTTCGGCCATAATTGGATAAGTTTGTTGTGGTGTTTATCGATAATACTCTGATTTATTCTAGAGATGAGGCAGAGCATGATGAACACTTGAGAACTATTTTGCAAACTTTGAGGGATAAATAGTTATATGCCAAGTTTAGTAAAAACGAGTTTTGGCTTCGAGAGGTTGGATTTTGGGGCCACATTATTTCAGGAGATGGTAGACGAGTTGATCCCAGTAAGATTTCTGCTATTGTTGAGTGGAAGTCACCAAGGAATGTAAATGAAGTTATAAGCTTTTTAGGTTTGGCCGGACACTACAGGCTATTTGTGAAAGAATTTTTGATGATTGTCACTCCAATGACGAGGTTGTTACAAAAGGACCTTAAGTTCGAATGGATAGAGAAGTGCCAACAGAGTTTTGAGAAACTAAAAGCGTTATTAATGGAAGTGTTAGTGCAACCGGAATCAGGGAAAGAATTTGTGATTTACAGTGATGCATCCTTAAGAGGACTAGGTTGTGTGCTTATGCAAGAAGGCAAGGTAGTAGCTTATGCTTCGAGGCAATTGAAGCCCCGTAAGAAAAACTATCCTACGAATGATCTAGAATTAGCCACCATTGTATTCACTTTGAAGATTTGGCGACATTACTTATTAGGGGAGAAATGCCATTTCTATACAGACTAGAAAAATCTTAAGTATCTGATAACCCAAAAGGACTTGAATTTGAGGCAACAAAGATGGCTTGAATTGTTAAAAGACTATGAGCTTGTAATTGATTATCACCCCGGTAAGGCAAATGTGGTTGCCGATGCCTTGAGCAGAAAGCCTTTATTTTCTTTGAGAGCTATGAATGCACGGTTAACCCTATCTCATGAAGGTTCAATTCTAGCAGAGTTAAGAGCTAGACCGACTTTTTTTAACAGATTTGTGATGCTTAGGAAGCTGATAAAGAGTTACAAGCTAAGAAAACTCAGTGTGAGTCGAGTAGTGAATTAGATTTTTAGAGAGATTCTAATGGCTGTCTAAGGTTCCATGGAAGGATTTGTGTCCCAAAGAGTGTTGAGTTGATTCAGAATATTTTGCACGAGGCTCATAACGGATGTATGTCAGTTCATCCGGGTATCACGAAAATGTACAATCATTTAAAGAAAATGTATTGGTGGAATGGCATGAAAAGAGATATATCCAAGTTTGTGTCGAGGTGCTTCATTTGTCAACAACTAAAGGCTGAACACCAGGTACCTTCAGGTTTACTCCAGCCTATTTTAGTTCCCGAATGGAAATGGGACCGAATTACTATGGACTTTGTGACAGGTTTACCATTGACACCAAGAAAGAAAGATGCCGTATGGGTTGTGGTTGACAGATTGACTAAATCAGCTCATTTTATACCGGTACGTATTGATTATTCACTTGATAAGTTAGCTAAATTGTATATTTCTGAGATTGTGAGACTTAATGGAGTACCTTTATTGATTATTTAGAATAGAAATCCGAGGTTCACTTCGCGATTTTGGAAGAAGTTACAAGAAGCTTTGGGTACAAAGTTGAATTTTAGTACCGCTTTTCATCTACAGACTGATGGAAAATCTGAGAGAGTAATTTAGATACTTGAAGATATGCTTAGATGTTGTGTTCTTGAATTCCAAGATAGTTGGGAAAAGTACTTACCTTTGGTTGAATTTGCCTATAATAACAGTTATCAGACGAGTTTGAAAATGGCACCTTATGAAGCATTGTATGGACGTAAATGTTGTACACCTTTGTAATGCGCTAAGCTTAAGAAGAATAAGATACATGGAATTGATTTGGTTAAAGAAACTGAAGAAAAGGTGAAGGTAATTTGTGATTGTTTAAAAGTGGCATCGTATAGATAAAAGTCATACACGGACTCAAAAAGAATGGAAATTTATCAGGTCGGTGATAAAGTATTATTGAAAGTGTCTTCATGGAAAAATATTTTGAGATTCAGAAGAAAAAGCAAGTTGAGTCATCGTTTTATAGAACCGTATGAGATTACTGAAAGGATAGGGCCTGTTGCTTATCGATTGGCCTTGCTGACTAAGCTAGAAAAGATTCACGATGTGTTTCATGTATCCATGTTGCACCGATATAGATCTGATCCTTCTTATGTGATTGTACCAACAGAGGTTGAAATCAGATCGGATATGACTTATGGTGAGAAACCGGTTAAGATCTTAGCTGGGGAAGTCAAGCAATTGAGAAACAAAAGTGTTGCTCTTGTGAAAGTTTTATGGCAAAGACATGGGGTTGAAGAGGCCACATGGGAGCCCAAGGAGGCTATGAGGAAACAATACCCAAACATTTTTACCCGTAAGATTTTCGGGGACTAAAATCCCTAAAGAGGGGGATAGTTGTGACATCTCGAATTATGCCTAGTCAAAATAATGGTTTTGAGACCACAAATATGATATAGAAATAATTATTTTATAATCCTTATGAGGTCTATGATATGAATGTATGCTTGTGTGAAAGTTTCGTGAAGAAATTCTATGCCTAAAATGTCTAATTTAATTTTAGGGACCAAATTGAATAAAATGCAAAACTTGCATTCTAAAAGCTTTAAGCATGAAATTGTTTTGGATTATGAATTAGAGGGTCTTAATTAGCAATTTTACCAATTTCTAAAATTTTGGATAAAAATGGACATGCATAGGAAAAAATTGAAAGAAAAACCCTAAGGACATTTTAGTCATTTGGTAATTAAATGAAATAAAAAGGGAAAAATCAAATGAAAATGTTGTCCAACTTCCTCCTTAGCTGCCAAAATTTGTAGAGAACCATAGCTAGGGTTTTCAAACTTTTCAAGCTTGGGGGTAAGTCTGCTCTAGCCCCGTTTTTAATGTTCTTTACATTTTTAAAATCCTCATAACATGATGTACCCATTTCTAACATATTTTAAGCTAGGGTTCATGTTGGAATTTTGACCCATGCATGAGAAATTTGTGTTTTGATGTTTAATGCAAGAATATGATAGTTTGATATGTGTTCAACATCTTTTACTAGGTGATTTTGCATGAAAACACCTTAAAGGGACCATTTTGTAAAAAATGTAAAATAAGTGATAAAATAAGTGAGGAAAATCCCGTTTGAACCTTAGGAATAGTCTAGGATACAAGTGACCTGTTACTTGGAATTTAGAAATCCAAACTCGTTGAGTTGGTAAGGGTTCGTATATGTATGAAGCATCTGAGCTCGTTGAGTTGGTCCGAGTTCATTATGGATGTGAGCATCTGAGCTCATTGAGTTGGTCCGAGTTCATCATGGATGTGATACATGTAATTGGGTTTTGGGCAATAGTCTTGTCTGTCCTACCAGTGGCTAGGTAATCCTTGAGTTGGTCGGATACCTTACACCTTGTGTGAGCAGCCCGTGTAGCTAGACCTTAACCGATAGCTTTTATGAGCAAGCCCATGAGCAGCTCCATTGCGAGCATTACACGAGCGTGTGTCTTGGCCGTGTGAGAGACACGGCCTACCCACATGGGCATGTACTCTGGCCGTGTAAAGTCTGTACCTTTTTATGAAAAACTCATTTACTTTTAATTGACCACACGGTCTGGCCACACGGGCGTGTGGTACTGCCATGTGACCCTAAATTAATGTTGACGTCATAGTCAGAGAGTTACACGGCTGGAGGATATGGGTGTGTCGAAGGCACACAGGCATGTACCCTATCTCACACGAGCGTGTGGCTTTGTATTAGGGAAAATTTCCCAAACTTTTCTAAAGTCTTCGATTTAGTCCCGAATCCCTTCCAATGGTTGTTTTGTGTCTCGTAGGCCCACATCAGGGACAAATTGTGTATGTATGAATGAATTTGTTTTAAAGAAATTTATAGCTCGGTTTTTGTATGAATGACTGTGTATGTGTTCGATAATGCCTCGTATCCTATCCCGGCCTTAGGTACAGGTAAGGGATGTTACATCATGTTCAAGGCAAAGTGTGTAGTGTGATCATCAACGGAGGAAGCTGTACAAACATTGCTAGTAGCATGTTGGTGGAGAAGCTTGGCCTACCAACGACCAAACATTTGCACCCGTACAAATTGAAATGACTTAACGATGGAGGAGAACTCAAAGTCACCAAGCAAGCCGTTGTTGCCTTTTCAATCGGCAAATATAGTGATGAAGTCATGTGCGACTTCGTGCCAATATATGCTGGCCATTTGCTTTTGGGAAGACCGTGGCAGTTCAATCGAAGAGTGATCCATGACAGTTACACCAATCAATATACATTCAAGCATCTTGGAAAGAATGTAACCCTAGCACCATTGACTCCTAAGCAAGTGTACGAGGATCAATTGAAATTGAAAGACTGTTGAAAAATTGAGAGCAAAAGAATAAAAAGAAAAGAGTGAAAAAGAAAAAGAAAAGAAAATTAAAAAAAAGGAAAGCAAAAAGAAAATTAAAAAAAAGGAAAGCAAGAGGTAAAAATGAGAGAAAAGAATAAAGAGAGTGAAATAAAAATGAGAGAAGAAAAAGAAAGAAAAGACGAAAAAAAGATTGAAAAATTAAGTGTTTATGCAAAAGAGAGGGAGATTCGTAATTCCTTATTGTTGAAACAGTCAATGCTTGTACTTATGTACAAGGAAAACTTTCTCAATACTAACGATTTGGATGACAACCTTCCTTTTTCGATTGTGTCTTTGTTGCAAGATTTTGAAGATGTATTTCCGGAAGATGTCCCTAGTGGTTTACCACCTATTAGAAGGATCGAGCATCAAATTGACTTCATATCCAAAGCTACAATTCCAAATCGTCTGGCCTACCAAAGTAACCCCGAAGAGACCAAGAAACTTTAAAGGCAAGTAGCCAAGTTGATGGTGAAGGGGTACATCCGAGAGAGCTTAAGTCATTGCGCCGTGCCTGTTCTCTTGTGCCCAAAAAGGATGGAACTTGGCACATGTGCATGGACTGTCGATCGGTTAACAAGATCACAATCAAGTAACAACATTCAATACCGCGCCTTGATGACATGTAAGATGAATTAAGTGGTGTACAATCTTCTCCAAAATAGATTTTAAAAGCGGATATCATTAAATCCAAATGTGAGAAGGAAATAAGTGGAAAACGGCTTTTAAGACAAAGCACGGTTTGTAAGAGTGCTTGGTTATGCCTTTTGACTTAATTAATGCACCCAACACGTTTATGTGTCTAATGAATTACATGTTGCATGCTTTTATCGATAAATTTTGCGTAGTTTACTTTGATGATATCTTAATCTATAGTAAGTCTTCAGAAGATCATTTGTTTCATTTGGAATCTATTTTGGAAGTATTGCAAAAGGAAACCTTGTATGCTAATCTTAAGAAATGTTCGTTTTTCTAAGATTTGTGGTCAGTTCAGAGAGACTCAAAGTTGATCAAGATAAAGTGAAGGTGATTTAAGAATGGTCACGACCTACGAGCATAAGCCAAGTAAGAAGTTTCCATGGCTTGGCAAGTTTCTATAGGCAGTTCATTCCTAACTTTAGCACCTTGGCTGCTCCATTGACGGGTATCATTAAGAAAACTTCTGCTTTTCATTGGAGTGAGGAACAAGAAAAGGACTTTAATTTAACTAAAGACTATTTAACAAATTCACCTTTACTTTCCTTGCCTGACTTTAACAAAACATTCAAGATTGAGTTTGATGCCTCAGGTATAGGTATTTGAGCCATGTTGACTCAAGATGGGCATCCCATAGCTTATTTTAGCGAGAAGCTAAATTGTGCCACTCTCAACTATCCAACCTACAAGAAGGAAATGTATGCACTGATCCAGCTATTGGAAACGTGGCAGCATTATTTATGGCCCAAAGAATTTGTCATTCATACTAATCACGAAGCATTGAAACACCTCAAGGGCCAAGTTAAATAAGAGACATGCCAAGTCGGTAGAGTTTCTTGAATCCTTTCCCTATGTAATCAAATATAAAAAAGGTAAAGAAAATATCATAGCTGATGCATTATTGAGGAGGTATGCACTTCTAAACCATTTGGATTCGAAATTACTTGGTTTTGTGCATTTGAAAGAACTTCATGAAAATGATGCTGACTTTGGTGAATTGTATAAGGCTTGTAAACATGAAGACTTTGAAAAGTTCTATAGACATGATGATTACCTTTTTCGAGAAGGAAAGCTTTTGTAACGCCCCAATTTTCGGGTTTTCTGTGTTTCTGTGATTTTTAAAATTTTTGTATGTTCTGGTTGGTTAAAATATATATTTTAGTAGGTTAGTGGGCCTTTGGAAGGCCCAGACTTAAGTTAAATCTGTGGTAGTCTTCAGAATTTTAATTTTATGAACAAGTAATGCAATTGGCGTTTGGGCTTTTAAGAGTAAAGGGGTAAAAGATGACACAAAAAGGAGTGTGGTGTAGTGGCAAGGTGGCGCCACTTAGGGGATAAGGAAGTGACGCCATAGAGGAAGCAATGGGTCCAAGGTTCAAGTCTTGGCTCTTGCAATATATTTTGGTTTTTCTTTTTAATAAATCTGGAAGCAATTAGGTACGCTTTAAAGTTCAATGTGTTGGATATATGACACAAATGAGTTGATGGCCTAGTGATGGTGGCGTGAGTTGGCATGTGAGAGGACTTTGGTTCGAATCCCTTGGCACGCAAAGGTTGATTATTTTGCTATGTTGGGATGGCAAGAGTTGGTGTTGGTTTTAAACTCGGTGATGGAGGGATCCCACATCGGAAGCTAACATAAGAGTAGATGGAGAGCGGCTTTAAATAGAGCAAACCATGAGGAGAGTAGGCATATCCTTCTTGGTGATCCTTTCGCTTTGTGGCGTGCTCGTTTGGGTTGGGCGTCGACTAAGAGTGTTTGGCGCGGATTAAGCTGTAGTCTCCTAACGGGATTATCGCGTGGGAGATATCGTCATCAATTGTCATCAACGGTGTGTAAGCGACACCTCCATTAGATTGAATCGGTAAAAGTGAAATTCAAAGCGTTGGTATTTTGTGAACTTCATGGCGTGTGAGCACTCGTGAGACGATTTTTAATGAATATGGTGCATTTGGATGATTAGAGTGCGAGTGTGCATTTTAGGTACTGCGGTATTTTTGGGCTTAATGGGCCAAAAGCGGGCCAATGGGCCAGCAGGCCCACTTTGGTAAAAAGCGAGGTAAGTACTTCTGATTACTTGGTAAACGTTAGAATGAGCATGAAACCTTAGCAATAGGTAATAATTACTGAAATACCCTTATGCATGCAAAATTACGATTTTACCCCTAGGGTTATTTTTTCTAAAAAGCATGATGTTCTGTTTCTGTATACGTATGCCATGACATATTATTTCTGTTGCATGGGACATGGGTTTATATTGATGGAGGAAGCGTTCTGGCAGCCTCGCTGCAATCTGGTGGCTTCGCCACATAGATATATATCTGTATCTGGTGACTTCGTCACAATATCTAGCGACCTCATTTGCAATCTGGTAACCCACACATATATATATATATATATATATATATATATATATATATCTGATACAGTGGCCTAGCCACAATATTCATATCTGGTGACTTCGTCACAATATCCGCGACCTATTTGCAATTTACGTAATTGTGTAGCGGTTGGGTGGGTCGAGTAGTCTTCCCACATGGTGGCCGTCTGGGGTGTTATGGATGGCTCGGGTTGGGATTTACGCATTCATGATATATTTGTTACGTATCTGCTATGGGCCTATGGGTTTCATTCGATTTACTCTCTTGGGCCAAGGCCCAGATAAGTCGACTCGAGCTTTGATCTGTTTTGGGCTATGGTTGGATTATGTTACACATTGAGTTTACGAACTCACCCTTTATTTTCATCTCTGAAATCCCCAACCATAGTGGGCTTGGAGTGTGAGGATTGGAGTGGCCACATCATCGCAAAGTTGGTTTTCTAAGTTAGTTTATTTTATTATTTTTATATTATGATTTAATTTTGGGTTTTAAGTTGAAATAAGGCCGCTATTTAAATTTATTTTTTCCGCTATGGTTTTATTTTACGATTATATTTATACTATGATGGCTGCTAGTGTTAGGCTGTGGGGGTTTTGAAATTAATGAATGTTTTCAAGACTCAACAAGCACAACAAATGGATAGCCTAAAGATTGATAAACCGACTTTTCATTCAACCGCTGTTTTTACAAAGACCACCCCAATCACTTAAACCAGCGAATGCATACTAAGTCGTAAGTCTATGTGACACATCAGATCTAGCCATAATGTCTGGGCCAGGTTTGGGGTGTTACAGCTTTACATTCCTCAAGGATCTGTTCTGGATGTGTTGGTGAACGAGGAGCGTAGTGGAGGCCTCATGGGCCATTTTGGAGTCACAAAGACATTGGTCATGCTTTACGAGCATTTCTTTTGGCCAATGATGAAACGTGACGTGGAGAAAGTGTGCAATCGGTGCATAGCTTGTAAAAAGGGAAAATCTAGAATCAAACCTCATGGATTGTACACGCCCTCCCCTATCCTCGAGGAGTCTTAGGTTGATATCTCGATGGACTTCGTCCTAGGTTTACCTAGAACTAAAAGTGGAAAAGATTCAATATTTGTTGTGGTTGATCAGTTTTCCAAAATGGCACATTTTATTGCTTGTAATAAAACTGACGATGCCTTACATGTTGCTAATTTGTTTTTCAGAGGAGTTGCATGTTTGCATGAAGTTCCAAGGACTATAGTGTCCGATTGCGATACGAAGTTCCTCAGCCACTTTTGGAGAACATTGTTGTGACATCCCGAATTAGGGCCTAGTCAGAATAGTGGTTTCGAGATCACAAATCCGACGTAAGAAAATTTATTTTTATTATATTTTTATGGTCAATGATTTCACGAAATGATTTTGTGAAAATTTCGTTCGAAAATTTCGACATTTGGGCACTCAATTTGGTCAAAAGGACTAAATTGTAAAAAGTGCAAAAGTTCAGTTCTACATGTTAGAGGTATCAAATTGTTATGAAATTTTAAATGGGAGGTCCTTAAATGGTAATTAGACCATTGTATAACTTGTTGGACAAAAATCACCTTAGATGGATAAAATTTCAAAGAAAGGCAAAAAGGGCATTTTGGTCATTTAGGGGCAAAATACATTAAAAGACAAATTTTAAAACCCAAATGTGTCCCTTTCTTCTTGCTTCAGCCTAAATTACCTAGAGCAGCCATGGTTAGGGTTTGGCCAAGCTTCCAAGCTCATTTGTAAGTGATCCCGAGCCCCGTTTTTAAAGTTCTTTACATTTTTGAAATCCCGGTAACATGTTCTAGCTATTTCTACCATTATTTTGAGCTAGGGTTTATGTTTAAAAATTTACCCATGAGTAATATGCATGCATTTTTATGTCTAATGGTATAAAATGAGTGTTGGGTGTTTAATAAACGACTTTTACTAAGCGGTTTTCGATCAAAACGTCCGAAAGGACCGTTTTGTAAAAGTTGTAAAATTGGTCATAAATGGGTGATTTAGTGGAAATTGGGGGCTGTCATAGTTATGATAAATGATCAGCGTGTCCTAAAACATAAGAAAATAGGATGAAGTTTAATTTCCGAGCCTTGGGGCAAAAGTGCAAATATGCAAAAGTTTAGGGGTCAAAATGTAAATTTGTAAAAATATGATTTTTGGACGCCTATGAATAATGTGACTAATTATTAGGTTAAATATGATATTATAGATCAAGGAAAACAAGATTCAGACTTAGAACGAGGTTGAACAAGGTTAAGCACAAACTCGAAATAAATAGTCGTACTCGAAACCGAGGTAAGTTCATATGTCAATGATAATGCAATAATATTATTGTTCAGACTTGAACTTAAATTGATGTGTTAACATTGTGTGATGGATATTTATTTAGTTTATATGACGATTATATATTGTAACAAATGCCAAATTATAATTATATGTAAACCATGTTTATCTTATGGACTAATGTCTAAATAAAAATGGAAATGTGTTGAATTGGATGGACATGGTATGAGCAGCTATGCATAACGAGATAATTGATGGAAAGAGAAAAATCTTGGTTGAATAAAAAGGGAAATTTGATGGATAAACCATGGCTTACATGATTTGAGATCCTGCATGTGCTGCAGAAAAGGATTTAGCCCAGATGGGTAATCCATTGATCTCAAATATAGAAAGGATCTAGCCTGGACAGGTGTTCCTTAAGTGATCGAGCCTCCTGAAGAATATGTGTGCATTAAGGATTTAGCCCATACGGGTAATCTGATTAGGGTCTGAATTTAGCCTGGACTGGTAATTCAGATCCGAGCTCATTGAGAGTGCTTTTTGTTTACAAGGGATTTAGCCTGGACTGGTAATCCCGACACCGCTCCATGAGATTATATTTCGGAGGATTTAGCCTGGACTGGTAATCCTGCTGTATGATGAGAGGTTCGTGGGAGTGCGCATATGAAATGGTCACTTGTATGAATTGACGGTGAATGGGATATCCATCGAGATTTCGAGAAATTCAACGAGATTAATATGAGAAATGAAATAAAAGGCTCTTGCCATGATACATAATGTATGTTATATGATAATATTATGATGCATGTGAGTTGTCATGTTTGGAAGAGTGCGGTGCTAAATGATAGCACAGGTAAGTACTTGAGACCGATGAACACGTGTTTGACATGTGAAATGAAGTGGACTTATGACGATGGTGCAAATGAATGAATGATATTTATGAGAATAATTTCTATGAAAAATTTGTGATGGTTATTACCTTGTTGCACTAAGACAGATTTGGTACAGCAGCATTGGTCCAAATTAAAAAATCCACCAAAAATTGAGAAAATTGAATTATAGACTGAATTAAATATGGAATTAAATCTTAACGAGTCTAGTTTCACATAAAGGAAACAGTGTAAGAAAAAGGATTTTTTATCATGAGATATTTGAATTCTTGTGAGATAGAGTCGGAGTGATTCCAGACTCCCCTGTCTCAACTTTGGAAAATTACTAGAAATTGTAAAAAAAATAATTATGAGTTAAATTTCATATGAATGAAATCCTTAATGAGTCTACTTTCAGAAGAAAGAGACGGAAACATTATCTAAGTCTCGTACTATGAGATAAATAAATTTTACTGAAGAAATGTCGAGGCTTTCAAATAGCAAAATAGGGGAGACTTTGAATAATAAACTGTACTTATTTCCTGGACAAAAAATTCTAAAAATTTTATGATACAAAAATATATGAGTCTAGTTTCTGGTAAAATTAACGGATATTAATTTGGACTTTCATAGCTCGAGTTATAAATAATTTATCAACTATGACTCGAGTAGACAGCTTGACCAGAATATGAATAAAAGCCTAATTATAGTTGTATTACCTAAGGAAACATGTTATTATAATGCTTAGTATTTTCATATGGACTTACTAAGCGTAAAGCTTACTCCCCCTTTCCATCTTTTTAGTTTTGACATTTCAGCTCGGGGTTGGAGATTGTCGGAGGCAGCATCACACTATCGAGGCTTTACCCTTGGAGTATTGACATGTATGTGTTAAACTTGTTCAAGTGAGTGGCATGCATAGGGGCTTAGTTTTTCTATGATCGATGTTGTTATGATTAGCCAAATCTATTGGCTTATAATGATTTGTTGTATGTAGCCATGAGATGTGGCTTATAATGATTTTGGCTTGTAAGCCTATTCATCCATGATATATGTAAATGTCTTGTGATGTGGTTATGTGATTATGCTTGTTTATTATGTATAAGAAGTATATGGTATATGTACATGGTGAATGTCTTAGGACAATTCGAGGTGGTATGGCCATGGAATAAACGTGTGATATGGTAATAAGTTGTTAATGCCCTGAACATGGATGTTTAATTTATAAGTTAGTAAACATAGTATAATGGTATAAGGAGTAGAAAGAGGTGACTTAAGGCTTGGAAAATAGCCTATTATGGTCCGCATGGTTTGACACATGGGCGTGTGTCTAGGCCGTGTGTGACACACGGTTCCCTCCCATGAGTGTGTGCTATGACCGTGTGTCACAGGACACGAGTAGGTCACACAGGTGTGTGCCATAGCCGTGTCCCCAAAGTCAGTATTGAACATGGACAGGCAGCATAGACGTGTGCCATGGCCGTGTTTAAAAGTTAGTATTGCCCACGAGCTAAAGGTATGGACGTGCCCCAAGTCACACGAGCGTGTGAGTCAATACGGCCCATCTACACGGGCGTGTGACACTCCAAAGCTAGAAATTTATTAAGTTGCCCAAAGTTTACCAAATATTTTCGGTTTTGTCCCGAACTGCCTTAATGTAGGTTATAGGCCCCAATAGGCTATATAAGGGACGATATGTATATGTTCTAGAAGTTTTAATTTTGGGTGAAATTTGGTGACCCAGTTTTGTATGTTTATGAATGTTTAAAGTCTGGTAATGCCTCGAGCCTTGTCCCAGTATTAGATACGGGTGAGGGGTGTTACATTTAGTGGTATCAGAGCTATGGTTTTGTCGGTTCTCAGACTAACCTAGCATATGTATGAGAGTTCAGCTATACATGCCACCGATCTATGATAGTGTGATGTCTCCTGACGTGCATGAGAGCCATTTTGTTTAGACAATGGTGCCCTCCAACCGAGCTATACCGACCATGTTTGATTAGTGGCTAAGGCATTTGGGTAAAGTACAGTTGTGATGAACTTAAAATTTGAATAGTATGAATAAAAGTTCATGATATGTACATGATAACATATGAGATGAAAGTTTAAACTGTGATGTATTTGTCAATGTTTGTTTGGCCTTTCTAAAAGGTTATATGCCTAATTTGTTGGATTGAATGAATGAGATTAGTAGGCTATCCAAAATCCATAGAATGCATACCTAAATATACTTGTTTAAATTAGATAACTGAAAAGTTCTTGTCATATGAACATGAATAAAAGTTTGCCTGAAGTGAATGATATGTTTGTGAAAATGTTATTTTGATAATGAACTAGTGATATATGTATATGAGTATGAGAAATGAGTTAGGGATCTTACAACCCCACCCCCTTACCAGAGTGGTGTTTTGTGAAGGAATTTCACAAGAATCATATTGAATAAGTCCACAAATATGATACCAAATGGTTCAGCTATTAAATGGTTATGAACACGATCAGTGATTAAGTCGGGTTGATAAATAACGACAGGACTAGTAAGGTAAGATGTTAGGAAATGTATTAACTAGAAATTTCTTCAAAATTGAACTTCTTTAATGAGAAGCATAATGTGAGATTTACGATGGCAGAAATAACTGAAGGAATAATGTTGAAAGGTAAGATACCAGATTATTGCAGTCTTTTCTGAGGTATTCTGTATGCTTAACTGTTCTCGGAAATATTTTTACGGTTATTGCCTTACTAATAAAATCCTTGATTTATGGGAGTGCTTCCTAATCACGATGTATAGACGAAAATATTAATGGCCTAACTGGTACATAATCTGTATTGCTCTATGTCTCTCTGGCATATCATTACATTCCATCTAATGGGACTTTATGAAACAATATGCACGATGATATAAATCTGTTTCTCCAAATTGATGTCTATTCAATACACATATATGGGAAGATAAATTATCCTTATTGCATTTAATCCCAGTAGGTTGGATTGATGTATTCTTCTGGACTTCTTTTCTCTGAAGAAGTATCAAGATCCTTCACATCTTACTTATGAACATTTTTCTGGTCTTTCATTATTATATGGTATCTTGGATTTCTGTACCTTGGATATCTTTATCTTGGATTTCACTGTCATGAATTTCTTATTCTGGTTTTTTTGTTATCTTCCTCTCGTAAAATATCCAATGATCACTTGTATCCAAGGTATGTTTTTCAACCTATGATGGCTATGACGATTATAAACGTGTTTATGGTTTGATTATAGTAACGTGATGACCTCCGTATTTGGATTTCTCTAAACCTTCGTGTAAGGAACTGATATCAATAAAGGCATACATGATGAAAATTGTAGTTTCAGTTTGTATGGTGGGTTCCTTTCCTCGAGAAATTTAATCAAAGTTAATGCATTCAATTGATGCATTTTTGTTATCTTGAGCTAATGCAATTGAACTGTACTTTGGTTAGTATGATAAGTGAGTTTGAATGGTTTCATGTCAGACTGTCCTATGAACTGAAAAAGAAGATCTTTTAAAATGTCATTTATTGATGATTAATACCAACTCAGTGGTTCAAGTGGTATTGATTATTATTTGAAAGATTAAATAATGTATTTGTGTCTGGAAACAAGTTTTTACCTCTCTTTGGGTAAAGGATAGATAGTCTGAATGAAAGTGTATATATATATCCTAGAAGACCCTAATACGATTTAAAGCTATTTTGAATGATAAAATTTCCGTCTTGTGAAAGTTGAATGGTCTATTACATGTTATCAAAGCTTTGAATGAGCAAGAATGTTATTGACCAAAGTCTTTGAACTAACGGGGTGTGTGCTGAATAAAAATTTTTTTTGAATTTCAATAATGTGTTATTGAATAAATTGTGATATGTCCTATGTTAGTAAAGCAATGGGATGGCTAATGTTTCTATTATCCTTAAGAGAAGTGAGTGTGAGATTGTGCAAATGACATAAGTCGATTATTGCATGATTTCTGAGAAGGGAAGAATGTGGTTACAAGTCTTATGCAGAGAGTTTGCAAGAAAAATCACAGGAGTAATAATATATTGATGATCGAGTTTAGAACTCGACATTTCTAATCTTTGTAATTGAATACATGAAAGGTTATTAGGACTAATGCTGAACATCGGGTGATATCAGAACGATCTTCATCAGTAGTGATATTAGAATGGAAATGAGGACGAGATGATTATGGATTTCTTGTCAAGATTATTCTTATATTTGAAAAAGAAAAAGGATGTATGGATATTTGGTTGACATATGATGAAATTCGCAAATCGTCTTGGTAAATGTTAAACCTGACCAACGGGTTAATGGAATCATGTATTGATGAGAGTATCAGATTTCTTGGGAAGCTAGTCCTGGTTAATTGGATTGGGATATAGACATTCATATACCATGAGTTATTGGGAAAGCTAAATGAGACCCTGGATTTTAATGAAGGCTAAAGTAAAAGGTTCTTTAGCACTAATTATGAGATAGTAAAGATTATGAGGAACTAAACCACTCTTCTGGTAAGGTTTTCGGGAACGAAAATCCTTAAAGGGGGAGAAATGTAACATTCCGAATTAGGGCCTAGTCAGAACAATGGTTTTGGGACCACAAATCTGACGTAAGAAAATTTATTTTTATTATATTTTTATGGTCTATGATTTCACAGAATAATTTCGTGAAAATTCCATTAAAAAATTTTGACGTTTCGGCACTCAATTTGGTCAAAAGGACTAAATTGTAAAAAGTGAAAAAGTTGAGTTCTACATGTTAGAGGTATCAAATTGTTATGAAATTTTAAATGGGAGGTCCTTAAATGGTAATTAGACCATTGTACAACTTGTTGGACAAAAATGGCCTTAGATGGATAAAATTTCAAAGAAAGGCAAAAAGGGCATTTTGGTCATTTAGGGGTAAAATACATTAAAAGACAAATTTTAAAACCCAAATATGTCCCTTTCCTCTTGCTTTAGCCGAAATTACCTAGAGCAGCCATGGTTAGGGTTTGGACAAGCTACCAAGCTCATTTGTAAGTCATCCCGAGCCCCGTTTTTAAAGTTCTTTACATTTTTGAAATCCCGGTAACATGTTCTAGCTATTTCTACCATTATTTTGGGCTGGGGTTTATGTCTAAAAATTTAACCATGAGTAATATGCATGAATTTTGATGTCTAATGGTAGAAAATGAGTATTGGGTGTTTAATGAATGACTTTTACTAAGTGGTTTTCGGTGAAAACGTCCGAAAGGACCGTTTTGTAAAAGTTGTAAAATTGGTCATAAATGGGTGATTTAGAGGAAATTGGGGGCTGTCATAGTTATAAAAAATAATCAGCATGTCATAAAATATAAGAAAATAGGATAAAGTTTAATTTCTGAACCTTGGGGCAAAAGTGCAAATATGTAAAAGTTTAGGGGTCAAAATGCAAATTTGTAAAAATATGATTTTTGGACCCTTATGAATAATGAGACTAATTAGTAGGCTAAATTTGATATTATAGATCAAGGAAAACAAGATTCAGACTTAGAATGAGATTAACAGGGTTAAGCACTTAGAATGAGATTGAACAAGGTTAAGCACAAACTCGAAATAAATAGTCATACTCGAAACCGAGTTAAGTTCATATGTCAATGATAATGCAATAATATTATTGTTCATACTTGAACTTAAATTGATGTGTTAACATTCTGTTATGGATATTTATTTAGTTTATATGAAGATTATATATTGAAACAAATGCCAAATTATAATTATATGTAATACCATGTTTATCTTATGGACTAATGTCTAAATAAACATGGAAATGCTTTGAATTGGATGTACATGGCATGAGTAGTTATGCATAATGAGATACTTGATGGAAAGAGAAAAATCTTGGTTGAATATAAAGGGAAATTCGATGGATAAACCATGGCTTACATGATTTGAGATCCTACATGTGTTGCAGAAAAGGATTTAGCCCGGATGGGTAATCCATTGATCTCAAATATATAAAGGATCTAGCCCAGAGGGGTTGTTCCTTAAGTGATCGAGCCTCCTGAAGAATATGTGTGCATTAAGGATTTAGCCTAGACGGGTAATCCGATTAGGGTCTGAATTTAACCTGGACTGGTAATTCAGATCCGAGCTCATTGAGAGTGCTTGATGTTTACAAGGGATTTAGTCTGGACTGGTAATCCCGACACCGCCCCACGAGATTATATTTCGGAGGATTTAGCCTGGACTGGTAATCCTACCGTAAGATGTAAGGTTCGTGGGAGTGCGCATATGAAACGATCACTTGTAGGAATTGACGGTGAATGGGATATCCATCAAGATTCCGAGAAATTCAATGAGATTAATATGAAAAATGCAATAAAAGGCTTTTACCATAATACATAATGTATGTTATATGATAATATTATGATGCATGTGAGTTGTCATGTTTGGACGATTGCAGTGCTAAATGATAGCACAGGTAAGTACTCGAGACCCATGAACATGTGTTTGACATGTGAAATGAAATGGACTTATGACGATGGTGCAAATGAATGAATGATATTTATGAGAATAATTTCTATGACAAATTTGTGATGGTTATTACCTTGTTGCACTAAGATAGATTTGGTATAGTAGCATTGGTCCAACTTTGAAAATCCACCAAAAATTGTGGAAATTGAATTTATGACTTAATAAAATATGGAATTAAAGCTTAATGAGTCTAGTTTCACATAAAGGAAACGGTGTAAGAAAAAGAATTCTGTATTATGAGATATCTGAATTCTTGTGAGATAAAGTTGAAGTGATTCTAGACTCCCCTGTCTCAACTTTGGAAAATTACTAGAAATTGTAAAAAAATAATTATAAGTTAAAATTCATATGAATGAAATCCTTAGTGAGTATACTTTCAAGAGAAAGAGACAAGAACATTATCTGAGTCTTGTACTATGAGATAAATAAATTTTAGTGAAGAAATGTCGAGGCTGTCAAATAGCAAAATAGGGGAGACTTTGAATAATAAATTGTACTTATTTTCTAGACCAAAAATTCTAAAAATTTTCTAATACGAAAATATATGAGTCTAGTTTCTGGGAAAATTAACGGATATTAATTTTTACTTTTATAACTCAAGTTATAAATAATTTATCAAATATGACTCGAGTAGACAGCTTGACCAGAATATGAATAAAAGCCTAATTATAGTTGTATTACCTAAGGAAACATGTTGTTATAATGCTTATTATTTTCATATGGACTTACTAAGCGTAAATATTACTCGCCCTTTCCATCTTTTTAGTTTTGACAGGTCAGCTTGGGGTTGGAGGTCGTCGGAGGCAACATCACACTATCAAGCCTTTACCCTTGGAGTATTGACATGTATATGTTAAACTTGTTCAAGTGAGTGGCATGTATAGCGGTTTAGTTTTTCTATGATCGATGTTGTTGTGATTAGTCAAATGTATTGGCTTATAATGATTTGTTGTATGTAGCCATGAGATGTGGCTTATAATGATTTTGGCTTGTAAGCCTATTCATCCATGATATATGTAAATGTCTTGTGATGTAGGTATGTGATTATGCTTGTTCAATATGTATAAGAAGTATATGGTATATGTACATGGTGAATGCCTTAGGACCATTTGAGGTGGTCATGGCCATGGAATAAACATGTGATATGGTAATAAGTTGTTAATGCCCTGAACATGGATGTTTAATTTATAAGTTAGTAAACATAGTATAATGGTATAAGGAGTAGAAAGGGGTGACTTAAGGCTTGGGAAATAGCCTATTATGGTCCACATGGTTGGACACACGGATGTGTGTCTAGGCCATGTGTGACACATGGTTCCCTCCCATGGGTGTGTGCTATGGCCGTGTGTCCCTTGCACTTAAAATATTAAGTTAGTACAGGACACGGGTAGGTCACACGGGCGTGTGCCATAGCTGTGTCCCCAAAGTCAGTATTGAACATGTAACACCCCGTACCCGAGTCCGTTACCGGAGTCGAACACAAGGTGCACACAAACTTGACTTAATCATTTTCACAGTCCATTTAAAATTTCGGACAAGTTGTTCTTGCATCACTTGCCGCTTTAAAAATCATATCTTGAGTTTCAAAGCTTGAAAATCAGTTTCGTAATTTTTCCCTGAAATAAGTCTCACATTTCCATCTACATATTTTTTTCTAGAATTTTTGGTCGGGCCAATTAGTACAGTTTATTAGTTAAAGTCTCCCATGTGACAAGGGTTGACTACTGACCTTCGCGTTACAACTTGAATATCTCTCATGCATGGGCTTCAATCGATTCCGTTTGTTTCTATAGAAACTAGATTCCGTTTGTTTCTATAGAAACTAGACTCAAATAGGAATCTATACATATATGGCATGACTCCTAATTATCCTGGTTAATTTAAAATGAATTTCCAAAGTCGAACAGGGGTCCGAAACCGTTCGCCCTGTCTCACGAAAACCTAAATATCTCTTAACATACAACTCATATGACTGTTTCGTTTCTTCCATATGAAAGTAGATTCATCAAGGTTCATTTACATAATTTATTCACTAATTTATTCCATTCCTGCTATTTTTAGTGATTTTCACATCCACACCTCGCTCTTGACAACATACGCCTTTAAGGTAGACTTTACCTATTTCATAATTTCCATGATTCAATTGGCCCTTTTTGCATACATAGCACAAAGTGTGATCATGATTAACCATTCAATGGCTAATCATTTCAAAACAATTCCATACCTCATAATGATCAACATACAAACGATTATAGTACTATGCTAAAAACGTATATAAGCCATTTTCGCATGGCTATCTAAGTTTACACAAAATCGAAAGGTACATGACCTACAACAAAAGGGTAGTCCTATACATGCCATTTCAAAGTTCAACCAAAATTTGTACCAAAAGGGGCTTTGATAGTGTGGATGACTTCGACTTCAATGATCCCGAATCCGATAGCTAACGAGCAAAATCTATAAAACAAAGAGCCAAAACAGCGGGTAAGCATTTTAATGCTTAGTAAGTCTCAAGTAATGAAATCAGCTTTGACTAAAGTATTACATTCACATAGCTAAATGAATCACTTTAGTAATACACATTCTCATAATCATATACACACACAAGGTATCAACCTATCTAAGAGCCGAAAGTTCGTTAGTCGATCGAGCGAACACTATTTCAAACGAATCGACTTTTCCGATGCACATGTAAACATACCTTATCATATGGGTTTTTCGGCGTATTAATTGAATTTATTACCGCACAAAACGCTCACCTTCAAACCGAGCTTCTTGAATTTAGCGGATATAACCACAAGCACAATTGCCTTGGTCTTAACGGATTTGGTATCTTGCACAAATGCCTTGGTCTTAGCCGGATATGACAACTTCATACGAATGCCTTGGTCTTAGCCGGATATAATCACTAGCATAAATGCCTTGGGACTTAGCCGGATATATTCACTAGCATAAATGCCTTGGGACTTAGCCGGGTATCATTCAAATGCTCATGTATACATATATCAATAATCACGACACATCCATATTTCATTTTCGTTATTAAGGCTCAAACACAAAATATTTATCAAACCTTTCCAATTTAGGCTCAATAGCCACACACAAAACATGATTTCAATTAACTTTATAACTTAGTCCCTACATGATTCGGCTGTCCGCCATAATATGACAAATCATTTCAATATAATTCAAGTAGGGTCATTACTCGAAGACTTACTTGGACGTGGTCGAGCGATTTCGACTGGCTACTCGACTACCTTTTCCTTCCCTTTATCGGATTTAGCTCCCCTTTGCTCTTGAGCTTAATTTAACAAATAAATTGTTTTAATCATTTGAGCATCGGAAGAGGAATTCAAGGTACTTAGCCAATATATATACTCATTAGGCATCAAAGTCACATATGTACGAAATCATGAATCGAACTCAACACATTAGTTAATATTCCTCTTAGCCGAATTTTCTAAGCCAAGAATAGGCATCAATATGCTTGCCTCTAACCGAATGCATGCACACCAATTCCCCTCATGTGGCCGAATATGCATGTCCATGTTGAGGCCAATTATACACTTAATACCACACAAAAACAGCATACATTTTACTAACTAACGCATTCCATATTGTAACTCAATACGCATCAATCATTTACTTCATAACCGAAATACCATCATATGTAATTATATGCCTTGAGATAGTATATATGCCATACCAATACATCATGTGCAAACATATATATATATACATGCAAGAGCCGAATCATAAGGCTGATTATGACTATCTCATATATCTTCATTATGGCCGAATGCTCCTTCTACACCATTTACCTTCACAAAGCATGAATTTCATCATCCAACTTACAAGCTTACAATGTCATGAAGTTTAACCTCATAGTATCTATCAAACTCTCACTCAAAATTGCTAAAAAGAATATTCAATAATCATTAATCCACCATCACATGCACCATTGCAAAGCTTCACTTTTAGCATGCAAATGATATCAACACAATCTCACCTTAGCCGAATATCATCTCCATGACATAGTAAGGATTTGAACCATGGCTAGTTAGAACTCAAGCTAACTACTAAAATATACATGAATCTCATGGAAAAACATCAAACTTACCTTAATAGTGACCTAGGATAGCCGAATGCTTCACTCCCTTCTTCCCTTTTTCCTTCAATTTTCGGCCAAAAGATGTTTAAGGATGAACACACACATTTCTTTTTCTTCTTTGTATTTTCTTCCTAGTTTTGGCTCAAAGAAAGGATGAACAAATTTTTTTTCTTTCTTTTCCTTCAACTCACGGCAATGGGGGGATTACACCTTCTCTCCTTTTTTTTTTTCAATTCTTTATTCCTCACCTTAGTTTAATTTTTCCTCCCATATTGCACCAACAAAACATGTCTATGACATGTTTTGCCCATCCTCCTTGTCATGGCCGCCACCACTTATAAAGGGGGTATTTGACATGCAAGACCATTGTTTTGCATGCATGCTTTAATTAGTCATCACACATTTCCCTATCCTACTTTCAAAGTTCACTACTAGGTCCTTTTTAGTGAAATTCACATTTATGACCCTAAATCAAATCATCAAAAATGTCACACACAAATTAACACATATCATAGGCATCAAAATGAATATTAAATTATTTTATGCCTCGGTTTTGTGGTCCCGAAACCATTTCCCGACTAGGGTCAATTTTGGGCTGTCACAACTCTCCCCCACTTAAGAAATTTTCGTCCCCGAAAATCTTACCGGTAAATAGGTTTGGGTAACCCTCTTTCATAAAGTTCTCGGTTTCCCAAGTAGCTTCTTCCATCCCGTGTTTGAGCCATAACACTTTTCTTGTGGAACCCTTTTGTTTCACAACTCCTTCACTTCACGAGCTAGGATACGAATCGGTTCTTCTTCATAACTCATATCGGCTTGAATTTTAACCTCTGATGGACTAATTACGTGCGACGGATCAGATCTATAGCGTCGAAGCATCGAAACATGAAAGACATCATGAATCCTTTCAAGTTCAGGGGGCAAAATCAAACGATACGCAACTGGACCGACTCGTTCGGATATCTCATATGGCCCGATGAACCTCGGACTCAACTTGCCCTTACGCCCAAATCTGAGTATCTTTTTCCAAGGTGAAACTTTAAGAAACACTTTATCTCCCACCTGATACTCAATGTCTTTTCGTTTTAGATCCGCGTATGACTTCTGACGATCGGAGGCTATCTTTAGATTTTCACGGATTACTTTTACTTTCTGTTCAGCATCTTTAATCAAATCAACTCCGAAAATTTTACTTTCACCGAGCTCGGTCCAAAACAATGGTGTACGGCATTTACGACCGTACAAAGCCTCGTAAGGTGCCATCTTAATACTTGACTGAAAACTATTGTTGTAAGCGAATTCAATCAAAGGTAAATACCGTTCCCATGAACCACTGAACTCGAGGATGCAACATCTCAACATATCCTCAAGTATCTGAATTATCCGCTCGGATTGACCATCGGTTTGGGGGTGAAAAGCGGTGCTAAAATGCAACTTGGTGCCCAAGGCTTCTTGCAATTTCTTCTAAAATCGCGAGGTGAATCTCGGATCTCTATCCGATACAATAGAAGTAGGTACCCCGTGTAATCTCACAATCTGAGAAACATACAATTCAGCAAGTTTATCCAATGAAGAGTCCGTACGTACGGGGATAAGGTGAACCGACTTAGTCAGTCTATCAACAACAACCCAAATCGCATCCTTTTTACTTCCTGACAATGGCAGTCCGGACACAAAGTCCATTGTGACTCGATCCCATTTCCACTCGGGTATCGTAATCGGTGAAGTAATCTGAAGGCACTTGATGTTCCGCTTTCACTTGTTGACATATTAAACATCTCAAACAAAGTCGGAGATGTCTCGTTTCATACCATGCCTCCAAACCGAGCGTTTCAAATCGTTGTACATCTTCGTACTTCCGGTGGATTGCCGATCGGCTACAATGGGCTTCGTTCGAATTATCGAAATAAGTTCGAATTTCTTGGAATACACAAGCGATTTCGAACCTCAAACAATCGTCATCATCAACTTGAAACTCGATTCCACATTCGAACACATTCAGCCCGTCTTGCAACCAACTTATCGTCGACTTTACGAGCTTCGCGAATTTGATGAATCAATGATGGTTTGGCCTTTAATTGGCTACTAACACATTGTCGGGTAGAATAGACAAGTGTACATTCATCGTCGTAAAGCAAATAGTGATTTCGGCTTAAGGCGTCCATAACCACATTAGCCTTTCCGGGTGATAATTAATGACAAGCTCATAATCTTTTAACAACTCGAGCCAACGTCTTTGTCGCATGATTTAAGTCTCTTTGAGTCATCAAATATTTGAGACTTTGTGATCCGAATACACATGGCACTTCTCACCAAATAAGTAATGTCGCCATATCTTTAAAGCGAATCGATGGCGCCAATTCGAGATCATGGGTCGGATAATTTTTCTCATGTGGCTTTAATTGTCTCGGCGCATAGGCCACAACTCAACCTTCTTGCATCAATACGCAACCCAACCCAAGTAGGGAGGTGTCACTATAGATGACAAACTCTTTGCGATTCGGGTGCACTAATCTTGGAGCTTCCGTCAAATGAGTTTTCAATTGATCGAAACTTTTTCGACACTTTTCCGTCCATTCGAACTTGACATCTTTACGAAGCGGTTTCGTCATGGGTGTGGCTATCATCGAGAATCCTTTTACAAACCGTCGGTAGTGTAAGCAAGTCCCAAAAAGCTCCGAACCTCGATAATATTTCTCGGAGGCTTCGGTTAAGTATGGCTGAAATTTTACTCGGGTCGACTCGAATACCGATCTGAGATACCACATGACCCAAGAAGCTAACCTCTCTTAACGAACTCACACTTGCGAACTTAGCATATAACCGCTTATCCCGTAAAATTTGCAACACTAATCTCGGGTGCTCCGCATGTTCGGTCTCATCTCTTGAATAGACCAAGATGTCGTCAATGAACACAACTACTGGCGATCCAAATACGGTGCGAAGATCGATTCATCAAATCCATAAATACCGCGAGGGCATTATTGAGCCCAAACGGCATCACTAAGAACTCGTAGTGACCATATCTCGTTCAAGGCGGTTTTGGGTATGTCCGAATCTCGGATTCATGAATCGATAATAGCCCGATCTCAAATCTATTTTTGAGAACACCGAGGCTCCTTGATTGATCGAACAAATCATCGTCTGTGATAACGGATATTTGTTCTTTATTGTCACTTTGTTAAGGCGACGATAGTCGATGCACAACCTCATGGTTCCGTCCTTCTTTTCACAAACAACACTGGTGCACCCCAAGGTGAAAAACTCGGCGAGCAAAACCTCTATCCACCAACTCTTGCAACTGAGCTTTCAACTCCTTTAATTCAGTTGGTTCCATACGATATGGAGCTATCGAAATCGGTATGGTCCCAGGTACAAGCTCAATACCAAACTCTATCTCCGAACAGTGGCAAAATATCCGGGTATTCACAAACCACAAACACAGATTCGGGTTTTATTTCTAACTCCTTATCATCAAGTACATACGCAAGGTATGCTTCGCACCCTTTTCTTACATATTTACGGGCCAACATTGATGATATTACGGTGGCAACCCTTCAAGTCCGTAGACTCAACTCGGATCATTTAGTTATTTGCGCACCTCAAATCAATAGTCTTGCTTTTGCAATTCACAACCGCATCATGCACGGTCAACCAATCCAAACCAAGAATAACATCAAATTCATCGAGCGGCAAAAGCATCAAGTCCGTGGGAAAGCAGAACCTCGAATTACTAGGGGCATTTCTTGCACACTTTGTCGACAAGCACGTAACGACCCAAGGATTTGACACCGAATTACGAACTCGATGAGACTCAATAGGTAAAGTCTTCTTGGATGCTAAGGTTTCGCATATATAAGAATGAGTAGAACCGAGGTCAATCAAAGCAATCACATTAGTATCAAAGAGAGTGAAAGTACAGTAATAACATCGGCGAGGAAGCATCTTCACGTCTTGGCGTATAGCATAAGCCCTAGCGAGGGCCGAGCCTCGGATCTGGTCGTAGCATCTCTAGATCCTCTCGACCACCACTAGCATTGCCCGTATTTCTAGATGGTCTCCCTCGAGAAGTGGTAGCACCCGGTTTCCCACTCTGATCTACATTCTATTCAAACAACCTCGGGCAATCTTTAATGAAGTGGTCAACTGATTCGCACTTGTAACAGGAGCTGTGACAGCCCAAAATTGACCCTAGTCGGGAACTGGTTTCGGGACCGCTAAACCGAGTCACCGAAATGTTGGAACGTAATATTTATTGTCTAGAATATGTGAATATGAATGTGTGAAAATTTCATGTTTGGATTTTTCTTAGTTGTAGATGAATTTTTGTGATTAGGACTTATGTGAGAAAACTTAGAAATGTGCTAGGCAAATGTAAGTGGCCTATTAGTGCATGTAATCAAAGGGGTGGACTTGCATGTCAAATTCCCCTTTGATATTAGCTAATGGCCGGCCATGACAAGAGTGATGGGCAAGGGAAACATGTTTCCAACATGTTAGGCTAGTGATGTATGTAGGAAACAATAAAATAGAAAGCTAGTAGTAAAGAAATAAAAAAAAAAGAAGAGAATGGTGAATGTCCCCCCCATTGCCGTGAGTTGAGGAGGAAGAAAGAAAAATCCTTGTTGTTCATCCATTCTCATTTTTGTTACAATTACCATGACTTGAGAAGAAGAAGGAGTGTTCATGTTTTCTTTCTTTTGCAATTGTTGTAACTAGAAGAAGAAGAGGAAGCAATAATAGAGAAATACAATGGAGCAAATCAAATAGGTGATTTCCATCTTGGAGGAATTTTGATCGATTCTTTGCAAATATTTTATATTTCTTCCTAAGCTGTTCGGTTTTAAGTGTTGCGATGCTTGAGATTGTTGTTGCATGCGACATGCATGTAAGATTTTGATAGTTTTGTTTGGTGGGTGTGGATTAATTTGCTCCTGGAAACCGTGGCTAAATGGTGAAGTAAATGGTGTGGTATGGCTGCTCAAATATGTGTTGGCGTGTGCAATTGTGACTATCTTATTATCTTTGCCTTAATTTGCTTTTACATGCTGTCCAATATTGTAAATTTTATGACAAATTCGGTTAAGTTTAATGCATGTCTCATTTGAAAATTCAATGCTGTCCAAAGCTGGACATTTCCATGTTGTTCGGTGAGTCTTTCAAAGGTAACTTTGCTAAATTCTCACATTTAATTTATGGGTACATATACAAGTAATGTTGGCTATATGGAATGTAAGTATAGGTGTGATCGGTCATGGAAATTTGATATGAAGTTTTGTTAGGTGAGTGGTGAATGGCGAATGAATTATATACATTGTGAGGATGAAATTTGTATATAAATTGTGTATGTGTGCATTCGGACTTTAAGGGGTAATGAGATGAAGTTAAGGTGCGAATTTTAGTTTGGGTGATAGAGATAATTCGGTTGAGCTGATTAATGATGTTGTACATTAGAATAAAAAAATTTACTACTAAATGTATTTATTCTAGATCAAGACATCAAAGGGGGAAAATCAAACAAAGGCAAAGCAAAGATAATCGAGTAGCCGATTGGAAATCGTTTCATCCAATATAAGGTAAGTCATTAAGCGTATATTTGGTATTGTTTTAAATGATCATAATATCTATGCAATTGTGTTTAATGAGATGATATGTAAATGAAAATGTATGTGTATGGAATGATGACATTGTTGAATGTAAAAGAAATAGTGAAATGTGTAGAAAGTTTGCTTTCGGCACTAAGTGTCTTGAACAATACGTGTGTCGGGTGGCGAGATTGGCACTAAGTGTGCATCTTGGAAATATATGGCACTAAGTGTGCATCTTGGAAATATCTGACCTTTGGGTGTGCGAGCTCGAAGGGTATGGCACTATGTGTGCGGGCTTAAATCGCATGGCACTAAGTGTGCGAAATCGAGTATTAAGCACTGTGTGTGCGTACTCTCTCTCTCTCTATATATATATATATCTCCGATCGAACAATTATATGGAGGGTGTGTCTCCATCGAGTTGAGTATGGACAGCGGATCGGGTAAGTACCTTGAGCTCATGACGAATAGGCAATATGTTCATGCTCGGGGTTGAGCTTGGTAAGCTTTAAATCTATGTGATGATTGCAATTGTATGATTGTGGTGAAAATGAGTTGGTGTGTGAAAATGCCTCAAATATCTTATTGTATAGAATTTGAAATGTGGATGTATGACTTGGTATGAGATTGAACCGAAGGGTCTGAGGAATTATGGTATTGTTTCGATATGGATGGAGTACCTAGCCGTTTATTGTTTCATGTTGTGATAACTTTATTAATGGGTGGTTGTCGAATGCTTATGACTTCTTGAGTTATAAACTCACTCGGTGTTTTCTTGTCACCCATTTTAGGTCTCTTGGACTCGTATCGTTTGCGTGCTCGGAACTGTCGTTGAAGTCATCACACCGGCTGGAAATCTTTGGTATTGTCGTCGTAGTTGAACTAGGAGAACGTTTGGCATGTATAGGCTTTTTTGTTTTGTTGAATTGTGGGTTGTAAACTTTAAGCCATGCGAAAATGGCCTATGTGGTCGGTTGAGTGTGATTCTAAAACCTATAGTCACGAGCCTTAGAAACCTTAATTTTGATAAGGTGGCCATAGTTTGTATTATGTGTGACAGCCCAAAATTGACCCTAGTCGGAAGGTGGTCTCGGGACCACAAAACCGAGGCATAAAAATAATTAAAAATTTATTTTGATGCCTATAATATGTGTGTGCTCATGTATGACATTTTATGATGATTGATTTAGTGTTATAAGGGTGAATTCCACAAGAAAGGACTTAGTAATGAACTTTGAAAGTATGATAGGGAAATGTGTGATGACTAATTAAAGCATGCATGCAAAATAATGGACTTGCATGTCAAATTCCCCCTTTTATAGGTGGTGGCCGGCCATGACAAGGGAGGATGGGCTAAACATGTCATGAAACATGTTTTGTTGGTGCATTAGGGTGAAATAATAAACAAAGGTGTATGGGTGATAAAAAAATGAAAAAAAATGTGTGTGAGTGTGGTAATCCCCCATTGCCGTGAGTTGTAGAGAAGGAAAGAAAAAATTTTGTTCATCCTTTCTTTGAGCCAAAACTAAGGAAGAAGGAGGATTTTTGCTTCATGCTTGGTTTGGAAGAGATCTAGAAGGAGATTTGGCCAAGTTTGCATCAAGATTAAGGTATGTATGAGGTTGTGTTAGGAGTTTCATGCATGTTTTGGTTGCTAACTTGATGTGCATGTTAGCCATGGCTCAAATCTTTGTTAAGCCATGGAAATGGTATTTGGCCAAAGTTGTTATGGTGATAAAGCCATTGCATGCTAAGTGTGAAGCTTGATGATGATGCATGCAATGATGGATTGTCTACTCTTGAGCAAGATTTTGAGCCTTCTTTTGATTTATCATGATTGAAGTTGAAAAGGAGCATGATTGTCATATTCGGCCATTCATGAGCATGGTTCATGCTTCTTGCATGTTAGTTAAAATTTGTATTTTGGATGGCTATGGACACCTTGAAAATTCGCCATGCTCATATTGTATATATATGTTTGCACATGATGTTTTGGCTATGAAGTAAGTGATGAATAAGTTGGTTTAAAGAAGAAGATGTTGAAGAATAATTGTGAAATTTCAAGCACAATTCGACCTAGCACACATATAAGTGCTTGATGCTATATTATAAGTTTTGAGCCACAATATGCAAAGCATTAACTAGTAAAATGCATGCTGTTTTTGTGAGGTATTAAGTGCATAATTGGCCTCAACATGTACATGAATATTGGCCTTGGGTAGCCTATTGAAGGCCTTAGCATTTCCTTGATGCTCAAATAAATTGTATTGAATTGCTTGATGTAGTATAAAATGTGCATGACCATTGTGTATTCAAGCTAAAGAGTGGCCATATGACCATTTAAAATCCTTGTCATATTCGCCATAAGCAAGCACAATGAGGTTTTAATAAATTGAATTTGTTTGAATTAGCTCAAGAGCTAAGAGGGCCACAATTGGACAAGGGAAGGAAAAGGTGATCGAATAGCCGAAAAAGCCGTTCGACAACATCCGAGGTAAGTCCTCAAGAAGTGATCTTACTTGAATTATGTAAGATGAAACATGGATGTGTATGATTATTGATCATGTGTGTATGAGTATTTGAATTCCACCGGGCTAAGTCCGAAGGCGAATATGCTAATGATTATAATTGTGTTTGAGCCTTAATAACTGAAAATGAAATATGTATGTCCAATGATTATTGATGTATGTGTGCATGAGAAATTGAATGATATCGGGCTAAGCCCGAAGACAATTATGCTGAAATTTATATCCGGGTTAAGACCGAAGGCAATTGTGCTAGTAGCTATATCCGGGCTAAGACCGAAGGCATTCGTGCAAGTTGTTAAATCCGGGCTAAGACCGAAGGCATTTGTGCAAATCGTGATATCGGGTAAAGTCCGTTGGCCTTGGTGCGGGTTACCATAACGGGCTATGTCCGAAGGCGATTGAGCAGTACCGACATCCGGATAAACTCGAAGGTATGTGATTTGAAAATTATGAGCTTGCTGGAAAATTTCAGCTAATGCACTTGTGAAATTTCCCAATGATAAGGTAAGTGCGGTGTGTGCTTTTGCGCGCTAGGAGTAGAGCGTATGAATATCCGCTCCTATGATGGAGCGAGTTATCGGCCTTAATGAAGCCGTTATTTGTGTATGAACATAAGAGTTGGGATGGTAAAGTAAGTATGATTATGTGAATGCGCATTAATGAAATGATGTATTTAACTATGTGAATGTATTGCTGTAATTAGAGTTGATTATATTCCTTGAGACTTACTAAGCATAAAATGCTTACTCATTGCTTTGGCTCTCGGTTTTCTAGATTTATTTCGATAGCAATCGGATTCGGGATCGTTGAAGTCGAAGTCATCCACACTATCAAGCCCCCATTTTGGTATAAATTCTTGGTTGAACTTGAAATGGCATGTATAGGACTACCCTTGTTTGTTAAATATGTGGTGATGTAAGTATATACGGCCATGCGAAAATGGCTCGAAAAGGAACATGAACTTAGAATAATTGTGGTTTGTATGTATATATTTGGTGTCATGATGTGGCTATGGCTTGGAAATGGGAATGTTGGTCATATGATCAGCCATTGGCATGGTTAAAATGATCATATATGAACCTATGTATGGCAAAGACTAGTTGGTTCATGGAGACTACCAAATAGGTAAGACCTACCTTAAAACAGATGCTGCCAGCTGCAGTGACGTGAATGTGAAAAATCACCAAAATTCGTAGAAATGGAATTAAATAGTGAATAAGCTATGTAAATGAACCTTGATGAGTCTATTTTCATATGGAAGAAACGAAATGGTCATAGGAGTTACATGTTAAGAGATATTAATGCTATTGTGAGACAGGGCCAGAACGGTTTCTGGGTTCCCTGTCGCAACTTTAAAATTTACTATAAATTATACAGAAAGAATTAGGCGACATACCTTATATGTACAGATTCCATTTTGAGTCTAGTTTCATTAGAAACAAACGACACCAACATTAAAGCCCTGTACAGAGAGATATTCAAGTTATACCGCGCGAAGGTCAGAGCAGTCGATCCCTGTAACATGGGTGACTTTAACTAATAAACTGTACCAATTGGCCCATCCAAAATTCTAGAAATAAATCCATGGATGGATATATGAGTCAAAATTCAGGGAAAATTTACGAAACCAGTTTTCAAGTTTTGAAACTCGAGATATGATTTTTAAGGCGACGGTGATGCAGTCTTCCAGCCTGACTGGAAATGTCAAATTGGTGGGCAAACCATGTGAACTTGGCTTGTTAACCCCTCGTGTCCGACACACGGCAATGGTCTCAGGTTCGGGTGTTACAATTTTATGGTATCGAGCCACGGTTTAGTCGATTCTAGGACTACCGTGAGGTGTTTGGGGTCTAGCTATACATGCCATTAAATGATGAATCGATAGTGTGGTGATTTCGACAATTTGACTTTGAGTTTGTTTATAGCAATGGGTCCGATCCCAACCGAGCAATAGCTGATGATGTGGAGAGTGTGGCGCTGCTCCGCACAAGGGACAGCGCCGCGGACTCTCAACCTATGGCCAACAATCCGAATGATGAGGCTAGGCAAGCCTTTTATAGTGTGATGAGCGAATGGTTTAATCAATACATTCGAACTAACACGGCTGTCCCGACCTCCATTCCCGACAAATGCAACCCCGCACCTACAATACCTCCGAATCGACCAAATAAGGTCAAGTAAGCCCCGATCGATAGGATTGAAAACATGGGGCCACTGAATTTAAAGCTACGGATGATGATGATGCGAGCGAGCTGAATTTCGGTTGGACAACACTATCCGGGTGCTCGATGAGCTATCTTGTACACCGATGAATGCTTAAAGTGTACCATCTCCTTGCTACGTGATTCCACCTACTATTGGTGGAGTACTCGACTTCGTGGTACCTAGAGAGCAAGTGACTTGGGAATTTCTTGATCTTAAGCAAGGTTCTATGTCGGTTCCGACTATGAGCGAAAATTTGTGAGGCTTAGCCGATACACGCGAGAATGCATTTCGTCAGAAGCTATTATGTGTAAATGCTTGAGGATGGGCTGAATGATGATATAAGGATGTTCGTTGGCATTCTCGAAATCGAGAGATCGTAGTACTTGTTGAGCGAGCTTGTAAAGTCGAAGAGCTTAGAAAGGAGAAACAAAATCTGATGTGGAAGGCTGGAGAATTCGAAAGAGGTCCTCGGAAAGTCTCTTCAACAGCACCGAAGAGATTTCGAGATGATGTGATCCGGTCTAGAGGCGCTTTGGGCTTTTTAGGCGAGGACGCGATCGACCCCTGTGACCACACGAGTCACTTGATCGCCAATGGTGGAAATGATCGCCGAGAGAGGCGGAGTGTCAACATTGTGGCAAATGGCATTCGGGAGCTGTTGGTTTCGTGATCACTCCTGCTATAAGTGTGGATCGGCCGACCACTTTAGGAAGGATTGCAGGAAGCTTGAGCAGAATGTGAGTCGAGTGGAAACTCGGGTGCTACCTTTGCTCGAGGTAGGCCACCTAGAAATATGGGCAATGTCGGTGGCGGTCGAGAGGATCTAGAGATGCTACCATCGGATCGAGGCTCGTGCTCTGCGAGGACTTATGCCATCGCGCCTTGAGGATCTTGCCTCTCCGGATGTCATTACGGTGCTTTCACCCTTTTCAATACTAAAGTGATTGCATTGATTGACCCTGGTTCTACTCAATCTTATATATGTGAAACCTTAGCATCGATAAGACTTTGCCTATTGAGTCTCTTGAGTTTGTAATCCGGTGTCAAACCCTTGGGTCATTACGTGCTTGTCAACAAAGTGTGCAAGAAAAGTCTCCTAGTGTTCCGAGGTTCTTGTTTCCGCGGACTTGATGCTTTTGCCGTTCGATGAATTCAATGTTATTCTTGGTTTGGATGGGTTGACCATGCACGATGCGGTCGTAAATTGCAAAAGCAAGACTATCGATTTGAGGTCTTGCGAATAACGAGATAATTCGGGTTAAGTCTACGGACTTAAAGGGGTTGCCGGTATAATATCAGCAATGTTGGCCCGAAAGTATGTAAGAAAAGAGTGCGGCGTACACAGCGTCGTGCTCGATGACAAGGAATCGAAAAGAAACCGAATCTGTGTGCGTGGTTTGTGAATACCGGATGTTTTCCACGAAGAATTGCGGGTTTACCACTGTTCGGAAATAGAATTTGGCATCGAATTGGTACTGGTACCACTCAATTTCGATAGCTCCGTATCGTATGGCACCAACGGAATTAAAGGAGTTGAAGCTCGATTGCAAGAATTGGTGGATAGAGGTTTTGCTCGCTTGAGAGTTTTTCGCCTTAGGGTGCGCCGGTGTTGTTCGTGAAAAGAAGGATGGAACCATGCGGTTGTGCATCGACTATCGTCGACTTAATAAGCGACGATAAAGAACAAATATCCGTTGCCACGTATTGACGACTTGTTCGACCAACTGAAGGGAGCCTCGGTGTTCTCGAAAATAGATTTGAGATCGGGCTACTATCAATTGCGAATCCGAGATTGGACGTGCCCAAGACCGCCTTTAGAGCGAGATATGGTCACTATGAGTTCCTAGTGATGCCGTTTGGGCTCACTAATGCCCTACGGTATTTATGGATTTAATGAATTGGATCTTTAGACCATATTTGGATCGATTAAGTAGTCGTGTTCATTGATGACATCTTGGTCTATTCAAGAAATGAGACCGAACATCTTTGAACACTGCGGTTAGTCTTTGCAAATTTTCTGGGACAAGCAATTATATGCTAAGTTCAGCAAGTGTGAGTTACGGTTAGAGAGGTTAGCTTATTGGGTCATGTGGTATCTGCGACGGGTATTCGAGTCGACCGAATAAAATTTCAGCCATACTTAATTGGAAGCCTCAGAAATATTCTTGAGGTTAGACTTTTTGGGGCTTGCTTAGGTTATTACCGACGATTTGTAAAGGCTTCTCAACGATAGCCACGCCGATGATGGCTACTCCAAAAGGGCGTTAAGTTGAATGGACGGAGAAATGCCAAAAAGTTTCGATCAACTGAAAACTTATTTGGTGAAGCCCCAATTCTAGTGCAACCCGAGTCAAAGCAAGGAGTTTGTCATCTATAGCGACGCCTCTCTACTTGGGTTAGGTTGCGTATTAATGCAAGAAGGTCGAGTTGTGGCCTGTCGTCGAGGCAATTAAAGCCACATGAGAAAAATTATCCGACTCATGATCTCGAGTGGCCGCCATCGTATTCGCCTTAAAGATTTGGCGACATTACTTATTTGGTGAAAGGTGCCATGTATACTCGGATCACAAAAGTCTCAAATATTTGATGACCCAAAGAGACTTAAATCTGCGACAAAGGCGTTGGCTCGAGCTGTTAAAGGATTATGAGTGATCATTGACTATCACCGGGAAAGGCGAATATGGTTGCGGATGCCTTGAGTCGTAAATCGTTATTCACTTTACGAGCAATGAATGTGCACTTATCCGTCCGATCCGACGGTGTGTTAGTGGCTGAATTGAAAGCCAAACCATTATTGACACACCAAATTCGAGAAGCTCGAGAAAGTCGACGACGAGTTGGTTGCAAAATGGGCTGCGTGTGTTCGAACAAGGACTCGGAGTTTCAAATCGGCGATGACGATTGTTTGAGGTTCAAAAGTCGTCGGTGTGTCCCAAAAATTGAACTCATTTCGATAATTCTGAATGAAGCCCATTGTAGCGAATGGCAATCCACCCGGAATACGAAGATGTACAACGATTTGAAAGCGTCGGTTTTGGTGGCATGGTATGAAGCGAGACATCTCCGATTTTGTTTGAGATGTTTAATATGTCAACAAGTGAAAGCGGAACATCAAGTGCCTTGAGATTACTTGACCGATCACGATACCCGAGTGGAAATGGGATTGAGTCACAATGGACTTTGTGTCCGGACCGCCATTGTCGACAAGTAAGAAGGATGCGATTTGGGTTGTTGTTGATAGATTGACTAAGTCGGCTCACTTTATCCTGTGCGTCACGGATTTTCATTAGATAAACTAGCTGAATTATGCGTTTCTCAGTTGTGAGATTACACGGGTATCGATTTACATTGTGTCGGATAGAGATCGAGGTTCACCTCGCGATTTTGGAAGAAATTGCAAGAAGCTTTGGGTACCAAGTTGCATTTCAAGACCGCCTTTCACCCCCAAACCGATGGTCAATCCGGCGGATAATTGAGATACTTGAGGATATGTTGAGATGTTGCATCCTCGAGTTCGATGGTTCATGGAATGGTACCTACCTTTGATTGAATTCGCACAACAATAGTTTTCAATCAAGTATTAAGATGGCACCTTACGAGGCTTTGTACGGGCGTAAATGCCGTACACCATTGTTTTGGACCGAGCTCGGTGAAAACAAAATTTTGAGTGGATTTGATTAAAGATCTTTGAGCAGAAAGTAAAAGTAATCCGTGAAAGTCGAAAATAGCCTCCGATCGTCGAAGTCGTCTGCGATTTGAAGCGAAAGGACATTGAGTATCGGTGGGAGATAAATTGTTTCTTAAGGTTTCGCCTTGGAAAAGATACTCGATTCGGTAGTAAGGGCAAGTTGAGCCCGAGGTTCATTGGACCATATGAGATATCCGGCGAGTCGGTCCGGTGGCATATCGTCTAATTTTGCCCCGAACTCAAAAGGTTCACGATGTCTTTCACGTTTGATGCTTCGACGCTATAGATCCGATCCATCGCACGTGATTAGTCCATCGAAATTGAAATTCAAGCTAATATGAGTTATGAGGAAGAACCGATTAAGTATCCTATCACGAGAAGTGAAAGAGTTGTGAAACAAGCGGGTTCCGCTAGTAAAAGTGTTATGGCTCAAGCACGGGATAGAAGAAGCTACTTGGGAGACCGAGAACTCTATGAAAGAGCGATATCAAACCTATTTACGGTAAGATTTTGGGGACGAAAATTTCTTAAGTGGGGAGAGTTGTGACAGCCCAAAATTGACCCTAGTCGGAAGGTGGTCTCGGGACCACAAAACCGAGGCATAAAAATAATTAAAATTTATTTTGATGCCTATAATATGTGTGTGCTCATGTATGACATTTTATGATGATTGATTTAGTGTTATAAGGGTGAATTCCACAAGAAAGGACTTAGTAATGAACTTTGAAAGTATGATAGGAAATGTGTGATGACTAATTAAAGCATGCATGCAAAATAATGGACTTGCATGTCAAATTCCCCCTTTATAGGTGGTGGCCGGCCATGACAAGGGAGGATGGGCTAAACATGTCATGAAACATGTTTTGTTGGTGCATTAGGGTGAAATAATAAACAAAGGTGTATGGGTGATAAAAAATGAAAAAAAAATGTGTGTGAGTGTGGTAATCCCCCCATTGCCGTGAGTTGTAGAGAAGGAAAGAAAAAATTTTGTTCATCCTTTCTTTGAGCCAAAACTAAGGAAGAAGGAGGATTTTTGCTTCATGCTTGGTTTGGAAGAGATCTAGAAGGAGATTTGGCCAAGTTTGCATCAAGATTAAGGTATGTATGAGGTTGTGTTAGGAGTTTCATGCATGTTTTGGTTGCTAACTTGATGTGCATGTTAGCCATGGCTCAAATCTTTGTTAAGCCATGGAAATGGTATTTGGCCAAAGTTGTTATGGTGATAAAGCCATTGCATGCTAAGTGTGAAGCTTGATGATGATGCATGCAATGATGGATTGTCTACTCTTGAGCAAGATTTTGAGCCTTCTTTTGATTTATCATGATTGAAGTTGAAAAGGAGCATGATTGTCATATTCGGCCATTCATGAGCATGGTTCATGCTTCTTGCATGTTAGTTAAAATTTGTATTTTGGATGGCTATGGACACCTTGAAAATTCGGCCATGCTCATATTGTATATATATGTTTGCACATGATGTTTTGGCTATGAAGTAAGTGATGAATAAGTTGGTTTAAAGAAGAAGATGTTGAAGAATAATTGTGAAATTTCAAGCACAATTAGGCCTAGCACACATATAAGTGCTTGATGCTATATTATAAGTTTTGAGCCACAATATGCAAAGCATTAACTAGTAAAATGCATGCTGTTTTGTGAGGTATTAAGTGCATAATTGGCCTCAACATGTACATGAATATTCGGCCTTGGGTAGCCTATTGAAGGCCTTAGCATTTCCTTGATGCTCAAATAAATTGTATTGAATTGCTTGATGTAGTATAAAATGTGCATGACCATTGTGTATTCAAGCTAAAGAGTGGCCATATGACCATTTAAAATCCTTGTCATATTCGGCCATAAGCAAGCACAATGAGGTTTTAATAAATTGAATTTGTTTGAATTAGCTCAAGAGCTAAGAGGGCCACAATTGGACAAGGGAAGGAAAAGGTGATCGAATAGCGAAAAAGCCGTTCGACAACATCCGAGGTAAGTCCTCAAGAAGTGATCTTACTTGAATTATGTAAGATGAAACATGGATGTGTATGATTATTGATCATGTGTGTATGAGTATTTGAATTCCACCGGGCTAAGTCCGGCGAATATGCTAATGATTATAATTGTGTTTGAGCCTTAATGTGAAAATGAAATATGTATGTCCAATGATTATTGATGTATGTGTGCATGAGAAATTGAATGATATCCGGGCTAAGCCCGAAGACAATTATGCTGAAATTTATATCCGGTTAAGACCCAAGGCAATTGTGCTAGTAGCTATATCCGGGCTAAGACCGAAGGCATTCGTGCAAGTTGTTAAATCCGGGCTAAGACCGAAGGCATTTGTGCAAATCGTGATATCCGGGTAAAGTCCGTTGGCCTTGGTGCGGGTTACCATAACCGGGCTATGTCGAAGGCGATTGAACGAGTACCGACATCCGGATAAACTCGAAGGTATGTGATTTGAAAATTATGAGCTTGCTGGAAAATTTCAGCTAATGCACTTGTGAAATTTCCCAATGATAAGGTAAGTGCGGTGTGTGCTGGCGCTAGGAGTAAGGCGTATGAATATCCGCTCCTATGATGGAGCGAGTTATCGGCCTTAATGAAGCCGTTATTTGTGTATGAACATAAGAGTTGGGATGGTAAAGTAAGTATGATTATGTGAATGCGCATTAATGAAATGATGTATTTAACTATGTGAATGTATTGCTGTAATTAGAGTTGATTATATTCCTTGAGACTTACTAAGCATAAAAATGCTTACTCATTGCTTTGGCTCTCGGTTTTCTAGATTTCGCTCGATAGCAATCGGATTCGGGATCGTTGAAGTCGAAGTCATCCACACTATCAAGCCCCATTTTGGTATAAATTCTTGGTTGAACTTGAAATGGCATGTATAGGACTACCCTTGTTTGTTAAATATGTGGTGATGTAAGTATATACGGCCATGCGAAAATGGCTCGAAAAGGAACATGAACTTAGAATAATTGTGGTTTGTATGTATATATTTGGTGTCATGATGTGGCTATGGCTTGGAAATGGGAATGTTGGTCATATGATCAGCCATTGGCATGGTTAAAATGATCATATATGAACCTATGTATGGCAAAGACTAGTTGGTTCATGGAGACTACCAAATAGGTAAGACCTACCTTAAAACAGATGCTGCCAGCTGCAGTGACGTGAATGTGAAAAATCACCAAAATTCGTAGAAATGGAATTAAATAGTGAATAAGCTATGTAAATGAACCTTGATGAGTCTATTTTCATACGGAAGAAACGAAATGGTCATAGGAGTTACATGTTAAGAGATATTAATGCTATTGTGAGACAGGGCCAGAACGGTTTCTGGGTTCCCTGTCGCAACTTTAAAATTTACTATAAATTATACAGAAAGAATTAGGCGACATACCTTATATGTACAGATTCCATTTTGAGTCTAGTTTCATTAGAAACAAACGACACCAGCATTAAAGCCCTGTACAGAGAGATATTCAAGTTATACCGCGCGAAGGTCAGAGCAGTCGATCCCTGTAACATGGGTGACTTTAACTAATAAACTGTACCAATTGGCCCATCCAAAAATTCTAGAAATAAATCCATGGATGGATATATGAGTCAAAATTCAGGGAAAATTTACGAAACCAGTTTTCGAGTTTTGAAACTCGAGATATGATTTTTAAGGCGACGGTGATGCAGTCTTCCAGCCTGACTGGAAATGTCAAATTGGTGGGCAAACCATGTGAACTTGGCTTGTTAACCCCTCGTGTCCGACACCGGCAATGGTCTCAGGTTCGGGGTGTTACATTATGTATGATGTAATAGTTGGCCATGGAAGAATTATGAAATAGTCATTATTTGCTTTAGTAACAGATGCTGCCAGCAGCAGTGAGGTGAGATGGAAAAATCACTAAAAATAGTAGAAGTAGAATTAAATAATGAATAAACTATTAAATTGAACCTTGATGAATCTATTTTCATATGGATGAAACGAAACGACCATATGAGCAGTATACTGAGAGATATTAAAGTTCTCGTGAGACAGGGCCAGAATGGTTTCTGGATCCCCTGCCTCGACTTTGAAAATTTACCATAAATTATCCAATAGGAATTAGAAGTCTGTCCTTATATGTGTAGATTCCCTTTTGTGTCTAGTTTCATTAGAAACAAACGGCATGAGCATTGAAGCTCTGTACGAGAAGATATCCAGGTCGTAATGTGCGAAGGTCAGTGTAGTCGACCCCTGTAACATGGGTGACTTTAACTAATAAACTGTACTAATTGGCTCGACCAAAAAATTCTAGAATTAAATGTGTAGATGGAATTATGAGTCTAGTTTCAGGGAAAATTTACAGAACTGGTTTTCGAATTCTGGAACTCGAGATATGATTTTTAAGGTGACAGGGATGCAGTTTGCCAGCTAGGCTGGAAATGTGAAAAATAGTCTATGTGACACATGAGAGTTGGTCTTAGAACCCCTCGTGTCCGACTCGGCGACGGTATCGGGGATGGGGTGTTACATTTATTGGTATCGAGCTATGGTTTAGTCGGTTCTAGGACTACCATAGCGCGTGTGAGTCTAGCTATACATGCCAAATTGTTAGTCTTGAATAATGTGATGACTTGACGGTTGAAATTTTTGTTTTGATTAGCAATGGAACCCGGGATAGAGACCCTTGGCGGATGACGTTGAAAGTGTAGCGGCTGCTCCGCGCAAGGGACACCACCTGTTGAGCCTCGGTCATCCGCGAATAATCAAAATGAAGGCGAAACAAGCCTTCGCACCATGATGAATGAGTGGGTCACATAATATGCCCGAACCAACCCGGCTGTCCAACCATTCCGAATTTAAATACTCCACCCCAAGAGCCCGTAATGCCTTGATTCATCGATTACGTGAGGCTGAGTAAACCACTGTAGACTTGATTAGGAAGCGGGGCTGAGGAGTTCAAGGCCATAGTTCTTGATGATGCCGAAAAGGCCGAGTTCGCTCGATAACACCATTCGAGTGTTAGATGGTATCATGCACACCGATGAATGTCTTAAGTGTGCTATATCCTTGTTGCGAGACTCGACTTACTATTGGTGGAAGACTTTAATTTCCATAGTCCCAAGCGAACGAGTTACTTGGGATTTCTTTCAATCAGAATTTCGAAAGAAATACATTAGTCAACGGTTCATCGATCAGAAGTGTAAGGAATTCTTGGAACTCAAGCAAGGCCGTTTGACAGTATCTGAATACGAACATGAGTTCGTAAGACTCAGTCGGTATGCCCGGGAGTGTGTGGCTGATGAGGTTGCTATGTGCAAAAGATTTAAAGAAGGATTGAATGAAGAGTTAAAGTTACTAGTGGGAATTTTGGAGATAAAGGAGTTCGTGACACTAGTCAAACGAGCCTGCAAGGCGGAAGAACTTGGAAAGGAAAAGAAGAAGGCTGAATTTGAAGCAAGAGATTACCGTAAAAGATCAACGAGTAAAGCTCCGTTCTCGGTGTAAAGAGGTTCGGGGAGGACACCCGATGAAGTCGAGGGCGATGCGGGAATTTCCATTAGAGCCCGACCATCGACGGACTCGAGCTACTTGGTAGCTAGTGTGGGCAATAATCGTCAAGAGAGACCTGAATGCCCCCAATGTGGAAGGCGACACCTAGGTGAATGTTGGGGTAAGTCTCATTAACAGGCTCACATTACGGATGTGGTTCAAGGACCACTTCATTAGAGATTGCAGAGCTAGATGAGAAGAATAAGATGCAAGGTGCAAGATCTAGTGGGGCGACGGCTAGAGGTAGACCCCGAGGATTTCAGGAGGTAGGGGTGGTAATCGAGAGGAGCCACCGATCGGCTGTTCGGTCCGAGACCCGTGCTCTGCTAGAGCATATGCCATCCAGCACGACGAGGAGGCATCCTCCCCGACGTTATCATTTGGTACTTTTACTCTCTTAGATACTAGTGTGATTGCATTGATTGACCCGGCTCTACTCATTCATATGTATGTGAAACCTTAGCATCCAAGAAGACTCTCACCGTTGAGTCTCATGAGTTCGTAATTCGAGTGTCAAACCCTTTGGGTCAATACGCACTCGTTGACAAAGTGTGTAAGAAAAGTCCCTAGTATTTCGAGGTTCTTGTTTTCCGCGGACTTGATGCTTTTGCCGTTCGACAAATTCGACGTTATTCTTGGTTTGGATTGGTTGACCATGCATGATGCGGTTGTAAATTGCAAAAGCAAGACTATTGATCTGAGGTGTACAAATAACGAGATAATTCGGGTTGAGTCTACGGACTTAAAAGGGTTGCCAGCTGTAATATCAGCAATGTTGGCCTGGAAATACGTAAGAAAGGGGTGCGAAGCATACCTTGCGTATGTACTAGACGACAAGGAGTTAGAAAAGAAACCCGAATCTGTGCCAGTTGTTTGCGAATACCGGATGTTTTCCACGAAGAATTGCGGGTTTACCACTGTTCGGAAATAGAGTTTGGCATCGAATTGGTACCTGGTACCACTCCATTTTCGATAGCTCCGTATCGTATGGCACCAACGGAATTAAAGGAGTTGAAAACTCGGTTGCAAGAATTGGTGGATAGAGGTTTTGCTCGCTTGAGTTTTTCACCTTGGGTGCGCCGGTGTTGTTTGTGAAAAGAAGGATGGAACCATGAGGTCAGTAGGTCGACTATCGTCGACTTAATAAAGCGACGATAAAGAACAAATATCCGTTACCACGTATCGATGACTTGTTCGATCAACTGAAGAACCTCGGTGTTCTCGAAAATAGATTTGAGATCGGGCTATTATCAATTGCGAATTCGAGATTCTGGACGCACTCCAAGACCGCCTTCGAACAAGATATGGTCACTATGAGTTCCTAGTGATGCCGTTTGGGCTTACTAATGCCCTGCGGTATTTATGGATTTAATGAATCGATCTTGAGACCATATTTGGATCGGTTCGTAGTCGTGTTCATTGATGACATCTTGGTCTATTCAAGAAATGAGACCGAACATCTTTGAACACCGAGGTTAGTCTGCAAATTTTACGGGATAAGAAATTATATGCTAAGTTCAGCAAGTGTGAGTTCTGGTTAAGAGAGGTTAGCTTCTTGGGGCATGTGATATCTGCATCAGGTATTCGAGTCGACCCGAACAAAATTTCAGCCATACTTAACTAGAAGCCTCCGAGAAATATTACCGAGGTTCGGAGCTTTTTTTTTGGGGCTTGCCGGTTATTACCGACGATTTGTAAAAGGTTTCTCGACGATAGCCACGCCAATGACGAAGCTACTCCAAAAGGATGTTAAGTTCGAATGGACGGAGAAATGTCAGAAAAGTTTCGATCAACTGAAAACTTGTTTGACTGAAGCCCCAAATTCTAGTGCAACCCGAATCGGGCAAAGAGTTTGTCATTTATAGTAACGCATCCCTACTTGGGTTGGGTTGCGTATTGATGCAAGAAGGGCGAGTTGTGGCCTATGCGTCGAGAAAATTAAAGCCACATGAGAAAAATTATCCGACGTATGATCTCGAATTGGCTGCCATCGTATTCGCCTTAAAGATATGGCGACATTACTTAATTGGTGAGAAGTGCCATGTGTATTCGGATCACAAAAGTCTCAAATATTTGATGACTCAAAGAGACTTAAATCTGCGACAAAGACGTTGGCTCGAGCTGTTAAAGGATTATGAGCTGGTCATTGACTATCACCCGGGAAAGGCTAATATGGTTGCGGACGCCTTAAGTCGTAAATCACTATTTGCTTTGCAAGCGATGAATGTACACTTGTCTGTTCTACCCGACAATGTGTTAGTAGCTGAATTGAAAGCCAAACCATTATTGAAACGTCAAATTAGTGAAGCTCGAGAAAGTCGACGATGAGTTGGTTGCAAACGGAAATTTGAGTGTGTTCGAACAAGGACTCGGAATTTCAAATTGATGATGACGATTGTTTGAGGTTCGAAGTCGTCTGTGTGTTCCAAAGAATTGAACTTATTTTGATAATTCGAACGAAGCCCATTGTAGCCGAATGGCAATCCACCCGGGAGTACGAAGATGTACAACGATTTGAAACGTCGGTTTTGGTGGCATGGTATGAAACGAGACATCTCGACTTTGTTTGAGATGTTTAATATGTCAACAAGTGAAAGCGGAACATCAAGTGCCTTCAGATTACTTCACCGATCACGATACCCGAGTGGAAATGGGATCGAGTCACAATGGACTTTGTATCCGGACCGCCATTGTCGCAAGTAAGAAGGATGCGTTTTGGGTTGTTGTAGATAGATTGACTAAGTCGGCTCACTTTGTCCCCGACGCACGGATTTTCAATGGACAAACTAGCCGAATTATACGTTTCTCAGTTGTGAGACTACACGGGTGCCTATTTCCATCGTGGTTGGATAGAGATCCGAGATTTACCTCGCGATTGTGGAAGAAGTTGCAAGAAGCTTTGGGTACCAAGTTGCATTTCAGCACCGCCTTTCACCCCCAAACCGATGGTCAATCCGAACGGATAATTCAAATACTCGAGGATATGTTGAGATGTTGCATCTTTGAGTTTAGTGGTTCATGGGAACGGTATTTACCTTTGATTGAATTCGCCTACAACAATGGTTTTCAATCAAGCATTAAGATGGCGCCTTACGAGGCTTTATACGGTCGTAAATGTCGTACCCCATTATTCTGGACTGAACTTAATGAAAGTAAAATCTTCGGGGTTGATTTGATTAAGGATGCCGAGCAGAAAGTTCGAGTAATTCGTGAAAGTTTGAAAGCTGCTTCGGATCGCCAAAAGTCGTATGCGGATTTGAAAAGAAAAGACATTGAATATCAGGTTGGAGACAAAGTATTTCTCAAAGTTTCACCCTGGAAGAAGGTGCTTAGATTTGGCCGTAAGGGCAAATTGAGTCCAAGGTTCATCGGGCCGTATGAAATATCCGAACGAGTTGGGCGATTAAACATCGATTAATTTTGCCCCGAGCTTGAAAAGATTCACAACGTTTTCATGTCTCGATGCTTGACGATATAGGTCGACCGACACACGTAATTACTCCATCTGAGGTCGAGGTTCAGCCTAATTTGAGCTATGAAGAAGAACCGATTCGTATCCTAGCACGTGAAGTGAAAGAGTTGCGAAACAAAAAGGTTCCACTAGTGAAAGTGTTATGGCTCAAACACGGGATAGAAGAAGCTACTTGGGAGCCCGAGAACTCTATGAAAGAGCGATACCCAAACTGTTTACGGTAAGATTTTCGGGACGAAAATTTCTTAAGTGGGGGAGAGTTGTGACAGCCCAAAATTGACCCTAGTCGGGAAGTGGTTTCGGGACCGCTAAACCGAGTCACCGAAATGTTGGAACATAATATTTATTGTCTAGAATATGTGAATATGAATGTGTGAAAATTTCATGTTTGGATTTTTCTTAATTGTAGATGAATTTTTGTGATTAGGACTTATGTGAGAAAACTTAGAAATGTGCTAGGCAAATGTAAGTGGCCTATTAGTGCATGTAATCAAAGGGTGGACTTGCATGTCAAATTCCCTTTGATATTAGCTAATAATGACCATGACAAGAGTGATGGGCAAGGGAAACATGTTTCCAACATGTTAGGCTAGTGATGTATGTAGGAAACAATAAAATAGAAAGCTAGTAGTAAAGAAATAAAAAAAAAAAGAAGAGAATGGTGAATGTCCCCCCATTGCCGTGAGTTGAGGAGGAAGAAAGAAAAATCCTTGTTGTTCATCCATTCTCATTTTTGTTACAATTACCATGACTTGAGAAGAAGAAGGAGTGTTCATGTTTTCTTTCTTTTGCAATTGTTGTAACTAGAAGAAGAAGAGGAAGCAATAATAGAGAAATACAATGGAGCAAATCAAATAGGTGATTTCCATCTTGGAGGAATTTTCGGTCGAGTTCTTTGCAAATATTTTATATTTCTTCCTAAGCTGTTCGGTTTTAAGTGTTGCGATGCTTGAGATTGTTGTTGCATGCGACATGCATGTAAGATTTTGATAGTTTTGTTTGGTGGGTGTGGATTAATTTGCTCCTCGGAAACCGTGGCTAAATGGTGAAGTAAATGGTGTGGTATGGCTGCTCAAATATGTGTTGACGTGTGCAATTGTGACTATCTTATTATGCTGCCTTAATTTGCTTTTACATGCTGTCCAATATTGTAAATTTTATGACAAATTCGGTTAAGTTTAATGCATGTCTCATTTGAAAATTCAATGCTGTCCAAAGCTGGACATTTCCATGTTGTTCGGGTGAGTCTTTCAAAGGTAACTTTGCTAAATTCTCACATTTAATTTATGGGTACATATACAAGTAATGTTCGCTATATGGAATGTAAGTATGGGTGTGATCGGTCATGGAAATTTGATATGAAGTTTTGTTAGGTGAGTGGTGAATGGCGAATGAATTATATACATTGTGAGGATGAAATTTGTATATAAATTGTGTATGTGTGCATTCGGACTTTAAGGGTAATGAGATGAAGTTAAGGTGCAATTTTAGTTCGGGTGATAGAGATAATTCGGTTGAGTTGATTCATGATGTTGTACATTAGAATAAAAAATTTACTACTAAATGTATTTATTCTAGATCAAGACATCAAAGGGGGAAAATCAAACAAAGGCAAAGCAAAGATAATCGAGTAGCCGATTGGAAATCGTTTTATCCAATATAAGGTAAGTCATTAAGCATATTTTTGGTATTGTTTCAAATGATCATAATATCTATGCAATTGTGTTTAATGAGATGATATGTAAATGAAAATGTATGTGTATGGAATGATGACATTGTTGAATGTAAAAGAAATAGTGAAATGTGTAGAAAGTTTGCTTTCGACTCTAAGTGTGCAGGCAATACGTGTGTACGGAGACGAGATTGGCACTAAGTGTGCATGCTGGAAATATATGGCACTAAGTGTGCATGCTGGAAATATATGGCACTAAGTGTGCATGCTGGAAATATCTGACCTTTGGGTGTGCGAGCTCGAAGGGTATGGCACTATGTGTGCGGGCTTAAATCGCATGGCACTAAGTGTGCGAAATCGAGTATTAATCCTGTGTGCGTCTCTCTCTCTCTCTCTATATATATATCTCCGATCGAACAATTATATGGAGGGTGTGTCTCCATCGAGTTGAGTATGGACAGCGGATCGGGTAAGTACCTTGAGCTCATGACGAATAGGCAATATGTTCATGCTCGGGGTTGAGCTTGGTAAGCTTTAAATCTATGTGATGATTGCAATTGTATGATTGTGGTGAAAATGAGTTGGTGTGTGAAAATGCCTCAAATATCTTATTGTATAGAATTTGAAATGTGGATGTATGACTTGGTATGAGATTGAACCGAAGGGTCCGAGGAATTATGGTATAGTTTCGATATGGATGGAGTACCTAGCTTCGTTTATTGTTTCATGTTGTGATAACTTTATTAATGGGTGGTTGTCGAATGCTTATGACTTACTGAGTTATAAACTCACTCGGTGTTTTCTTGTCACCCATTTTAGGTCTCTTGGACTCGTATCGTTTGCGTGCTCGGAACCGTCGTTGAAGTCATCACACCGGCTGGAAATCTTTGGTATTGTCGTCGTAGTTGAACTAGGAGAACGTTTGGCATGTATAGGCTATTTTATTTTGTTGAATTATGGGTTGTAAACTTTAAGCCATGCGAAAATGGCCTATGTGGTCGGTTGAGTGTGATTCTAAAACCTATAGTCACGAGCCTTAGAAACCTTAATTTTGATAAGGTGGCCATAGTTTGTATTATGTATGATGTAATAGTTGGCCATGGAAGAATTATGAAATAGTCATTGTTTGCTTTAGTAACAGATGCTGCCATCAGCAGTGAGGTGAGATGGAAAAATCACTAAAAATAGTAGAAGTAGAATTAAATAGTGAATAAACTATGAAATTGAACCTTGATGAATCTATTTTCATATGGATGAAACGAAACGACCATATGAGCAGTATACTGAGTGATATTAAAGTTCTCGTGAGACAGGGCCAGAATGGTTTCTGGATCCCCTGTCTCGACTTTGAAAATTTACCATAAATTATCCAATAGGAATTAGAAGTCTTGCCTTATATGTGCAGATTCCCTTTTGAGTCTAGTTTCATTAGAAACAAACGGCATGAGCATTGAAGCTCTGTACGAGAAGATATCCAGGTCGTAATGCGCGAAGGTCAGTGTAGTCGACCCCTGTAACATGGGTGACTTTAACTAATAAACTGTACTAATTGGCTCGACCAAAAATTCTAGAATTAAATGTGTAGATGGAATTATGAGTCTAGTTTCAGGGAAAATTTACGGAACTGGTTTTCGAGTTCTGGAACTCGAGATATGATTTTTAAGGTGACAGGGATGCAGTTTGCCAGCTAGGCTGGAAATGTGAAAAATAGTCTGTGTGACACATGAGAGTTGGTCTTAGAACCCCTCGTGTCCGACTCCGGCGACGGTATCGGGGATGGGGTGTTACAGGAGCGGTCACGGAATCTACAACTTCCAGAATGCCATTTGCCACAATGCTGACACTCCGTTCTGTCTCGACGTTCATTCCCAACACTGGCGACCGAAGTGCCTCGTGTACCCACAGGGGGTCGATCACGATCTCGTCTAAAAAGGCCCGAAGTGCCTCTAGACCGGCCCACATCATCACGAAATTTCTTTGATGCCTGTAGAAGAGACTTTCCCGAGGATCTTTTATGAAACTCTCCAATTCCCACATCAACTTTTTGTTTTTCTTTTCTAAGCTCTTCGGCTTTACAAGCTCGCTCGACAAGTACTACGAACTCTCGTATTTCAAGAATGCCAACGAACATTTTTATATCTTCATTCAGCCCATCCTCTGTGACAGCCTTAAAACGACCCTAGTCGGAATGTGGTTTCGGGACCACAAAACCGAGGCTTAAAAATAATTTAAAATTTATTTTGATGCCTATAATATGTGTTAATTCATGTGTGACATTTTTGATGTTTTGATTTCGAGTTATAAATGTGAATTTTACTAGAAAGGACCTAGTAGTAAACTTTGAAAGTAGGATGGGGAAATGTGTGATGACTAGTTGATCATGCATGCAAAAATAAGGGATTTGCATGTCAAATTTCCCCAAAGATGGCATAGTGGCCGGCCATGACAAGGGATTATGGGCAAGGAAAACATGTTATGACATGTTTTGTTAATGCATGATGTAATAAATGATAAAAAAAATTAAGGATGTAGGAAGAGAAACAAAAAAATCAAAAATTTGTTCATCCTTTCCCCATTGTTGCCGTATGTGGAAGAGAAAAAAGAGAGAAATTTTGTTCATCCTTCTATTCTTTCTTTGGCCGAAAATTGTAAAGAGGAAGAAGAATTTTTTTTGCTCCATGCTTGGTTTGGAAGAGAACTAGAAGGTGATTTGGTCATACTTGTATCAAGATTAAGGTATGTTTGAGGTTGTGTCATGAGATTCATGCATGTTTTAGTTGCTAGCTTGATGTTCATGTTAGCCCATGGTTCAAATCCTTGTTATGTCATGGAAATGGTATTCGGCCAAGGTTGATATTGTGTTAAAGCCATTGCATGCTAAATGTGAAGCTTGTTAATGATGCATGTAATGATGGATTGACTACTCTTGAAATTTCTTTGTAGCAATCTTGAGTAAGACATTGAGTTCTTCGTTTAACCATGGCGAAGTTGAAAGGGGTATGATTGTGATGTATTGACCATGGTGCATTCATAAGCATGATTTATGCTTATTACATGATAGGTAAAATTTGTGTCTTGGATGGTTATGAACACCTTGAGATTTGGCCTTGCACCTATATGTGTATATATGTTTGCACATGATGTATTGATATGACATATATACTATCTCAAGGTATATAATTGCATATGATGATGTTTCAGCTATGAAATAAATGATAGAAGAGTATTGAGCTACAATATGCAATGCATTAGCTAGTAAAACGTATGCTGTTTTTTTTGGTGGTGTTAAGTGTATAATTGGCCTCAACATGTGCATGCATTCGGTTAGAGGCAACCATATTGATGCCTATTCTTGGCTTGGAAAATTCGGCTGAGGAGGGTACTAACTAATGCGTTGAATTCGATTCGTGATTTCGTACACATGTGACTCTAATGTCTAATATATATAAGGGCTAAGTACCTTGAGCTTCACTTTGATGATTGAATGAATTGTATTGAATTGCTTGTTATGATTAAAAATTGTGCATGACCATTGTGTATTTGAGCTAAAGGATGGCCATATGACCATTTAAACTCCTTGTCATATTCGGCCATAAGCTATTATAATGAGATTATAATAAGTTAAATTTGTGTGAATTAAGCTCAAGAGCAAAGGGAAGCTAAATCCGATAAAGGGAAGGAAAAAGTGGTCGAATAGTCATCGGAATCGTTCGACGACACCCGAGGTAAGTTTTTGAGTATCGAAACTTAGATTTTGATTCGATTGGATGATGTTATAAACAAATCGAAATCGTGCCCTTTGTATGTGGCCATTGAGCCGAAAATGACATTTCTTGTTAAGTTATTCGTGCATGAAATTTTGTTATGAAATTGAAACAAAGATGTGTATGAATGTTCGGGTAATATCCGGGCTAAGCCCGAAGGCAATTGTGCGAGTTGTGATATCCGGGCTAAGCCCGAAGGCAATTGTGCGAGTTGTGATATCCGGGGCGAGTTGTGATATCCGGGTTAAGTCCCAAGGCATTGTGCGGGCTACCATAACCGGGCTATGTCCCGAAGGTGTTTGAGCAGTAGCTATATCCGGTTAAACTCCGAAGGTACGTGATTTGAGAATAATGAACTTGCTGTAAAAATTTTCAGTTAATACGCATGAAATCCCCAACGACAAAGATGCGTTTCGTGTGTGCTTTGCACACTATGAGCCGATGTATATGAGTATTCGCTCCGATGATGAATGAGCTACCGGCCTTGACTAAGCCGTTATTTGTGTATGAATATAAGAGTTGGTATTGTGAAGTAAGCATGTCATGGAGAAATTGTGCATATGAATTATTGTTTAGCTACTCGAATGCTATGCTTTGGTTGTGTGTAAATTTATGGCTCAAACTTACTAAGCATAAATTGCTTACTCCGTTTCTTTGCTCTCTGTTTTATAGATTTTGGCTCATTAGCGATTGGATTCGGGATCATCGAAGTCGAAGTCAACCACACTATCAAAGTCCTTTTTGGTACCTTTTTGTTGAACTTTGGATATGGCATGTATAGGACCACCCTTGTCGTTTCGAATACTTTTGTGATGTATATGTGTACGGCCATGCGAAAATGGCTCGTAAAAGTGAAGTGTGGCATTAGACCATTTGTGTTCATGTAATTATATATGGCCTCATGTTGTGATTATGGACTGGAATGGGAATGATGGGCACTTAATCAGCCATGGGAATGATGGGCTAAATATGATCATATGTGGACCTATGTATGACAAAACTATAGTTGGCCCATGGAAACTACAAAATGGGTAAAGGTTACCTTGAAAACAGATGCTGACAGCAGCAGTGGGGTGGATTTGAAAAAATCACCAAAATTTGTAGAAATGGAGTTAAATAGTGAATAAATTATTTAATCGAACCTTGACGAGTCTATTTTCATATGAAAGTAATGAAACGATCATATGAATAGTATAATAAGAGATATTGACGTTTTCGTGAGACAGGGCCAGAACAGTTTCTGGATCCCCTGTCTCGACTTTGAAAATTTACCATAAATTATCCAGAAAGAATTGGAAGTCACACCTTATATGTGTAGATTTCCCTTTGAGTCTAGTTTCATTAGAAATAAAAATCATGAGCATTGAAGCTCTGTACCGGAAGATATCCAGGTCGTAATGTGCAAAGGTCAGTGTAGTTGAATCCTGAAACAGGGGTGACTTTAACTAATAAACTGTACCAATTGGCCTGACCAAAAATTCTAGAAATAAATACATGGATGGATATATGAGTCTAGATTCAGGGAAAATTTACGGAATCAGTTTCCGAGTTTTGAAACTCGAGATATGTTTTTTAAGGAGACAGTGACGCAGCTCTCCAGCTTGTCTGGAAATGTCAAATTGGTCGGTGCAATAAGTGGATTTGGCTTGTTAACCCCTCGTGTCCGACACCGGCGACGGTCTTGGGTACGGGGTGTTACATCCTCGAAGCGTTTACACATGGTAGCCTCAGACGAAATACATTCCCGAGCGTATCTACTAAGTCTAACAAATTTTCGCTCGTAATCAGTAACTGACATAGAACCTTGCTTAAGCTCAAGAAATTCCTTCCGTTTTTGATCAACAAATCTCTGACTGATATACTTTTTCCGAAACTCAGTTTGGAAAAACTCCCAAGTTACTTGCTCTCGGGGCACAACAGAAGTCAGAGTGCTCCACCAATAGTAGGCAGAATCACGTAGCAAGGAGATAGTACACTTTAGGCATTCATCGGGTGTACAAGATAGCTCGTCGAGTACCCGGATAGTGTTGTCCAACCAAAATTCAGCTTGCTCGGCATCGTCGCTATCCGTAGCTTTAAATTCAGTAGCCCCATGTTTTCGGATTCTGTCAACTGGGGGCTTATTCGACCTTATTTGGTCAGTTACCGGAGGCATTGTAGGTGCGGGGGTTGTATTAGTCGGGAATGGAGGTTGTGGAACAGCCGTGTTAGTTCGAATGTATTGGTTGAACCAATCATTCATCACGCTATAGAAAGCTTGCCTAGCCTCATCATTCGGATTGCTAGCAACAGGTTGAGAGTCCATGGCGCTGTCCCTTGTTGGCGGAGCAGGCGCCACACTCTCCACATCATCAGCTATCGCTTCGGTTAGGATCGGGATCCATTACTATAAATAAACACAAATTCAAACGTCGAAATCACCACACTATCAAATAATCACATAAAATGGCATGTATAGCTAGACTCAAACGCATTACGGTAGTCCTAGAATCGACTAAACCGTAGCTCTGATACCAATAAAATTGTAACACCCCGTACCCGAGTCCGTTACCGGAGTCGAACACAAGGTGCACACAAACTTGACTTAATCATTTTCACAGTCCATTTAAAAATTTCCAGACAAGCTGGTTACTGCGTCACTGTCGCTTTAAAAATCATATCTTGAGTTTCAAAGCTCGAAAATCAGTTTCGTAATTTTTCCCTGAAATTAGTCTCACATTTCCATCTACAAATGTTTTTCTAGAATTTTTGGTCGGGCCAATTAGTACAGTTTATTAGTTAAAGTATCCCATGTGACAAGGGTCGACTACACTGACCTTTGCACGTTACAACTTGAATATCTCTCTGTACAGGGCTTCAATACTGATTCCGTTTGTTTCTATAGAAACTAGACTCAAATAGGAATCTATACATATATGGCATGACTCCTAATTATCCCTGGTTAATTTAAAATGAATTTCCAAAGTCGGAACAGGGGGTCCAGAAACTGTTCTGGCCCTGTCTCACGAAAACCTAAATATCTCTTAACATACAACTCATATGACCGTTTCGTTTCTTCCATAAGAAAGTAGATTCATCAAGGTTAATTTACATAATTTATTCACTAATTTATTCCATTCCTGATATTTTTAGTGATTTTTCACATCCACACCACTGCTGCTGACAGCATCTGCCTTTAAGGTAGACTTTACCTATTTCATAATTTCCATGATTCAATTGGCCCTTTTTGCATACATAGCACAAAGTGTGATCATGATTAACCATTCCAATGGCTAATCGTTTCAAAACAATTCCATACCTCATAATGATCAACATTCAAACGATTATAGTACTATGCTAAACGTATATAAGCCATTTTCGCATGGCTATCTAAGTTTACACAAAACCGAAAGGTACATGACCTACAACAAAAGGGTAGTCCTATACATGCCATTTCAAAGTTCAACCAAAATTTGTACCAAAAAGGGGGCTTTGATAGTGTGGATGACTTCGACTTCAATGATCCCGAATCCGATAGCTAACGAGCAAAATCTATAAAACAAAGAGCTAAAGCAACGGGGTAAGCATTTTAATGCTTAGTAAGTCTCAAGTAATGAAATCAGCTTTGACTAAAGTATTACATTCACATAGCTAAATGAATCACTTTAGTAATACACATTCTCATAATCATATACACACACAAGGTATCAACCTATCTAAGAGCCGAAAGTTCGTTAGTCGATCGAGCGAACACTATTTCAAACGAATCGACTTTTCCGATGCACATGTAAACATACCTTATCATATGGGTTTTTCGAGTATTAATTGAATTTATTACCGCACCAAAACGCTCACCTTCAAACCGAGCTTCTTCAGAATTTAGCCGGATATAATCACAAGCACAATTGCCTTCGGGTCTTAACCCGGATTTGGTATCTTGCACAAATGCCTTCGGGTCTTAGCCCGGATATGACAACTCATACGAATGCCTTGGTCTTAGCCGGATATAATCACTAGCATAAATGCCTTGGGACTTAGCCGGATATATTCACTAGCATAAATGCCTTCGGGACTTAGCCCGGGTATCATTCAAATGCTCATGTATACATATATCAATAATCACGACACATCCATATTTCATTTTCGTTACTAAGGCTCAAACACAAAATATTTATCAAACCTTTCCAATTTCGGCTCAATAGCCACACACAAAGAGCATGATTTCAATTAACTTTATAACTTAGTCCCTACGCACATTCGGCTGTCCGCCATAATATGACAAATCATTTCAATATAATTCAAGTAGGGTCATTACTCGAAGACTTACTTCGGACGTGGTCGAGCGATTTCGACGGCTACTCGACTACCTTTTCCTTCCCTTTATCGGATTTAGCTCCCCTTTGCTCTTGAGCTTAATTTAACAAATAAATTGATTTAATCATTTGAGCATCGAAAGAGGAATTCAAGGTACTTAGCCAATATATATACTCATTAGGCATCAAAGTCACATATGTACGAAATCATGAATCGAACTCAACACATTAGTTAATATTCCTCTTAGCCGAATTTTCTAAGCCAAGAATAGGCATCAATATGCTTGCCTCTAACCGAATGCATGCACACCAATTCCCCTCATGTGGCGAATATGCATGTCCATGTTGAGGCCAATTATACACTTAATACCACACAAAACAGCATACATTTTACTAACTAACGATTCCATATTGTAACTCAATACGCATCAATCATTTACTTCATAACCGAAACACCATCATATGTAATTATATGCCTTGAGATAGTATATATGCCATACCAATACATCATGTGCAAACATATATATATATATACATGCAAGAGCCGAATCATAAGGCTGATTATGACTATCTCATATATCTTCATTATGGCGAATGCTCCTTCTACACCATTTACCTTCACAAAGCATGAATTTCATCATCCAACTTACAAGCTTACAATGTCATGAAGTTTAACCTCATAGTATCTATCAAACTCTCACTCAAAATTGCTAAAAAGAATATTCAATAATCATTAATCCACCATCACATGCACCATTGCAAAGCTTCACTTTTAGCATGCAAATGATATCAACACAATCTCACCTTAGCCGAATATCATCTCCATGACATAGTAAGAATTTGAACCATGGCTAGTTAGAACTCAAGCTAACTACTAAAATATACATGAATCTCATGGCAAAACATCAAACTTACCTTAATAGTGACCTAGGATAGCCGAATGCTTCACTCCTTATTCCCTTTTCCTTCAATTTTCGGCCAAAAGATGTTCAAGGATGAACACACACATTTCTTTTTCTTCTTTGTATTTTCTTCCTAGTTTTGGCTCAAAGATAGGATGAACAAATTTTTTCTTTCTTTTCCTTCAACTCACGGCAATAGGGGATTACACCTTCTCTCCTTTTTTTTCAATTCTTTATTCCTCACCTTAGTTTAATTTTTCCTCCCATATTGCACCAACAAAACATGTCTATGACATGTTTTGCCCATCCTCCTTGTCATGGCCGCCACCACTTATAAAGGGGGTATTTGACATGCAAGACCATTGTTTTGCATGCATGCTTTAATTAGTCATCACACATTTCCCTATCTTACTTTCAAAGTTCACTACTAGGTCCTTTTTAGTGAAATTCACATTTATGACCCTAAATCAAATCATCAAAAATGTCACACACAAATTAACACATATCATAGGCATCAAAATGAATATTAAATTATTTTATGCCTCGGTTTTGTGGTCCCGAAACCACTTCCTGACTAGGGTCAATTTTGGGCTGTCACAGAACACGGACAGGTAGCATGGGCGTGTGCCATGGCCGTGTTTAAAAGTTAGTGTTTCCCACGGGCTAAGGGCATGGGCGTGCCCCAAGTCACACGAGCGTGTGAGTCCACACGGCCCACCTACACGGGCGTGTGACACTCTAAAGCTAGAAATTTATTAAGTTGCCCAAAGTTTACCAAATGTTTTCAGTTTTCTCCCGAACCGCCTTAATGTAGGTTATAGGCCCCAATGGCCTGTATAAGGGATGCTATGCATATGTTCTAGAAGTTTTAATTTTGGGCGAAATTTGGTGACCTGGTTTTGTATGTTTATGAATGTTTAAAGTCTGGTAACGCCTCGAGCCTTGTCCCTCTATTGGATAAAGGTGAGGGGTGTTACAATTGTGGGGAAAGCTTGGCACCAAACTGTTGTTTTCTATGACATGCCACCCACAAACAGACGGACAAACGGAAGTGGTGAACCTAGTTTTGCCAACATTGCTAAGGGCCATTATTAGGAAGAATCTCAAGACATGGAAGGAATGCTTGCCGCATATTCAGTTTGCATATAACCATTCTGTTGATTCAGCAACTAAGCATTCTCCCTTTGAAATTATTTATGGATTTAATCCCTGAACTCCCATTGATTTGATTCCTTTACCTAATGATCAACTTGTGCATGTAGAATATTGAAGCGACTACACCAAAAGGTTGAGTACATATACCTAATGATAAACGGAAGGATGAGTACATGAAGCAACTAAACCAAAAGGTGAGGAAGACTATTGAAGCGAGAATCGAACAATATGTGCACAAAGCCAACAAAGGAATGAAACATGTTGTCTTTGAACCCAGAGATTGGGTTTGGGTGCATATGAGAAAGGAAATGTTTCCTGCCCAATGAAGGTCTAAATTGCTGCCAAGAGGCAATAGTCATTTTCAAATATTGGAATGGATCAACGATAATTCCTACAAACTCAACCTTCTAGGTGAGTACAATATAAGTGCAAGTTTTAATGTATCTGACCTTTCTCCCTATGATGTAGGCAACGATTTATGTAACACCACAAACCTGGACCAGACGTTATGGCCGAATCTGGTGTGTCACATTGAAGTGTTTTAGCGAAAACCTTATTTTCATTGAAAATCCTTCCTTAAAAAGTTACATCTCAATTACTTAATAAAATCTCTTTTCTATTGCGAAGCTTTGCTTAAAACATTTGGCTTAAGAAAACTTATTCTTTAAAACTTTAGTTGCAAAAACGTACTATTAAAAGAAAACTATAGCTTAGAAAATCCATGTTCCACTTCTTATAATTACAACACACGAATTTAATAATCCAAACAATAATAAAAGGGGGAGGCCTTATTACAATCTATACTAAATGAAAATTACATAATAAACGAGTAACTTATATACTTTTAAAACAAATCCAAATTGTATTACTAGCTGGCCACCCAGAGTCCCTCCAGACATTGAACCTCCTACTGAACATCACTTGAGAAAAATAAAAGAGGGGGTGAGTTTTCGCAAACTCAGTGTGTACAACCCTCGACAAGTAACGAGCATCCATCATTTACCATACAACATACATGCAATACAATGCAGTGTAACCCACCCCAATAATCCAATCGATACACGTCAGCTCCATCCCTCGTTGCACATCATGTGGGGATATAAATATCAATCTACCCAACTAATACACATCAATGGTAGCCCGGTTACGGAACTACCTTCATTGCAGCAAGCTGTCAATCATATAATGGCTTAAAAAGTGGTCGGTGGATCCACAATTGTCAAGCAACCATGCGACCCTCATATACTTCCTTCATTCCATAATTCCCAACCCATATGCATCCTAAACAGAATATCATATGAATACAGCAGATATACATGTAGCAATCCTAAATCTTACTCTCAATGCATAGGGGTACTTTAGTCATTTTTGCCCTTAGGGGCATTTCGATAATTTTTATTTATTACGAGTTTTTACTTACCTTGGCCCATTAACAAATCCCGTGAGCTAATATGAATGAATACTATGCACCATGTAGGATTCCAGAGAAGAGGAGGTGGGTCATTAAGACCGCTTAAGTACCAAGCTCTCCTAGATCCAATCCTAGACATGTACAGACCCGTTGCCACACATTAACTCTATGACTTGTCCACGATCCTTAATAAATTAATTAAGTTTTATGCAGTCATCATATACTAGGCCTAAAACCTCTTACAAAGCCCAGACAAATACACATACCTGTATATGGCCCACTAGGCCCAATAACCTTTTTGTGGCCCATTAGGCCCAAATCACATTTATTTGGCCATTAGGACCAATCACATTTACAGTCATGCTCACATACAACTTTTCATCACATAACATCAATTATCAATTTTTGCCTACTATAGGCCCAACAGCTCATCGAGCCCATTTAGCCCATTCCAACCCGTTTGGCCAATTCACAACCCAAGTCCATAGAATCGCCCCTGGACCTTAGTCAACCTATCAATTTCACCCTTACGAGTGTTCGTGCACTCGCAAGACTACAGTAGCCAAACTTTCGGCTTTTTAGCATTTCGACTTTTCGACATTTCAGCTTTTGCCAATCTACTTGTGTGTGCAGTGTATGTACACACCTGGTAATAAAATGTGCTATGATTTCCTTAGCCCCGAGCCTACAATCGATATCACCCTTCAATTAATCACATGCTTAATTCATATCTTTACCAAAACTGAAACTTCACCTTTCACCTTACCTTGCGCTACAAGTTATAACAGCCTCTTCTTTAAGCACTAACCACGATCAACTCCTAGATCTGCCCAAATCTTAACTATTAAAACCAAAATAATAGGTGACTTGTATCCAACACAAGTCCCCCTTACCTTAACTATGACCATTCGGCCAACTAAGATCCAGAGTACTTACCAAAGTCTCTCCCTTGAGGAGCAAATCAGAAGAGATCTAAAGACTGAGATTCAATACCTATTCCTACCGAAGACCGATTAGAAGAAGTGAGGGACAATAATTGATACTTAGCAAAACAAACTTATTGGAAGAGCAAACACTTACACTAGAATCGACTGAGTAGGAAGGGTAGTGGCGGCACCAAGGGTACTCTGCCAAAGAGGTGTTCGGCCCTTGAGATTTGAATGGCCAACAAATGATTATTCGGAACCAAGGGAAAAAAGGAAGAAGTTGGCTAAACCAAAAGTGAAACAAAGAATATTGTGTAGAGGAAGGAGGAAATCGCACAGAGAAAAGAGAGTAAAACAAAGGGTTTTTGACTTTTAGGAAAAGGGTTTACGGCAACAAGGTGAAGGAATTGGCATTAGCTTGGCCACCTCCCATTCGGCACCTATTTATAGCCCCTATAGCCAAATTTCTCAAGCCCAAGTTCCCAATTCGGCTTCCACCTCTTCCTCACTTCTCATCTCCTCGTTTTTCTCCCTGATAACCCCTTGATCCTTTCCTCAAATTTCTCCTCTTATCACTCCCTACAGAGTTCAAATCCAACGCCACCTCTGTCCATCCTTTAAGAAAAAATAAATCCCTTATTTGAGCAAAGTGGGATTCAAACCCCAGACCTCTGACACTAGCAACACGCCACTTATCCCCTGGGCCTGCAGGCTCTTTTCTATCCAATTTTCCCTTCATTTATTCAAAAGCCCACCTACTTGCTCTCAGCGTTCTTTTAATAATTAAATTGTAATTTCTTTTACCCCTAAGTTCGAACTCAAACCTTGACCAAGACCTACCATCACATAATTAACACTTAACCGAAAATGCTAAGCACACACAAAAGAAGAAAAATTTGAGATTTTAGGATTTTTGGGGCGTTACAACTCTACCCGCTAAAAGAAATTTTGTCCTCGAAATTTTACCTGATTCAAACAGTTGAGGATATAGACGTCGCATCGCTTCCTCAGGCTCCCAAGTAGCCTCCTCAGCCTTGTGATTACGCCAAAGCACCTTGACTAATGGAACGGACTTCCTTCTTAGTACCTTAACATCACAACCAATTATTTGTATGGGCTCTTCCTCGAAGGTTAGGTCTGGCCTGACCTCGATTTCCTCAACTGTTATGACATGTGAAGAATCTGAGCGATACCGCCTCAGCATGTAAACATGAAATAAGTTGTGGATGTGGCTCAATTCAGGAGGTAATTCCAGTTGATAAACGACCGGCCCAATCCGCCTTACCACCCAATATGGCCCAATGAACCTTGGGCTTAGCTTCCCCTTTCGTCCAAACCTTAACACCTTCTTCGACGGAGAGACCTTAAGGAAAACAAAGTCCCCCACTGCATACTCTATCCCACGACGCTTAAGGTCAGCATACTATTTCTGTTTATCCGAGGCCTCCTCCAACCGATTCCGAATCAACTTTACCTTATCCTCAGTATCTGCTACTAACTCAGGGCCCAAAACTCATCGTTCGCCCAACTCCATCCAACATGTTGGAGTTCAACACCTTCACCCATATAGTGCTTCATACAGAGCCTTCCCAATACTTGCTTGATGGCTATTATTGTACACGAATTCGGCCAACGAAAAATAGTCCTCCTAGCTACCCCGGAACTTAATCACACATCCCCTCAACATATCCTCCAATACTTGGATTACCCTTTCTAACTGTCCATCAGTTTGAGGGTGGAATTTCGTACTGAAGTTCAACCTAGTATCCAACGCCTCATGCAACTTCTTCCAAAATTGCGAAGTGAAACGTAGGTCCCTATCGGATATTAGGGACACTGGCACTCCATGCAATCTACAATCTCCGCCATATACAACCTAGCCAGCTTTTGTAACGAGTAGTCGGTACAAACCGGTACGAAATGAGCAGACTTGGTTAACTGATCCACTATAACCCATATCGAGTCTTTCTTGGTAGGTGTTAAGGGTAGCACACTAACAAAGTCCATAGTGATCCTTTCCCACTTCCAAAGTGGAATCTTTACTGGCTGAAGCAGTTCTAAAGCCAACTGATGCTCCGCCTTCACCTTTTGACAAACCAAGCATTTACTTACAAATTCCATAACGTTGCGCTTAAGTCCAGGCCACCAACAAAGCTCTAGCAAATTCCAATACATCTTGTTCCCGCCAGGATGCATAGCATAGAGGCTGCTATGTGCTTCCTGCAGAATAGAATGTCTTAGATCATTGTCCTTAGGTATACACATTCTCCCACGAAAACACAACACTCCTTCACTGTTTAACCCAAAGTCTAATGTCTCCCCATTCTCTACTTGTCTAAGACGACCACCCAACATCTCATCCATCAATTGCTTACTCCTTATCTACTCGATCCACATCAGTTTTACTTGAAGCTCAACTAACAAGCTACCATCATCCAACAAACTTAAACGGGCGAGCATAGCCCTCAAGTCTGACTTAACCCTATGACTCAATGTGTCAGCTACCACATTTGCTTTGCCAGGGTGGTATTCAATTGTACAATCATAATCCTTCAATAATTCCACCCACCTACGCTGCCTAAAGTTGACTCCTTCTGGGTAAGGAGGTACTTCAAACTCTTATGGTTCGAATAAATTGTACACTTCTCCCCGTATAAGTAATGCCTCCATATTTTATGCACAAAAACCTCCACAGCTAGTTCCAAGTCATAGGTTGGGTAATCCACCTCGTGAGTCTTAAGTTGTCGTGACGCATATGCAACCACCTTTCCTTCTTGCATCAATACATATCCCAAGCCCACATGTGACGATTCACTATAAACCGTAAACTCCTTCCCAAGCACTGACTGAATCAATACAAGGGCCTTAGTTAAAACCTTCTTAAGTTTTCCAAAACTCTCTTACTGCTTGTCCATCCAAACAAACGGTACTGTCTTCCTCTACAACTTAGTTAACGGTGCAGCAATTACTGAAAAGCCCTCGACAAACTGCCTATAATACCCTGCCAAGCCCAGAAAACTTTAGATTTTCGACCCGACTAGGGTGTTTTTCATTCCAACACCGCTTCGATTTTCTGGGGATCCACCTTAATCCCCTCCGCTGACACCACATGTCCTAGAAAAGTAACCTCCCTTAGCCAAAATTCGCACTTTCTGAATTTGGTATACAACTGCTTCCCCCTTAGAGTCTGCAACACAATCCTTAAGTGCGCATCATTCTCATCCTCATCTCTTGAGTACACTAAAATGTCATCTATGAAAACTACCATGAATCGATCTAGGTAGGGTTGGAAGACCCGATTCATAAGATCCATGAAAGCGGCCAGTCCGTTCGTCAGCCTGAATGGCATCACCAAGAACTCATAGTGCCCATAACGAGTTCTGAAAGCTGTCTTATGAACATCCGCCTTCTTAACCCTCAATAGGTGATACCCTGAACGCAAGTCAATCTTCGAAAAAATGGAAGCTCCCTTAAACTGATCAAAAAGATCACCGATTCTCGATAGAGGGTACTTGTTTTTAACAGTTAACTTGTTTAACCGCCGGTAGTAGATGTACATTCGCAACGTCCTATCTTTCCTCTTCACGAATAACACCAGCGCTCCCCACGGAGACACACTTGGTCGGATGAATCCTCGATCCAACAATTCCTGAATCTATGCATTAAGTTCCACCAACTCCTTTGGTGCCATCCGATAAGGGATGATGGACATCGGAGCCGCACCAGGTAACAATTCGATTCCAAATTCCACTTCTCGGTTGGGCGGCAACCCTAGAAGCTCCTTGGGGAAAACATTGGGGAATTCCTTAACTGTTCTCAACTCTTCAACAGTAGGGCTCTTAACCTTCGTGTCGCTAATGTAAGCCAAATAGGCTTCGCATCCCTTTCACACCAACTTTTTAGCCCTTAACCGCTGTAATCACGTTTGACAGATAATTTCGGGGTTCACCAATCACCACCACCTCCTTGTCCTCCACCATTCTTAACACCATTTGCTTTGCAGCACAATCCAAGGTGGCTCGGTATTTCACCAGCCAGTCCATACCCAAGATTAAATCAAACTCACTAAACGGCAACTCCATCAAGTCCGCTAAAAAGGTGACCCCTTGAACTACTAAGGGTACCTCCCTAAACAACTTATTCACTCCCACAGACCGATCTAACAGACTTATCACAGTCATCTCGTTCGCAGTAATTTTAAACATATCACCCAAAGGTTCAGTCATATTGCATGCAACATACGATGCGTCGATCCAATGCCAATCAATGCAGTGTAAGGTAACTCGTAAATAAAGAACGGACCCGTTATCACATCTGGGGCATCCCCATCTTCTCGGTGATGAGCAGCATAAGCCAAAGCTGGCTGCCTCTCCTCAGCATGGCTTGCATTTTCGCCCGGTGCTCCACGTCCACGTCCATTGCCGTTACCTCCCCTGGCCTGCCCATGACCCCTTGGCAGCAGTTGACCACTCCTTGGTGGCTGAGCACCATCTCGGCCCACGACTGGCACTTGTCCTGGCATTTTAGGTAAATTCCTAATCCTATGCTCCATAGACCCACAAGCTAAGCAAGCTCCCGTCCTCTTCCAACACTCGCCTCCATGGATTCTCCCACAATTAGCACAAGGTGGCACCCCTGGATTAGCAGCAGGGGGCCCTGCTCTAACTTGCCCAATAACTCTGGCCCTAGCCCTAGGCCTTTGTCCAACACCAAGAGTCTCAACCTCCCTATATTTTTACCCCTTTCCTTTTCTTGATTCAGGCACTCCGTGCGCTTCACCTCCTCTGCTATCTTTGCTATCTCCACCAACTTCGAGAAAACTCGTTCCCTTTGTGGGGCTATCAATACCCTAAGACTATCCCTTAGTCATCCTCAAACCTAATGCAACGCTCATAGTCTGTTGCCACCATAACTCTTGCATACCTACTAAGGCGCAGAAATTCTGCCTCATACTCTGCCACCGATTTATTTCCCTGGGTCAAGTTCAGGAACTCATTCCTTCTAGCATCCACGTAACTCGCTCCTACATACTTCTCTTGGAACGCAGCTTTGAATAACTCCTAAGTGACCTGCTCAGGTTGAGTGCCCTCTTTCACTGTCAGCTACCACTATAAGCTTCTTCTCTAAGCAGTGAGACTGCCCCTTTCAGCTTTTGTAATGGTGAACAGTCCAAGTCTTCCATTATCCTTCCCGTGGCCTCCAACCAATATTCAGCCACATTAGGAGCCACACCAGCCACGCCCTTAAAGACCTCAGCCCCATTTGAATGAAGTCGCTCCAAAATGGACCCTCGATTTCCAGTGCCATTATTGGGCCCAGCGACCCTCTCCAAAATCCTTAGCTTTGCTTGGGACAATGCATCATCCCTCATGGCCTAGTCGTATAGTCCATTCTCAGCCACGGGTGAGGCCAGAGCCTCTTTTCCTCCAACATTGGGCACATGGCCCTATGTTGACGATTCAGCCCTCACACTTTCGCGGCTTCGACCACGGCCTCTCACACCTCTTCTAGCACTCATCGTCGAATCACGTATTTTCTAGATTAAAAATTTTATGAAGTTTTAGTTAGTTTCAATAATTAACCTGATGTTTTATGAAAGTATTTAAAGAGAATATTATTTTCTAAAATCTTCTACAGTTTCAAGATCCTACGGGCTTCAGTTCCATTCTAAAACAATCGTCTAAAGTAGCCCTCTAACTATCTACTGTATAACAATTTAAACAGGCTTAAAAATGAAAGAACTTACTTGGTTCGACGTCGGAGACTCGGTGTGCCGCTCAACAAGACTTTTTTTTCTTTCAAAACATTGTGATCTAAAATTTTTTTTCACAAACAATACCAAAATAATAAGGCCCACTTCACAGCCCGAGTTTTGCAATCTGGGCTCTGATACCACTAAATGTAACACCCCAAACCCGGCCCAGACGTTATGGCCGAATCTGGAGTGTCACCTTGAAGTGTTTTAGCGAAAACCTTGTTTTCATTGAAAACCCTTCCTTAAAAAGTTACATCTCAATTACTAAGTAAAATCTCTTTTCTGTTGCGAAGCTTTGCTTAAAACATTGGACTTAAGAAAACTTATCCTGTAAAACATTAGTCGCGGAAACGTACTATTAAAAGAAAACTATAGCTTAGAAAATCCATGTTCCACTTCTTATAATTACAATGCACGAATTTAATAATCTAAACAATAATAAAAGAGGGAGGCCTTATTACAATCTATACTAAATGAAAATTACTTAATAAACGAGTAACTTATATACTTTTAAAATGAATCCCTCCAGATATCGAACCTTCTGCTGAGCATCACCTGAGAAAAATAAAAGAGGGGGTGAGTTTTCGCAAACTCAGTGTGTACAACCCTCGATAAGTAAAAAACATCCATCATTCACTATACAACATACATGCAATGCAATGTAGTGCAACACACCCCAATAATCCAACTGATACACATCAGCTCCGTCCCCCGTTACACATCATGTGGGGATATAAATATCAAGCCACCCAACCGATACACATCAATTGTAGCTCAATTACGGAACTACCTTCATTGTAGTAAGCTGCCAATCATATAATGGGCTTAAAAAGCCGTCAATTGATCTACGGTTGTCAAGCAACCATGCAACCCTCATATACTTCCTCCGATCCATAATTCCCAACCCATATGCATCCTAAACAGAATATCATATGAATACATCAGATCTACATGTAGCAATCCTAAATCTTACACTCAACACATAGGGGTATTTTAGTTATTTTCGCCCTTAAGGGCATTTTAGTAATTTTCCTTTATTACGAGTTTTTACTTACCTTGGCCAGTTAACAAATCCCGTGAGCTAAGATGAACGAATACTATGCACTAGGTAGGATTCCAGATAAGCGGAGGTGGGTCATTAAAACCGCTTAAGTACCAAGCTCTCCCTAAATCCAATCCTAGACATGCACATACCCGTTGCCACACCTTAACCCTATGACTTGTCCACAGTCCTTAATAAATTAATTAAGTTTTATAAAGTCATCATATACTAGGCCTAAAACCTCTTACATAGCCTAAACAAATCCACATACCTATATATGTCCCACTAGACCTAATCTCTTTCATATGGCCCATTAGGCCCAATCACATTTACAGTCATCCTCACATACAATTTTTCATCATATAACATCAATTATCAATTTTTGCCTATTATGGGCCCAACAGCCCATCGGGCCCATTTAGCCCATTCCAGACCGTTTGGCCAATTCACAACCCAAGTCCATGGAATTGTCCCTAGACCTTAGGCAACCTATTGGTTTCCCCCTTACGATTGTTGGCGCACTCGCAAGACTACCGTAGCCAAACTTTTGGCTTTTCAGCATTTTCGCTTTTTGGCATTTAGGCTTTTGCCGATCTACTTATGTGTGCAGTGTATGTACACACCTGGTAATAAAACGTGCTGCAATTTCCTTAGCCCAGAACCTACAATCGATATCACCCTTCAATTAATCACTTGCTTAATTCATATCTTTACCAAAACTGAAACCTCACCTTTCACCTTACCTTGCGCGACAAGTCATAACAACCTCTTCTTTAAGCACTAAACATGATCAACTCCTAGATCTGCACCAATCTTAACTATTAAAACCAAAATAACAGGTGACTTGTATCCAACACAAGTCCCCCTTACCTTAACTATGACCATTCGGCCAACTAAGATCCAGAGTACTTACCAAAGTCTCTCCCCTGAGGAGCAAATCAGAAGAGATCTAAAGACTGAGATTCGATACCTATTCCTACCGAAGACCGATTAGAAGAAGTGAGGGACAATAATTGATACTTAGCAAAACAAACTTATTGGAAGAGCGAACACTTACACTAGAATCGACTGAGTAGGAAGGGTAGTGGCGGCACCAAGGGTACTCTGCCAAAGAGGTGTTCGGCCCTTGAGATTTGAATGGCCAACAAATGATTATTCGGAACCAAGGGAAAAAAGGAAGAAGTTGGCTAAACCAAAAGTGAAACAAAGAATATTGTGTAGAGGAAGGAGGGGAAATCGGCACAGAGAAAAGAGAGTAAAACAAAGGGTTTTTGACTTTTAGGGAAAAGGGTTTCTGGCAACAAGGTGAAGGGAATTCGGCATTAGCTTGGCCACCTCCCATTCGGCACCTATTTATAGCCCCTATAGCCAAATTTCTCAAGCCCAAGTTCCCAATTCGGCTTCCACCTCTTCCTCACTTCTCATCTCCTCGTTTTTCTCCCTGATAACCCCTTGATCCTTTCCTCAAATTTCTCCTCTTATCACTCCCTACAGAGTTCAAATCCAACACCACCTCTGTCCATCCTTTAAGAAAAAATAAATCCCTTATTTGAGCAAAGTGGGATTCGAACCCCAGACCTCTGACACTAGCAACACGCCACTTATCCCCTAGACCAGCAGGCTCTTTTCTGTCCAATTTTCCCTTCATTTATTCAAAAGCCCACCTACTTGCCCTCAGGGTTCTTTTAATAGTTAAACTATAATTTCTTTTACCCTTAGGTTCGAACTCAAACCTTGACCAAGACCTACCATCACATAATTAAAACTTAACTGGAAATGCTAAGCACAAAAAAAGAAAAAATTCGAGATTTCTGGATTTTCGGGTTTCGAGATTTTTGAGGCGTTACAATTTGGGGACAAATCACTTCAAAGAAGGAGGGGATGATGTGGTCATAGTCCAAGACCAACCCAAAACTACTGCAGAACGCATGGAGATACCAACAGGGCCGATTACTTAAGCTCGAGCTAAGAAGTTCAAGGAAGTTATTGCGGGCCTTATTGACTGAATTTGGGGTAAAGTCGTTGCGGAGTTTATTGATCAATCATGGACATGCACTCCATGCATGCCATGCAACTTGCTTCAAGCTCAACTAGCTCAATTTTAGCTTTCTTCAACTTGTGCATTTTATTTGCTGGAATAAATAAATAAATTCGTTTATAGTTATTTTAGTTTAAGTCATTAATTATATCATAATTTAAGCATCATTAATTTGAGTTTCAATGTGCAATAATCTAAACATTTTTAATATGTCTTAAGTCTATTAATTATGTCCTATTTAGTACAGCATTAATATATGTTTTTAAATTGGTCTTAGTTCAGACATCATAATTGTGTCTAATGTTTATACAAATTAAATGGTGTTTTAATCATGTCTTATTATTGAATTTAAGCCGAGTTTAATGTGTCTTATAGGTGTTCACATTGGCTGCTACTAGGAAGCTTCCTTTGGGCTACACATATGACACAATTATGAGCTGGACACAACCTCTTAAGAGCCATTTTGTGTTCAGAAAAGCATCAAGTGCTTTCACACTTGATTGACCGATTGACTACCATGTTCACACCAAGGGACTATCCAATTTCATCTATTCACATTGGAAACATTTCATATGCCCCAATCAACCATAAAAAGATGTATGTCCATTCAGGTTTCCAAAGCAGCATCTCAACTTGCTCACACCATCTTCGCTAATCAGCACCATGTACATTCAGCTCATTCCTAAAGTCAAATGAACTAGTTGATTGGGATTACAAAAAGACATGGCTATTGGCGTCTTCCATAACTAGAAATCATCAATAGGTGTGTTGGACAAATCAATAGGCATTAGCTCATTAAATATGATAGTAAACCATGCCTATTCGACAGGTATTTGTGAGCCTATAAATACTAGGCTTAAAACATGTTGTTGAGACTTTTGAACCTTTTTTGAATATTATAACTTTTGTGAGTTATTCAACTCTCTTTGATTCTTTTGTGACTCATATTGGCTTATCTAGCTAAGTCTAGTGGCGTTAATCTAATTTCCTTGGCGAACTTATCACTTAACAAGTGTGGCATTCCAATTATACCATTTGGTTCCTATCTCACATAGATAGTGGGTCACGGTTAAACTTTCAACACCAATTTCGACTTAAGAGCTATTGTAAGATTCGGGTCAATATTACCATATAATATTGGTTCTTTCTTTAGCCTTAGACCGAGCCTAGTTTTACCATCTATAAACACTTAACCCTTTGTTTTGAAGCTAAATTTTTCGTTTCCAACCGCTTTCAAGAATTAAACCTTTACTTCTTAATTTTACGATCGGGAACACTTATGACTCAAATCAACTCACGTGTATGAGATCGCATTATTGATAAAGCAAATCCAATTGAACCAATGACTGAACCTAACATGGCGACCCCAACATTTAGAACTCATTCACCTCGACCAGATCTTTATGATGAGTTATCAAAGTTGATGGACCTAATGCAACAAATGCAGTGGCAACAACAAGCTTACTAGAGATATTCAAAAATACCGGATGACTTAATGAGAAGTGCTTTTATGAAAATATTTCATGACAAATTTATTTTTGTGCCTGAGTTTCTAGATTTTAAATTTGAACCATGGAGTCAAATATCAAAGAGGTAATGAAGTGATTCATTCAAAAACAAAGACGATGGAGCAAAAGATGAGTCGAATTCTGAGGGATCCGCAAAATAAAAAAAAGGGGTTTTTACTTTATATTTTTTTTCTTAGGATATTTAAAGTTTTTAGGATTAGGTTTTATTAGGATTTTTCTTCCTCACATAATAAAATAACAGGTAGAAATCATCAATAAAATTGAACAAATTGCAAAATAAGAAATATGGCAATAGATATGTACATGTCTAGGATTGGGTTTGCCTTGGAAAAGCAGTCAACTTTACGTAAGATTAGAATTGCTTTAATATTTTATTTAAGAGTTTTTATTTCAATAAATAAAGTAATAGCAATAATATATTAATATTCCTTATATTATTTATTAATTGTTATTAACTTTATGACATTAGGACTTATGATAATTTATTACTATTTTGTTCTAAGAATTTGAGTTCAACTCCCCCATACTTACACTTTAAATACCACATGTCCATACACCTTCTCTTCCATCACTCTTAAAACCATCCATCCTCCAAGCTATCTAGTGTCCCAGCTCCCATCGGCAACTGTTGAAGGCACCACTAACAGTTGCACACACCCAACAACCACCATCTCGCACACCTTGCCGACTGCTCCCTTGCGCACGTCACTAGCCAACCTACGCATATCCTTTCCCACACGTAAATAAGCTGACCACAACCAGCTCACGCCTGGTCCTACTTATGCACTAGCTTTGCTCACGCCTTGCTGTCAACGCATCTACTTCCTGGCACACTTGCCCCTGATCATGCCCTTTTTGATATGCACCAGCCCCTACTTGCGTGCTTTTGCTGTTGATCTAGCAAGTTGCTGCTACTCATGGCCCTAGCTATCGCCAATTGTTGTTTCCACTTGCTAGCCACACGCCCCTTGTCTCCTTAGCACTGCACTACTATCACAACTAGCCACCAACCAATTACCCTCCATCCTACCCTAAAGAAACTCTATTAGCTCCAAATTAATTTCATTTTTGAGTTTCTAATTTTTATACAAAGGTGGGGTAAGAAAATTTTCCTCTTAAATTTCAATTTTTTTAATTATTTAACTTTTCGATTTATTGAATTACTAATATTTTATACTAGTTGAATTTGTAACACCCCTAACCCATATCCATCACCGGAATGGGGTTACGAGGCATTACCGATCATAAGACAATACAGAACAGACTTTCATTACAAAGTAAATCATCTAATAAATTTTTAAAACCAAATTAACATGTTACGATTATACCATTTATCTAATTATTCAATTCTGTTAATCCAACATAAAAAATAATCATAGAAATTAAATGCTTAACTTATAACCTAATATACTTCATTTCATACACAAAACATATATGCAATCTTAATATCTAAAGCATTCAAATGATTATTATAAGAAATAATCTATCAACTTCAATTTATATGCACCAACTTTAACTAATAATATTATACATCATTATGCTTTATATAAGTAACATATATCACGATGTCCATTTCATTCCTCAAATATAACCCAACCTTATATTATATTACTTAACCATAAATATCCAATACCACAATTATAACATGAGCATACAAGTAAACATATAATGACCTATTTTAATCACAATTGCCGAACCACAAATGTAGTATATTATTATTAAATCTAAATAACATAACCAACTTGTCTCTACTTGGCCAATTCATTACATTAAAAACCATGGCTTTTGCACATATATATATACTCATGCATTGCTATTACAACCTAATTAAAACAACTAATACCCATTCAATTATATATATACATAATATAATTATTTCACTTCAATACTAAGCCTAATTTAGTAAACCATTCTCTAATACAAAACATAGCATATAATACATATACCGAAATAAATCCCAATCACATTAGAATATAACTGAATACCCTTTAGTACCAATTCATGATATAAAATTTACCTTTCAGAGATAAATCATTAACCGAATATAGATATATATATCCAAGACACAAATCTTACAAATCATATGAAAAACATAACAAAGTAGCTCCAACCATGTTCGAACATTACAAAATATCCTTAACTAAACGTAATAACAAAATTCACATATATGTACTTTATCTTAGTATGAACCACATCCGAATCGACCAAACATATCTATGTATATATTCTGACTAATTCATTCATATCACATCCAAAATCATTAGCACATAGCATTGTAACCAAAAATGAGCTCAAACCATAATCAAAACATAATCGATTTTCAGCAAATAAGCCAAGCCATTTTCGCATGGCTTATATACATACACTTTCAAAATAAACTAACTCTAAGGCTAGCCTATACATGCCATAATTCAAGATCAACTATTTAAGTACTGAAACAATAGATATTGTGATGAACTTTGTTGACAATCCCCGAGCTCGTAACTTGATCCAAAATCTATAAAATCGAAACAAACACACACAGAGAGTAAGCTTTTATAGCTTAGTAAGTCATAAGCAAATAAATAACTCAATGATATAGTCAACTCGAATAAACTAAACCAAACAATAATATCATTATCACATATAATCTCAAACTTAGCATTTCAATAATAATATATATACTTTCATACACAATTGTTACCTTGGCTGAATACTCAAATAACTATATTAACAAAACACCATTCGAATTTCAAAGCCAAAATGCCATATTATAACCAAGTAAACTTACACTCATATACACAAGCTCATGAATCAAAATATAACATCTTATACATACACTTATTATATGGCCAAATATACATAATCTATTATACTCATATTCAAGAATCATTTAAAAAATATTCATATTATTTGTGCACAAGGCCAAATACATATTCCATATTCACATTCATTCTCTACTTACATCACACGTGATTTGCAACAAATATTAAATAACTTACTTACCCTACTTCAAGTAGGTAATAAGATAATTCATACCTGATCATTTTAGCTCATTTTACACATTCGATCACAACTTATCGCTACCCGATAAACCATTCAGAATTGGATAGGACACTCAGATAATCACATATATCGTACAATGCCAATGTCCCAGACGTGGTCTTACATGTAATCACATATTGATGCCACTGTCCTAGATAGGGTCTTACTCGCACACATATATCGGAGTCACATATCGATGCCAACATGTAAAACGTGGTCTTACTCGTACACATATATCGAAGTCACATATCGATGCCAACATATAAAAGTGGTTTTACTCGTACACATATCGGAATCCTATGTCATGACATATGTATCTTAGCTATTCCTAAGGTTCATACGGGGCTTTCGGACGTCATATCTCGGTCAAATCGAACTCACAAACATAGTTGCCAAGCTTGTATACATTCGACTATTGTAAATATATGTTCACACATTTCATTCTAGCATATATAGTTCACATTTAACTAAAATTAACAATGTATATTTGCTTATAAACTTACCTTGGACGATGAAAAATGGAACGGACGACTAGTCAACAACTTTAGTTTTCCCCCGATCCAAATCCGATTTTCTCTTTTCTTGATATAAATTAATATAAATTGAACTTATTTAATCAAATATTCAATCAAATTCATCCAAAAACACATAAATGGGCAAATTACACTTTTGCCCCTGACATTTCACATTTTTCGCAATTTAGTCACTATTTCACAAAACACAAAATATTCAAAATTTGAATATACCCATGTTAGGCTGAATTTTACTCATGTTCATACAAGTCCATATATTTTATTTATTTCACATTTTAGTCCCTTAAATTATTATTTTTGTAATTTAATACTAATTACTCAAAACCATCAAAAACTCCAATACAAAACATGTTAATCCAAAACATATCTTTCATATTTCATCATCAAACAACAAAAATCACAAACTTTAAACAATTGCATAACTCAAAATATTCACCAAAATAAAAAATTCAAGCATGGGTCTTGTAGATAACTTAGCAACGATCTCAAAAACGTAAAAATTATCAAAAATTGAGCTAGTTACATACCTTGATTGAACTTTCAAAGTGTCGAATACCCTAGAATACCCTAGCTTCTTTTTATTTTCTTTCTTTATGTATTTCGGTCATGAAATAAGAATATGAACATTGATTTTAATTATATGTTTTATTATATACATATTATTATATAATTTACATATTTAACCTTTGACATATAGTAATAAAATCATGTTCATTAAAGTTACTACCGTCCTTAGCTTATAAATATGGTTTATTTACAACATAAGCACTTCCTCTTATAAAGACACATTCATCTTGGCCCTTTTATAATTAACCATCAAATTTTTATTTTACGTGATTAAGTCCTTTTATTTAAACAGGCACTCAAACGATAAAATTAAAACATGAAAATTTCGCAGATATAAATTCACACATATTAAACACAGTAAATAATTTTTAAATATTTTTTTAACTCAGATTCGTGGTCCTGAAACCACTATTTCGACTAGGGTCTAAATCAGGCTGTTACAACTCTCCCCCCTTAGGGATTTTCGTCCCCGAAAATCTTACCGGGGAATAAGTTTGAATAATGTTCTTTCATCGCATCCTCTGGCCCCCATGCTGCCTCTTTAACTCTGTGACAGCCCTAATGTGATCCTAGTCGGAAAGTGGTTTCGGGACCACAAAACCGAGTCACAAAAATAGTTAGATGTTATATTCTGTGCTTATTGTATGTGAAATTTGTATGTGTGAATATTTCGTGCCTTGATTTTATCAATTAGGTGCTAATTTATAAGAAAGGACCCATGTGATAGGACTTGAAAATGTGATAGGCTAATCTACAAGGATCTAATAGTGCATGTAATCAAAAGGGAGGTCTTGCATGTCAATTTTCCCCTCCCTAATATGTAGTGGCCGGCCATGGGCATGGGTGGACAAAGTGTTATGGCTAAAAACATGTCATAAACATGTTGGGACAATGCATTATGGAAGGGATAATAAAATAAAGAGCATGGGCAATGTGTGTGTTTGTTCTCCCCCCCTTTTTGCCGTGAGTGGGAGGAAAGAAAACAAAAAAATGAAAAAAAAATGTTCATTCTTGAACATCCTTGGCCGAATAGAGGAAAGGAAGGAAGGGGAAGAGCTGGAGAAAATCGGCTATGGTGGTTGTTAGATTAAGGTATGATATCATGTGATTCTTTTGGAATTTTTGTGAAGATGAGTTTGTTTTGGTGCTCATAACATGACCCATGTGTTAATTTTTGAGTTTTGTATTGCAAGAAACATTTGGTTATGTCCTTATATGTCAAATTGATGATAAATTTTTGATATTTGGTGAATGAATATGGGTTTCGTTCATGGTAGATAACAAAGAATGTGGTTGTTGTTCTTGTAAATTTGGATGAAATTTTGATGGATGATTGGAGCATTCGGCTAGGGTATAAAGGAAGGGATTTTGATTGTTTCATCTATGTATTGATGATGAATGTGTTATGGAAAGAAATCGGTCTTCCTAAGAATATGATTTGTGAATGTTTATATTAGTAATAGCCGAAATTAAAGAGGTTTGATGTCTTGAACAAATGTTGATTATATGATTTGAAAATGAGATATGTTAATGATGAAGTATAATCGGCCATGAGGTAGCTCATTTTGGAAGTGTGATTTGTGGTATATTTTTCTTTGTGGTTGATTATAAAAATTTGGCTTAAGTGAGGTAATTGGTAAAAGATGTGTTTATGATGTAATACATATGTTCTCATAAGCTAAGTTATGTATATGTGATATCTTGCATATTGGTTGTTATGGTAAGGTTTGAGATATTGACGTATGAATATGTTTTGTTTGTGGTTCGGCAACTAATGGTTAAGTTGTTAAGTTACATGCTTGAGTAGTAAATATGTTAAGAATGGTTCTAAAATGTATATGGATGCCGTGTGATTGTGTTTGATTGGGAAGTAAATTATTTGATTTAGCTCAAGAGCCTAGAGGATCAAAGTCGGATAAGGAAAAGAGGAAGTAAGCGAATAGCCGTGGATATCTAGTCGTCGACCACTTTCGAGGTAAGTTTTAAGTGATTAAATGTTGAGTAAATTCAACTATAATAGGATATAATGAGTTGATTTAATAAGATATGATGTGGCCATGATATGTCTTAAACCCAAATGGTAAGTTCATTTGGACTTGGAAATTTAAGAGCAAATTGTAATAAATTGCTTGGACAGCAGCAGTAATGTGATTTTAGAAAATCACTATAAATTATTGGTGTGGAATTATAGGCTGAATAAAATATGTAATCAAAGCTTAGTTGGTCTAGTTTCTTATAAAGGAGACCGTGGAAGCAAAGAAATTTCCTATAAAGAGATATTTAAAGTTGTGCGGGACAGTGTCGGAATGACTCCGAAATCCCCTGTTTGGTTTTAAGAAAATCACTATAATTTGTACAAAAATGGTTACAAGATAAAATTTATATGCTTAGACTCCTTAATGAGTCTAGTTTCAAATGAAATTAAGTAGAAAATACTTTGAATTCTGTACAATGAGAATTTTGATTTGTAGTGAAGACTGGTCAGGTTAGTCAAACAGTGAAACAGGGGAAACTTTAAGAAAAATCTGGTATTGATTGGCCACACCTAAAATTCTGAAATTTTTATGGATGAAAGATACATGAGTCTACATTCGGGGAAAATTAACGGCAATTGATTTTGAGTTTTGTAGCTCCAGTTATAAACAATTTAGTGACTGTTGCTCAGGAAAACTGCTTGTAGTGAATATGTGATTTTGTTGTAAACTTTGATGAAAATATTTGAGTTGCTTATAAGCTATTGCTGAAATTGATGTACAAGAAAAATATGAAATATGTATGAGATATATATATGTGATAAGGCCTAATGGCCGATGTGATGAATGTGAAAATGTGTATATATGTGATAAGGCCTAATGGCCGATGTGATGAATGTGAAAGTGTGAATATATGTGATAAGGCCTATTGGCCGATGTGATGAATGTGAAAGTGTGAATATATGTGATAAGGCCTAATGGCCGATGTGATGAATGTGAAAATGTGTATATATGTGATAAGGCCTAATGGCCGATGTGATGAATGTGAAAATGTATATATATGTGATAAGGCCTAATGGCCGACGTGATGAATGTGAAAGTGTGTACATATGTGATAAGGCCTAATGGCCGACGTGATGAATGTGAAAGTGTATATATATATGTGGTAAAGCCGAATGGCTAATGTGAATGTTGTAACATGTGATTAAGTGTACATGAAACTTAGAAATATGTTCCGGGTGAGACCCGATGACTACGTGTGGAGATTACGTCCGGGTACGACCCGATGACTACGTGTGGAGATTATGTCCGGGTATGACTTCGTAATAAGAATTGCTTATGAATATACGCAATGCGAAAGGTTAAACAGGTATGTACCCCAAGTTTATATATGATGCATACGAGAGCAATCTATGGGACTATTCCTATGATTATGTGACATCGGATTAGTGTGGGAGTTTATCTGCCTATTGTATATGATGAGATGTGCATATTCGGAAAAGGGATGGTATGCCCGAAGGAAGAGTGAAATAAAAATACGAACAACTATGTTATAATTTGATTGTCATCTGTTGACACTGCTTAAAACTTACTAAGCATTGTAATGCTTACTCAGTTCTTGTGTTTCCTCGCCTTATAGGTCTCATTCTTGAAGCTACTGAGGCTCGGGGATCGTCGACAACTAGTCACACTATCACTATCCACTGTTTGGTACTGCTATGTTTTGGAATATCTTATGGCATGTATAGAATAGACTAGTAGTGAGAGGATATTTTGGTTAATGTATAGGGCTACTCTTTCGTTTGTTGGTCATAGACCCTTTGATTTTGTATAAATTTGGATAGCCATGCGAAAATGGCTTGTATACACTTTGGCATGGTATCATAATCATTTTGTATGTTGTTCATTAAGAGATGTGGAAATGTTTGGAATCGATTAGCCCTTGGAATGGTTAATCGTGATCATCTTTTGTGCCATGTATGCTAAAAGGGCTAGTTGAATCAAGGAAATTATGAAGTAGGTAAAATCTACCTTAAGGACAGAGGTTGACAGCTGCAGTGATGTGGATGTGAAAAATCACTAAAAATAGTAGGAATGGAATTAAATAGTGAATAAATTATTTAAATGAATCTTGATGAATCTAATTTCATATGGAAGAAACGAAACGGTCATATGAGATGTATGTTAAGAGATATTTAGGTTTTTGTGAAACAGGGCCAGAACAGTTTCTGGATTCCCTGTTCTGACTTTGGAAATTCATTGTAAATTAACCAGAGATAATTAGGAGTCATGCCATATATGTATAGATTCCTCTTTGAGTCTAGTTTCTATAGAAACAAACTGCATTAGTATTGAAGCCCTGTACAGGGAGATATCCAGGTCGTAATGCATGAAGATCAGTGTAGTCGCACCCTGTAACAGTGGAGACTCTAACTAATAAACTGTACTAATTGGCCCGACCAAAAATTCTAGAAAAATATATGTAGATGGAAATATGAGTCTAGTTTCGGGGAAAAATTACGAATCTGATTTTCGAGTTGTGGAACTCAAGTTATGATTTTTAAGGTGACAGTGACGCAGTTAGCCAGTCGTCTGGAAAATTTTTAATTGGACTGTGAGAGTAAATGAATTAGTCGGTTAGCACCTCGTGTTCGACTCCGGTAACGGTCTCGGGTACGGGGTGTTACAAACTCCTTGTTTATGCCATAATACTTTCACTAACAGAATTTCTTATTTCACAATTCTTTAACTTCGCGAGCCAGAATATGAATCGATTCTTCCTCATATGTCATATCAGATTTAATCTCAATCTCTGACAAATTATTCACATGTGAGGAATCAGATCGATATCTACGAAGCATCAAAACATGGAATACATTATGCATCTTTTCTAACTCAAATGGCAACAATAGTCTATACACAATCGGCCCAATACGTTCAATAATCTCATAATCTGAGAAACATACAGTTCAGCTTGCTTATCAAGCGAGTAATATGTACGAACCAAAACAAAATGAGCCGATTTTTATTTACTTAAATTTTTACTTTATTTTTTTTTCTTTCTTAGGATATTTAAATTTTTTAGGATTAGGTTCTATTAGGATTTTTATTTCTCACATAATAAAATAACAGGTGGAAATCATCAATAAAATTGAGCAAATTACAAAATAAGAAGTGTGGCAATAGATATGTACATGTCTAGGATTGGATTTACCTTGGAAAAGCAGTCAACTTTACATAGGATTAGAATTGCTTTAATATTTTATTTAAGAGTTTTTATTTCAATAAATAAAGTAATAGCAAATAATATTTTAATATACCTTATATTATTTATTAATTGTTATTAACTTTATGAAATTAGGACTTATGATAATTTATTACTATTTTGTTCTAAGAATTTGAGTTAAACTCCCCCATACTTACACTTTAAATACCACATGTCCATGCACCTTCTCTTCCATCACTCTTAAAACCATCCATCCTCCAAGATATCTAGTGTCGCAGCTCCCATCGGCAAATGTTGAAGGCACCACTAGCAACCGCACACGCCCAACAACCACCATCTCGCTTACCTTGCCGACTGCTCCCTTACGCACGTCACTAGCCAAGCTATGCATATCCTTTCCCACACGCAAACAAGATGACCACCAGCAGCTCACTCCTGGTTCTACTTGTGCACTAGTTTTGCTCGCGCCTTGCTATCGATGCACCTGATTCCCGGCACACCTGCCCCTGCTCGCACCCTTTTTGACATGCACCAGCCCCTGCTTGCATGCTTTTAGTGTTGATCCAGCAAGTCGCTACTACTCATGGCCCTAGCTATCGCACATTTTTGTTTCCACTTGCTAGCCACACGCCCCTTGACTCGAATTCGTGGTCTCGAAACCATCGTTCTAACTAGGGTCTAAATCGTGCTGTTACAAAATTTTTGAGAAATTATTTATTTCAATTTTATCTTCAAGTTAATCATGCCTTGCAAAAGAGCTCGTTCCTTTGTCCAATTTGTAGAATTACAAAACAAATTCCACCATGAAGAAGCCGAAGCGAGATATAATAGCATTTTCAAAACTCAACAAATTCTCCTAGAAAAAAAGGCTTTACACTGAAAGAAAGCAACTATACTAATTTCATGGCGAGCATTAGAAAAATTGTTGAAGCTTTAAATTGGGAAGTGTTTTGTGAGAAAAGACCAAGTGCAGATGAAGAGCTAGTTCATGAATGTTATGTGAATTTGACCTCAAGCGAATTAACAAAAGTCTTTATCTGAGGAATCAATGTACCAATAAATTTAAGCACTATTAATGAATTCTTTGATTTACCTAATTTTAAAGACGACGAATACTCTTTCTTAATGAAAAATATTGTTAGAATTAAGTGACCTAAATCCTTATTTGAATAAAATACAGTGGTAAAATAAAATAAAAGTAAAATCCATATAGAACTACACTTCTTTTTTTTTTTAAGTTAAGAATAAGGTTTTTTAAACCTTAGTAAACTTCATCTATTTTATATTGATTAGAATAAGTTTTTCCAATCTTACTACACTCCTATTAGAATATGGCTTTACAAGGCTATAAATAGACATAGTCTATTCCTCTTGTAATTATTCGAATTTGACATAGTGAATTTTTTCTCCTCTACCCGTGGCTTTTTTTCCCAAAAGGGTTTCCACGTAAAATCTGTGTGTTCTTTATTTTATTTTATTTTCACAAATTGGTATCCGAGCTTCCAGGTTGTTCATCTCAATCACAATAATGGCGTCTTTGAAGTGTGAAATTCCAATGTTGGATCGGAACCCTAGATTTGCATTGTGGTAGATTAAGATGCAAGCAATTCTTGTGCAGATGGATCTAGAGGATGCCCTACTAGGGATAGATAAGATGCTTTCGACATTAATAGATGAAGAGAAGAAGCGAAAAGATTGAAAGGTGTTAAAACAATTACATCTACATTTTTCCAATGAAATTTTACAGGATGTGATGAATGAGAAGACCGCCGCTGCATTATGAAAGAGTCTAGAACAAATATGTAGTTGAAAACTCTAAAAAGCAAGTTGCATATGAAGCAGCATCTTTATGCTCATCGTTTGGAGGAAGATACGACTGTACACGAACACTTAACAGTGTTTAAAGAAATTCTCTCAAACTTGGAGGCCATGGAGGTTCAATATGACAAGGAAGATTTAGGGTTGATTCTACTTTATTCGTTGCCCCCGTTTTATTCAACCTTTAGAGACACGATTTTATATAGCCGCAAGTCTCTCACAGTTGATGAGGTTTATGATTCTTTGACCTCTTATGATAAGATGAAGTATCTTGTACTTAAACCTGACTCTCAAGGAGAAGGTCTCATTGTTCGTGGGAGACAATATCGGAATGCTGATGATGATCATGGAAGGACACAGGAACGGAATCCTCATGGTAAATCTAAGGGTAGATCAAAGTTTTCAAACAGAGGTAAAACTTGTAACTTCTGCAAGAAGAAAGGGCACATTAAATCTGAATGCTATAAGCTACAAAACAAGATTAAAAGGGAGGCTACGAATTAAAAGGGAAAACAACCAGAAAATTTCGGTGAAGCTGATGTTGTAGAAGACTACAGCAATGGTGAACTTCTAGTCACTTCTGTCAACAATTCTAAAGTGAACGAGGAGTGGATACTTGATTCAGGCTGCACCTTCCACATGAGTCCCAATCGGGATTGGTTTACAACTTACAAAATAGTGTCTAAAGGTGTTGTTTTGATGAGAAATAATGCTTCGTGTAAAACCGCAGGTGTTGGAACAATTAAAGTTAAAATGTTTGATAGAGTTGTCAGAACACTTAGTGACATATGACATGTTCCAGAATTGAAGAGAAATTTAATTTTGCTGAGTACTCTTAATTCAAAAAGGTACAGATACACAGCTGAAAGTAGGGTTTTAAATATTTCCAAAGGTTCCCTTATTGTGATGAAAGGGCAGAGAGAAACTGTCAAGTTATATGTTTTGTAGGGTTCTACTATTACTGGTGATGCAGCTGTCGCTTCCTCTTCCTTGTCAGATGATGATATTACTAAACTTTGGCATATGCACCTAGGGCATATGAGTGAGAATGACATGGCAAAATTGAGCAAAAGAGGACTTCTTGATGGGCAAGGAATTTTCAAACTGAAGTTCTAGAGCAATGTGTTTTTGGGAAGCAAAAGAGAGTTCGATTCACTAGAGGAATCCATAACACAAAGGGAACATTGGAGTGTATTCATTCTAATCTGTGGGGGACATCCAGAGTGCCTTCGAGAGGTGGAGTTAATTATATGCTAACTTTTATTAATGATTTTTGTAACACCCGGCCTAAATGTTACGGCCGAATCTGGCAATATCACATTGAAGTGTTTTTCGTAAAATAAAATTAAGTTGAATAAAACCCATTCTGATTTAAACATCTTTGTAATCTTAATTAGTATTTAGGTTGTTTGTTTCATTGTTTAAAACTCAAGTTGTTTAGCAAAATGTTAACCATGTTAAATCGTAGTTACCTTTTAAAACGATTGTTTCTTTTTGAAATATGTTGTGTAGACGTGGTGTTTTGAAGAACATTTATCTTTTTGAAAACCCGTATCCTACAACTAATAGATATAAATCATAATAATCAAAACCCAAATTAAAAGTAAAAATTAAAGAGGCCTTATTACATAACCAAATGCCCAAATTAAAAATACCAATTAAAAAATTATAATAAAAGTCCATGCAATTGTGTGGCCACCTTTGAGTCCCTCACAGCACCGACCCGCGTAAGACTGGGGATTACCTGCGCAGTTAAACAGTGGGGTAAGTTTATGAAAACCTAGCGTGTAATCCCTTAATAAACAGACAGTCAAACATACAGTAAGCAAATACAGTCTGGGCCTAAGCCCTTTTTAGTAACAGTGGCAATATCAGTTTGGGCTTTAGCCCATATCAATATAGAAACAATCATATGTTTGGGCCTTGGCCCATTGCAGTAACAGTAAACAGTATGCACGTCCTACCCATCCAGCTTCTACACTCCATCTCTGTCCAGCCTTACACACCATGTGGGGATAAAATCAACCCACCCATCCCTACACACCAAAAATATAGCACCGGTTGCAGCACTAAACAGTATTTGCAGTAGAGCTGCCAGTATAATAGGCTTAGAGTCATCAGTGATTTGCAGCAGAGCTGCCAGTACAGTACACTTCCTCCAATCATATATAAACCCATCCTCATGTAATGCATCATGCAACGTGTCATGCCATATCATAATATTATACATGTACTCAATACAATTACAAATAGCACGCCAAAAATATAAACTTACATCACATAGGGGCAAAATAGTCATCTTAGCATATAAGGGCAAAATAGTCATTTTACCACATAGGGGCAATACAAGCATTTTACCACAAAGGGGGTCTAGGTACACTTACCGACCCAATAGTAGGTTCACAGTAGTCTCGGGTGACCTGTGCAACCTTAACAGTCATACAGTAAAAATGGGCCCAAGGCCCACAATGCAGCCATGTAGGCCCACACGCCCGTGTGGCCCAAGAAGCCCAAAAGTAGCCAATAATCTCCATACATCCATGTGGTCTACCTGTGTGGGACCCATGACACCGTGGTGCCCACATGGTCTATTTTGGCCAAACGTCGCCCAAAGCGGCCTAAGCCAATGAAAACGCTCATGGTGGCCTCTACGATCAAACGCCCCTATTTATGTATTTGGTTTACCACATGAGCTAGCGCATGCTCGTGTGGGGTCGACGGTCACCTATTTCGACTTTTGCCGATTTACGATTATGGTAGTGTGATTACACACCTAATTACGAAAATGCACAACTAGACCACGAGCACTTCAACCTACATTCAATCACAAGTTTCAGTTAAACGCATCCCACTCAACTTATCAAAACCTCCACCAAACTACTTGTCCAAAAATTTACCTCTTACTTGATTAGATCAGTTGATTATGGCTTGCTCACTAAATTCATTTACATGAGCCTCAACAATAGGCCTTAGGGGTTTCCTGCACTCTAACTAACCCTTATCAACCATCAAACAAATGAACAGTCTGAACTAGATGAACAATCACTTACCAGAAATGCAACGCTCAAATTAGGAAGGAAGAATAATCGGCCTACACCCACACCAAAGCCGAAGGTACACAGAGTGATAGGGACAAAGTGTTACAATCGTACCCCTAGCAGCAATCGGTAGAGAATAGGAGATATTAAAAGAAAGATCATAATGGTAAAGAGAAATAAAAAGGGAAAATCAAGAGCACTTACTGATTGTCAAAGAACCCTTAGTAGTCGAAAATAAAATAAAAGAGTAAAGGGGGGAAGAATGGTATTCAGTTAGGGTACAAGGTGGAAGGGAAAAAGAATTGAGAGGGAGGAGAGGAGAGAATCAGCTAAAGAAAAAGATGTAAAAGAGAGAAAAAGTTTGAAATGCTAACCCGAATAAACACTGCCCAAAATTCTCTCAACACAAATCGACTCCCCAAAGAAGAGAAAATGACACCAAAATGCTCACTTCAGCCAAAAAGGAGAGTCCACCCACCAAAGCCTAATTTTGAGTGGCTTAGCTTACCATTTCGTACCAACTCTTGCACATTCAAATTCCATATTTTCCTCCCTTAATTCTCTCCTAAAATCTCTCCTCCAAACTCTCAACCATCCAATTTGAATCCCTTTCAAACTCCTTAGAGTTTCGGTTAGCCTAGGGCATTCCCATATACTCACAACAAAATAAAATACTCTACTGCCTTCACCAGGATTTAAACCTCAGCCCTCTGGCATAGGCAACACACCACATACCCTCTAGACCAGTAGGCTCTTTATGGCATGCTATACCCATTTTTATTTAAAAGCCTACTACCTAGAGACAGTGCTTATTCCATTAAAAACAAAACTTTTTGCACCTGCCCAGGCTTGAACCTAAGACTTCTCAGATACTCCTAGAACACATAACCACTGAAGTAGATAGATTTTTGTGTCACTTTCTTACATAATAAATATTTATGAGCAGCTTCCTAACTATTCCTGTAACACCCCAAACCTGGCCTGGACGTTATAGCTGAATCTGGCGATGTCACATTGAAGTGTTTTTTCGCAAAGTATGATATTATAAAACCCATTCTCAATTTATCCTCTTTGTGTGTTCTTATAGAGGTTCGTTTAGTTTAAAACTCAAGCCGTTTAGCAAAATGCTAATCGTATTAAAATTGTTATTACTTTTTAAAACATTGTTTATTGCGAAAGCTTTTAAAATATGTTGCGTAAAAGTGGTGTTTTGGGAAAAACATTTATCTTTTTGAAAACAGGCATCTTTTCCTACTGCTAGCAGTCATAAACCCAAGAAAATAAAAAAAAACCCCAAAATTTAAGTTAAAATCCATAGAGGTCTTATTACATAAACAAATACTAAAATTTAATAAGAAAGCAAGTGCAGTTGTGTGGCCACAATTGAGTCCCTCGCAGCACTGATTCGCCTAAGGCTAGAGATTATTTGTACAGTTAAACAGAAGGGTGAGTTTACAAAAACTCAGTGTGTAATCCCATATAAGAAAATAGTTAGAAAGAAAGCACAATCTGGGCCTAAGCCTTTTTTAGTAACAGTGACAATATCAGTTTGGGCTTTAGCCCATCTCAATACAGAAACAGTCATGTGTTCGGGCCTTGACCCATTGTAGTAACAGTAAGCAGTGCAGTAACAGTCAACAGTATGCAAGTCTTACCCATCCAGCCTCTACGCTCTATCTCTGTCCAACCCTACACTCCATGTGGGGATAAAATCAACCCACCCATCCCTACACTCCATGTAGCACCGGTTGTGGCACTAAACAGTATTTGCAGCAGAGCTGCCAGTACAATACACTTCCTACAATCATATAAAAACCCATCCCCATGCAATGCATGTGACAGCCCAAAATTGACCCTAGTCGGAATGTGGTTTCGGTACCACAAAACCGAGGCATAAAAATAATTTAAAATTTATTTTGATGCCTATAATATGTGTGTGCTCGTGTGTGAATTTTGAATTCTTTGATTTAGTTAATTTGATTGTGAATTGAAAGAAAAAGGACTCATGTGAAAGGATTTAAAAATATGTAGCTAATTTCAAGAGGTTAATAAAGGAATGAAGCAAAATAAATGGAGTTGCATGTCAAATACTCCATTTATTTTGAATGAGTGGTGACCATGTCTAGATTATGGGCAAGGGACATGTTTCCAACATGTTTAGTTAGTGCATTATGTAGAAAGAATTAAGAAATGAAAAAAAATGAGCATGGATGCCCCCCTTGGTGCCGTAGCTAGAGAGAAAGAAAGGAAAAAAAAAAGTTGTCATTCATCCTTTCTTTGAGCAAAGACTAAGAAAGAAAAAAAAAAAAAAAAAATTGTTCATCTTTTCCCCTCCTTCCTTTGGCCGAAATTCCTAAGAGGAAGAAGAGATTTTTGCTTCATTTTCTTTGTTTAGAAGAGATCTAGAAGGAGATTTGGCTAAACTTGCATCAAGATTAAGGTATGTACGAGGTGGTGTCATGAGATTCATGCTTGTTTTGGTTGCTAACTTGATGTGCATGTTAGCCATGGTTCAAATCCTTGTTATGCCATGAAAAATGGTATTTGGCCAAGGTTGATATTGTGTTAAAGCCATTGCATGCTAAATGTGAAGCTTGCTAATGATGCATGCAATGATGGATTGACTACTCTTGAAATTTCTTTGTAGCAATCTTGAGTAAGACATTGAGTTCTTTGTTTAACCATGACCAAAGTTCAATGGGGTATGATTGTGATGTATTCGGCCATGATGCATTCATGAGCATGATTTATGCTTGTTACTTGATTGGTAAAAAAATTGTGTTTTAGAGGGTTATGAACACCTTGAGATTCGGCCACGCACCTATATGTGTATATATGTTTGCACATGATATTTTGATTATGAAGAAAGTGATAAATATGTTTGTTTAAAGAAGAAATTTGTTGAAGAATGTTGTGAAATTTGCATGTACATTCGGCCTAGTACATGTATAGTGTGAAAAACCTTGAAATTATTTTTGATTTTGTGTATTTATGACCATGTGTAATCGGCCACATGAGTAATTTGAGCACTTGATGTTATGTTAAAATTCTTGAGCTTAAATATGTGGATGTATGTATATAAGGGCCAAGTACTTTGAACTTCACGTTGATGTTTGAATGTATTGAATTGCTTGTTGTGATGTAAAAATGTGCATGACCATTGTGTATTTGAGCTAAAGGATGGCCATATGACCATTTACACTCCTTGTCATATTCGCCATAAGCTATCATGATGAGATTTTAATAAGTTAAATTTGTGTGAATTAGCTCAAGAGCAAAGGGAGCTAAATCCGATAAAGGGAAGGAAAAAGTAGTTGAATAGCCGTCGAAATCGCTCGACAACATCCGAGGTAAGTCTTGAGTGATGACCCTACTTGAATTATATCAAAATTATGCTCCTTGTTTGTGTGGCCATTGAGCGAAATAGTAAAGGTTGATATATATTTTGTGTTAGAGCTTTAATAACGAAAATGAACTATGGACGTGTCTTGAATATTGATATATGTGTAAGTGAACATTGAAATATATCGGGCTAAGACCGAAGGCATTCGTGCGAGTTGATATATCCGGGCTAAGACCGAAGGCATTCGTGCGAGTTGATATATCGGGCTAAGACCGAAGGCATTCGTGCGAGTTGATATATCCGGGCTAAGACCAAGGCCTTTGTGCAAGTCACCAAATCCGGTTATGACCGAAGGCAATCGTCTGAGTCGCTATATCCGGTTAAATCCGAAAGTATGTGATTCGAAGTGAGCAATCTTGCTGTGAAAATTTCAGCTTATACACTTGTGAAAATTCCAGCAATGAGGTATGTTTGTATGTGCTTGTACTAATTGAATTCTTACAAGTAAGTATCGCTAGGTTGATAAACGAGCTACCGGCCTTGGGCTAAGTTGTTCTTTTGTGTATGAACCTAAGGGTCGGTGATGTGAAATAAGTATGAGTATGGGAATGTGAATTAGTAAAGTGGTTTAATTAGCCATGTGAATAAAATACCTTAGTCAAAGCTGATTTCATTGCTTGAGACTTACTAAGCATTAAAATGCTTACCCCGTTGCTTTGGCTCTCTGTTTTATAGGTTTATTTCGTTAGCTATCGGATTCGGGATCAAAGCAATCGAAGTCATCCACACTATTGAAGCCCCATTTTGGTACAAATTTTGGTTGAACTTTGAAATGGCATGTATAGGACCATCCTTTGTTGAAGGTCATGTACCTTCGGTTTGTGTAAACTTGGATAGCCATGCGAAAATGGCTTATATCGTTTTAGCATAGAACTATAATCGTTTGTATGTTGACCCTTATGAGGTATGGAATTATTTTGAAACGATTAGCCATTGGAATGGTTAATCATGATCACACTTTGTGCTATGTATGTAAAAGAGCCAATTGAATCATGGAAAGTATGAAATAGGTAAAGCCTACTAAAGGCAGATGCTGACAGCAGCAGTGACGTGGATGTGAAAAATCACTAAAAATAGTAGGAATGGTATTAAATAGCAAATAAATTATGTAAGTGTACCTTGATGAATCTACTTTCATATGGAAGAAACGAAATGGTCATATGAGTTATAAGTTAACAGATTTTAAAGTTCTTGTGGAATAGGGCCAGAACGGTTTCTGGATCCCCTGTTCCAACTTTGGAAAATCATTGTAAATTAACCAGAGATAATTAGGAGTCATTCCATATATGTAAATTCCTCTCTGAGTCTAGTTTCTACAGAAACAAACGGCATTAGTATTGAAGCCCTGTACAGGAGATATCCAATTCGTAACGCACAAAGGTCAGTGTAGTCGATCCCTACAACAGGCGAGACTTTAACTAATAAACTGTACTAATTGGCTCGACTAAAAATTCTAGAAAAAAATATGTAGATGGAAATATGAGTCTAGTTTCAGGAAAAATTTACGGAACTGATTTTCGAGTTGTAAAACTCAAGTTATGAATTTTGGAGCGACTAGTACTCAGATTGGCAGCTTGTCTGAAAATTGTCAATAAGTGGGTTGAAGTCTGTTAACACCTCGCGTTCGACTCCGGCGACGGTCTCGGGTTCGGGGTGTTACAATTTTATTGGTATCAGAGCTACGGTTTAGTCGATTCTAGGACTACCGTAATGCGTTTGGGTCTAGCTATACATGCCATTTTATGTGATTATATGATAGTGTGGTGATTTCTGACGTTTGAACTTGTGTTTATTTATAGTAATGGATCCCGATCCCAACCGAGCGATAGCTGATGATGTGGAGAGTGTGGCGCGCTGCCCCGACAAGGGACAGCGCGCGGACTCTCAACCTGTTGCTAGCAATCCGAATGACGAGGCTAGACAAGCCTTTTATAGCGTGATGAATGATTGGTTCAACCAATACATTCGAACTAATACTACTGTTCCACAACCTCCATTCCCAACAAACACACCCCGCACCTACAATGCCCCGTTAATTGACCAAATCAGGTCGAATAAGCCCCAGTTGATAGAATCCGAAAACATGGGGCTACTGAATTTAAAGCTACGGATAGTGATGATGCCGAGCAAGCGAATTTTGGTTGGACAACACGATCCGCACTCGATGAGCTATCTTGTACACCGATGAATGCCTAAAGTGTACCATCTCCTTGCTACGTGATTACGCCTACTATTGGTGGAGTACTCGACTTGTTGTGCCGCGAACAAGTAACTTGGGAGTTCTTTCAAACCGAATTTCGGAAAAAGTATATCATCGAGATTTATGGACCAAAAACGAAAGGAATTTCTCGAACTTAAACAAGGTTCCATGTCGGTTACCGACTATGAACGAAAATTCGTGAGGCTTAGCCGGTACGCGCGAGAATGCATTTCTTCAGAAGCTGTGATGTGTAAACGCTTCGAAGATGGACTGAATGATGAGATAAAGCTGTATGTTGGCATTTTGGAAATCCGAGAGTTTGTGACTCTCGTCGAGCGCGATGCAAAGCCGAGGAGCTTAGTATGGAGAAAAGGAAAGCGAAGCGGGAGCAAGGGAGTTTCAGTAAGAGGTATTCGGGAAGCCCTTCCAACAAATCATCAAAGAAACTTAGAGATGGCTTAGGCCGATCTAGAGACACTTCGGGCTTTTCTAGACGAGATCGCGATCGACCCCTGTGACCACACGAATCACTTCGATCGCCATGAGTGGGAATGATCGACGAGAGAGGACGGAGTGCGATTGTGGCAAATGGCATTTTGGAAGCTGTAGATTCCGTGACCGCTCCTGTTACAAGTGTGGATCAGTTGACCACTTCATTAAAGATTGCCCGAGGTTGTCTGAACAGAATGTAGATCGGAGTGGGAAACCGGGTACTACCACTGCTCGAGGTAGACCATCTGGAAATACGGGCAAGGCTAGTGGTGGTCAGAGAGGATCTAGAGATGCTGCGACCAGATCCGAGGCTCGCGCTCCAGCTAGGACTTATGCTATCTGCTGGCGAGGATGCCTCCTCGCCAGATGTTATTACGGGTACTTTCACTCTCTTTGATACTAATGTGATTGCTTTGATTGACCCTGGTTCTACTCATTCTTATATATGCGAAACATTAGCATCCAGTAAGACTTTATCTATTGAGTCTACTGAGTTCGTAATTCGGGTGTCAAATCCTTTGGGTCGTTATGTGCTGGTCGACAGAGTGTGTAAGAAATGCCCCCTAGTAATTCGAGGTACCTGTTTTCCGGCGGACTTGATGCTTTTGCCGTTCGATGAATTTGATGTTATTCTTGGGTTGGATTGGTTGACCGTGCATGATGCGGTTGTGAATTGCAAAAGCAAGACTATTGATTTGAGATGCGCAAACAACGAGATGATCCGAGTTGAGTCTACGAACTTGAAGGGGTTGCCAGCTGTAATATCATCAATGTTGGCCCAGAAATATGTAAGAAAAGGGTGTGAAGCATACCTTGCGTATGTACTTGATGATAAGGAGTTAGGAATAGAACCCAAATCTGCGGTTGGTTTGTGAATACCGGACGTTTTCCGAAGAATTGCGGGTTTGCCACCTGTTCGGGAGATAGAGTTTGGCATTGAGCTTGTACCTGGGACCACACCGATTTCGATAGCTCCGTATCGTATGGCACCAACGGAATTAAAGGAGTTGAAAGCTCAGTTGCAAGAGTTGATGGATAGAGGTTTTGCTCGCCCGAGTTTTTCACCTTGGGGTGCACCAGTGTTGTTTGTGAAAAAGAAGGACGGAACCATGAGGTTGTGCATCGACTATCGTCAGCTTAATAAAGTGACAATAAAGAACAAGTATCCGTTACCACGTATCGATGATTTGTTCGATCAACTGAAGGAGCCTCGGTGTTCTCAAAATAGATTTGAGATCGGGCTATTATCGATTCATGAATCCGAGATTCGGACATACCCAAAACCGCCTTGAGCGAGATATGGTCACTACGAGTTCTTAGTGATGCCGTTTGGGCTCACTAATGCCCCTGCGGTATTTATGGATTTGATGAATCGGATCTTCAGATCATATTTGGATCGGTTCGTAGTTGTGTTCATCGACGACATCTTGGTCTATTCAAGAAATGAGACCGAACATGCGGAGCACCTGAGATTAGTGTTGCAAATTTTACGGGATAAGCGGTTATATGCTAAGTTTAGCAAGTGTGAGTTCGGTTAAGAGAGGTTAGCTTCTTGGGTCACGTGGTATCTGATCGGGTATTCGAGTCGACCCAAGCAAAATTTCAGCCATACTTAACTGGAAACCTCCAAGAAATATTACGAGGTTCGAGCTTTTTGGGACTTGCGGTTACTACCGACGGTTTGTAAAAGGATTCTCGATGATAGCCACACCCATGACGTAAACCGCTTGAGAAAGATGTCAAGTTTGAATGGACGGAAAAGTGTCGAAAAGTTTTGACCAATTGAAAACTCATTTGACGGAAGCTCCAAGACTAATACTGCCCGAATCGGCAAAGAGTTTGTCATCTATAGTGACGCCTCCCTACTTGGGTTAGGTTGCGTATTGATGCAAGAAGGTCGAGTTGTGGCCTATCGTCGAGACAATTAAAGCCACATGAGAAAAATTATCCGACCCATGATCTCGAATTGGTCGCCATCGTATTCGCCTTAAAGATATGGCGACATTACTTATTTGGTGAGAAGTGCCATGTGTATTCGGATCACAAAAGTCTCAAATATTTGATGACTCAAAGAGACTTAAATCTGCGACAAAGACGTTGGCTCGAGTGTTAAAGGATTATGAGTGGTCATTGACTATCACCGGAAAGGCTAATGTGGTTGCGGATGCCTTAAGCCGAAATCACCGCTTGTTTTCTGACGATGAATGTACACTTGTCTATCCTACCCGACAATGTGTTAGTAGCGAATTAAAGGCCAAACCATTGTTGACTCATCAAATTCGTGAAGCTCAGAAAGTTGATGAGGAGTTGCGTGCAAAACGGGCTGAGTGTGTTCTGAACAAGGAATCGGAGTTTCAAATTGATGATGACGATTGTTTGAGGTTCAGAAGTCGTTTGTGTGTTCCAAAGAATTCGGAACTTATTTCGATAATTCTGAACGAAGCTCATTGTAGCCGAATGGCAATCCACCCGGGGAGTACGAAGATGTACAATGAGTTGAAACGTCGGTTTTGGTGGCATGGTATGAAACGAGACATCTCCGATTTTGTTGCAAGATGTTTAATATGTCAACAAGTGAAAGCGGAGCATCAAGTGCCTTCAGGGTTACTTCAGCCGATCACAATACCCGAGTGGAAATGGGATCGAGTCACAATGGACTTTGTGTCCGGACTGCCGTTGTCAGCAAGTAAGAAGGATGCAATTTGGGTTATTATTGATAGAGTGACTAAGTCGGCTCACTTTATCCTCGTGCGTATGGATTTTCATTGGATAAACTAGCTGAATTATACGTTTCTCGATTGTGAGATTACACGGGGTACCGATTTCTGTTGTGTCGGATAGAGATCCGAGGTTTACCTCGCGATTTTGGAAGAAATTACAAGAAGCATTGGGCACCAAGTTGCATTTCAGCACCGCCTTTCACCCCCAAACCGATGGTCAATCCGAGCGTATAATTCAGATACTTGAGGATATGTTAAGATGTTGCATCCTCGAGTTCAGTGGTTCATGGGAACGGTACCTACCTTTGATTGAATTCGCACAACAATAGTTTTCAATCAAGTATTAAGATGGCGCCTTACGAGGCTTTGTACGGGCGTAAATGCCGTACACCATTGTTTTGGACCGAGCTCGGTGAGAACAAAATTTTGGAGTGGATTTGATTAAAGATCTTTGAGCAGAAAGTAAAAGTAATCCGTGAAAATCAAGATAGCCTCCGATCGTCGAAATCGTATGCGGATTTGAAACGAAAGGACATTGAGTATCGGTGGGAGATAAAGTGTTTCTTAAAGTTTCGCCGTGGAAAAAGATACTCGATTCGGCCGTAAGGGCAAGTTGAGCCCGAGGTTCATCGGGCCATATGAGATATCCCGGCGAAGTCGGTCCGATCGCATATCGTCGATTTTGCCCCGAACTCGAAAAGATTCACGATGTCTTTCATGTTTCGATGCTTGACGCTATAGATCTGATCCATCGCACGTGATTAGTCCATCGAGGTTGAAATTCAAGCCAATATGAGTTATGAGGAAGAACCGATTCGTATCCCGCACGTGAAGTGAAAGAGTTGCGAAACAAGCGGTTCCGCTAGTGAAAGTGTTATGGCTCAAACACGGGATAGAAGAAGCTACTTGGGAAACCGAGAACTCTATGAAAGAGCGATACCCAACCCTATTTACGGTAAGATTTTCGGGACGAAAATTTCTTAAGTAGGGAGAGTTGTGATGCCCAAAATTGACCCTAGTCGGAATGTGGTTTCGTATTACCAAAACCGAGGCATAAAAATAATTTAAAATTTATTTTGATGCCTATAATATGTGTGCTCGTGTGTGAATTTTGAATTCTTTGATTTAGTTAATTTGATTGTGAATTGAAAGAAAAAGGACTCATGTGAAAGGATTTAAAAATATGTAGCTAATTTCAAGAGGTTAATAAAGGAATGAAGCAAAATAAATGGAGTTGCATGTCAAATACTCCATTTATTTTGAATGAGTGGCTTGACCATGTCTAGATTATGGGCAAGGGACATGTTTCCAACATGTTTAGTTAGTGCATTATGTAGAAAGAATTAAGAAATGAAAAAAAATGAGCATGGATGCCCCCTTGGTGCCGTAGCTAGAGAAAGAAAGAAAAAAAAAAAAGTTGTCATTCATCCTTTCTTTGAGCAAAGACTAAGAAAGAAAAAAAAAACAAAAAATTGTTCATCTTTTCCCTCCTTCCTTTGGCGAAATTCCTAAGAGGAAGAAGAGATTTTTGCTTCATTTTCTTTGTTTAGAAGAGATCTAGAAGGAGATTTGGCTAAACTTGCATCAAGATTAAGGTATGTACGAGGTGGTGTCATGAGATTCATGCTTGTTTTGGTTGCTAACTTGATGTGCATGTTAGCCATGGTTCAAATCCTTGTTATGCCATGAAAAATGGTATTTGGCCAAGGTTGATATTGTGTTAAAGCCATTGCATGCTAAATGTGAAGCTTGCTAATGATGCATGCAATGATGGATTGACTACTCTTGAAATTTCTTTGTAGCAATCTTGAGTAAGACATTGAGTTCTTTGTTTAACCATGACCAAAGTTCAATGGGGTATGATTGTGATGTATTCGCCATGATGCATTCATGAGCATGATTTATGCTTGTTACTTGATTGGTAAAAATTGTGTTTTAGAGGGTTATGAACACCTTGAGATTCGCCACGCACCTATATGTGTATATATGTTTGCACATGATATTTTGATTATGAAGAAAGTGATAAATATGTTTGTTTAAAGAAGAAATTTGTTGAAGAATGTTGTGAAATTTGCATGTACATTCGGCCTAGTACATGTATAGTGTGAAAAACCTTGAAATTATTTTTGATTTTGTGTATTTATGACCATGTGTAATCGGCCACATGAGTAATTTGAGCACTTGATGTTATGTTAAAATTCTTGAGCTTAAATATGTGGATGTATGTATATAAGGGCCAAGTACTTTGAACTTCACGTTGATGTTTGAATGTATTGAATTGCTTGTTGTGATGTAAAATGTGCATGACCATTGTGTATTTGAGCTAAAGGATGGCCATATGACCATTTACACTCCTTGTCATATTCGCCATAAGCTATCATGATGAGATTTTAATAAGTTAAATTTGTGTGAATTAGCTCAAGAGCAAAGGGAGCTAAATCCGATAAAGGGAAGGAAAAAGTAGTTGAATAGTCGTCGAAATCGCCGACAACATCCGAGGTAAGTCTTCGAGTGATGACCCTACTTGAATTATATCAAAATTATGCTCCTTGTTTGTGTGGCCATTGAGCCGAAATAGTAAAGGTTGATATATATTTTGTGTTAGAGCTTTAATAACGAAAATGAACTATGGACGTGTCTTGAATATTGATATATGTGTAAGTGAACATTGGAAATATATCCGGCTAAGACCGAAGGCATTCGTGCGAGTTGATATATCCGGGCTAAGACCGAAGGCATTAAATGCGAGTTGATATATCCGGGCTAAGACCGAAGGCATTCGTGCGAGTTGATATATCCGGGCTAAGACCGAAGGCCTTTGTGCAAGTCACCAAATCCGGGTTATGACCGAAGGCAATCGTCTGAGTCGCTATATCCGGTTAAATCCGAAAGTATGTGATTCGAAGTGAGCAATCTTGCTGTGAAAATTTCAGCTTATACACTTGTGAAAATTCCAGCAATGAGGTATGTTTGTATGTGCTTGTACTAATTGAATTCTTACAAGTAAGTATCGCTAGGTTGATAAACGAGCTACCGGCCTTGGGCTAAGTTGTTCTTTGTGTATGAACCTAAGGGTCGGTGATGTGAAATAAGTATGAGTATGGGAATGTGAATTAGTAAAGTGGTTTAATTAGCCATGTGAATAAAATACCTTAGTCAAAGCTGATTTCATTGCTTGAGACTTACTAAGCATTAAAATGCTTACCCGTTGCTTTGGCTCTCTGTTTTATAGGTTTCGCTCGTTAGCTATCGGATTCGGGATCAAAGCGTCGAAGTCATCCACACTATTGAAGCCCCATTTTGGTACAAATTTTGGTTGAACTTTGAAATGGCATGTATAGGACCATCCTTTGTTGAAGGTCATGTACCTTCCGGTTTGTGTAAACTTGGATAGCCATGCGAAAATGGCTTATATACGTTTTAGCATAGAACTATAATCGTTTGTATGTTGACCCTTATGAGGTATGGAATTATTTTGAAACGATTAGCCATTGGAATGGTTAATCATGATCACACTTTGTGCTATGTATGTAAAAGAGCCAATTGAATCATGGAAAGTATGAAATAGGTAAAGCCTACTAAAGGCAGATGCTGACAGCAGCAGTGACGTGGATGTGAAAAATCACTAAAAATAGTAGGAATGGTATTAAATAGCAAATAAATTATGTAAGTGTACCTTGATGAATCTACTTTCATATGGAAGAAACGAAATGGTCATATGAGTTATAAGTTAACAGATTTTAAAGTTCTTGTGGAATAGGGCCAGAACGGTTTCTGGATCCCCTGTTCCAACTTTGGAAAATCATTGTAAATTAACCAGAGATAATTAGGAGTCATTCCATATATGTGTAAATTCCTCTCTGAGTCTAGTTTCTACAGAAACAAACGGCATTAGTATTGAAGCCCTGTACAGGGAGATATCCAATTCGTAACGCACAAAGGTCAGTGTAGTCGATCCCTACAACAGGCGAGACTTTAACTAATAAACTGTACTAATTGGCTCGACTAAAAATTCTAGAAAAAAATATGTAGATGGAAATATGAGTCTAGTTTCAGGAAAAATTTACGGAACTGATTTTCGAGTTGTAAAACTCAAGTTATGAATTTTGGAGCGACTAGTACTCAGATTGGCAGCTTGTCTGAAAATTGTCAATAAGTGGGTTGAAGTCTGTTAACACCTCGCGTTCGACTCCGGCGACGGTCTCGGGTTCGGGGTGTTACAATGCATCATGCAACATGTCATAATATTATACATGTATTCAAAACAGTTACAATAGCATGCTAAAATATAAACATACATCACATAGGGGTAAAACAGTCATCTTACCATAAAAGGGCAAAACAGTCGTTTTACCCCATAAGGGCAAAACAGTCATTTTACCCTATAAGGGGAAAAAAATCATTTGAACCTATAAGGGCAAAACAGTCATTTTACCCCAAAAGGGCAAAACTGTCATTTTATCGATTAAGTGTCCAGGTACGCTTACCGACCCAGCAGAAGGTCCACAGTCATCTCGGGCAACCCGTACAACCTTAACATTCAAACAGTGAAAATGGGCCCAAGGCCCATATTATGGGCTATGTGGGCCCATACACCCGTGTGGCCCACATAGCCCATAAATGGCCTTGGCCTTGTAGATTACACAACCTGGCCCAATATTCTCAACACGTTTGTGTGGTTTACCCGTACCACATGGCCTCGTTCGGCCCAAAATGGCCCAAAATGGCTTGAGCCCATGAAATCGCTCATGGTGGCCTCTACGATCAAACGCTCATTCCTATGCATTCGGATTACCACACGAGCGAGCGCACGCCTATGTAGCATCAATGGTCACATTTATCGGCTTTTGTTGATTTACGATTTTGGCAGTGTTTACACACCTGTTTGCGAAAGTGTGCACACCACTCTACAGCACTTCAACCTAAAGTCAAACATAACGCACTGTTAGTCCCTTCATGATAGGGTTACAAGACCCTTCTTAATTTACTTTTCCCAAAAGAATAGATTATCACCTGCCTCAATCAATCGATTTAAGATTACACCCTTTCACCACTACAAGAACTGATTACAGGCCCTTCGAGAACTCCTGCATACCAACCGAAACCTATTAACCTAAAACATTATTGCTCGCATAAATCACTTGAACCAACGTATGAAACTTAACCAAAACGCAAACCTGGATATAGGGAAGGGAAACAATCGACCTATTAACCCCAAAAGATCACCCTCTACAACAGAGGCAATAGCTTATCGCGACACACCCCTAGCCTCTAACGGCAGTAAAAGAAAATATTGTTATAAGAAACTATTAGAATGACAGAAAGAGAAAAAAGATAGAAAGTAACCAAATAGTTGTAGTTACCACCAAAGTCAGCAGAGAGCAATGAAGAATCGACACAGTGAGGGTGAAAGAACTAGCAGTATTTGGTCAAGTAAAAATCGATTTGGGGTGAGGGTGAGAAGGAGGATTTGGTCAAGAAGGGACCAATTGAGAGAGAGGAAGGAAATATTCGGCAAAAGTGTGAAGAGGTAAAGGAGAGAAAAAGAATCAGTTTGACAGGCAATTTGTAGGGGAACGTAAAGTCAAGAACAAATGGACCCGAAAGGTATTTGATATGACCAAAAACAAAAAGATACTACCCACACTCTTAGCACAAATCTGCCTCCAAGAAGGAAAAGAGCCAAAATGTTTCAAGCAACTGATTAGAGAGCAAAAGACTACTCAAAGCCAAATTCTGAGAAGCTAGGATTCTAATTCGGCACACACTCCTCATTCCTTTCAAAAACCCAAAATTTTCTCCCCAAATCACTCAAACCGTCCACCAACCCTTAATCTGCTCCTCAAATCTCTCCTCCAATCTCTCAACCATCCAATTCAAATTCCACAACAACTCTACAGTATTTGTAACACCCCTAACTCGTTTCCATTGCTGGAATGGGTTACGAGATATTACCGAAGCAAATACTTATTCGTAAAAATTTCCATGCATTTACTTCTATCATCTTCATTGCATTAAGTTCATCTTTAATAATGCATAATTCATTATACTCCCATATACGATTGTAACACCCCAAACCCGAGACCATCGCCGGTGTCGGACCCGAGGGGTTAACAAGCCAAGTTCACATGTTTTTGCCCACCAATTTGACATTTCCAGTCAGGCTGGAAAACTGCGTCACTGTCGCCTTAAAAATCATATCTCGAGTTCCAAAACTCGGAAACTGGTTTCGTAAATTTTCCCTGAATTTAGACTCATATATACATCCATGGTTTTATTTCTAGGATTTTTGGTCGGGCCAATTGGTACAGTTTATTAGTTAAAGTTACCCATGTTACAGGGATCGACTGCTCTGATCTTCGCGCGGTATAACTTGAATATCTCTCTGTACAGGGCTTTAATGCTGGTGTCGTTTGTTTCTAATGAAACTAGACTCAAAATGGAATCTGTACATATAAGGTATGTCTCCTAATTCTTTTTGGATAATTTATAGTGAATTTTTAAAGTTGCGACAGGGAACCCAGAAACCATTCTGGCCCTGTCTCACAATAGCTTTAATATCTCTTAACCTGTAACTCCTATGACCATTTCGTTTCTTCCATATGAAAATAGACTCATCAAGGTTAATTTACATAGCTTATTCACTATTTAATTCCATTCCTATGAATTTTGGTGATTTTTCACATTCACGCCACTGCAGCTGGCAGCATCTGTTTTAAGGTAGGACTTACCTATTTGGTAGTCTCCATGATTCAACTAGTCTTGCCATACATAGGTTCATATATGATCATTTTAACCATGCCAATGGCTGATCATATGACCAACATTCCCATTTCAAGCCATAGCCACATCATGACACCAAATATATACATACAACCCACAATTAGTCTAAGTTCATGCTTCCTTTTCGAGCCATTTTCGCATGGCCGTACATACTTACATTACAACATATTTAACAAACAAGGGTAGTCCTATACATGCCATCTCAAGTTCAACCAAAATTTATACCAAAATGGAGGCTTGATAGTGTGGATGACTTGACTTCAACGATCCCAAATCCGATTGCCTCGGCGAAATCTAGAAAACCGAGAGCCAAAGCAACGGGTAAGCATTTTTATGCTTAGTAAGTCTCAAGGAATATAATCAACTCTAATTACAGCAATACATTCACATAGCCAAATGCATCATTTCATTTGTACACATTCCTACTTCACACTTCATCATTATATAATTTCACAAAGTATCAATCAATTCAATAACTGAAATTCATTAGTCGATTGAGCGAATGTTGCTCAAACATGTCGACTTTCCAATGCACATATAACGTACCTTATCCTTTGGGCTTTTCGAGTGTGCTAATTGAATTCATTACAGCAACCAACACTCACCTCCAGCCCAAGATTCTTGAATATAACCGGATATAATCACGTGCACAAATGCCTTCGGTCTTAGCCGGATAAAATGTCTCGCACGAATGCCTTGGTCTTAGCCGGATGTAGCCACTAGCGCAATTGCCTTGGTCTTAACCGGATATAATTTCTAGCATAATTGTCTTGGATTTAGCCCGGATATCATTCAATTTCCCATGAACACATACATCAATTATCATTGGACATACATAATTCATTTTCGTTACTAAGGCTCAAACGCAATTATAGTCACAAGCATATTCGTCTTGGGACTTAGCCGGGTAGAATTCAAATACTCATGCATACACAATCAATAATCAATACACATCCATACTTTATTTCACACAATTCAAGTACGGTCACTTCTTGAGGACTTACCTCGGATGTTGTCGAACGGCTTTTTGGCTATTCGATCACCTTTTCCTTCCCTTGTCCAATTGTGGTCTTCTAAGCTCTTGAGCTAATTCAAACAAATTCAATTTATTAAAACCTCATTGTGCTAGTTTTTGGCGAATATGACAAGGAGTTTAAATGGTCATATGGCAACCCTTTAGCTTGAATACACAATGGTCATGCACATTTTATACTACATCAAGCAATTCAATACAATTTATTCGAGCATCAAGGAAATGCTAAGGCCTTCAATAGGCTACCCAAGGCGAATATTCATGTACATGTTGAGGTCAATTTTGCACTTAATACCTCACAAAAACAGCATGCAATTTACTAATTAATGCTTTGCACATTGTGGCCCAAAACTTATAATATAGCATCAAGCACCTACATGTGTGCTAGGCGAATTGTGCTTGCAATTTCACAAGCATTCTTCCACATCTTCTTCTTTAAACCAATATATTCATCACTTAGTTCATAACCAAAACATAATGTGCAATCATATATATGCATATATGAGCATGGCAATTTCAAGGTGTCCATAGCCATCCAAAACACAAATTTTAACTAACATGCAAGAAGCATGAATCATGCTCAAGAATGCATCATGGCGAATATGACAATCATGCTTCTTTTCAACTTCAATCATGATAAAACAAAAGAAAGCTCAAAATCTTACTCATGAGTAGACAATCCATCATTGCATGCATCATCATCAAGTTTCACACTTAGCATGCAATGGCTTTATCACCATAACAACTTTGGCCAAATGCCATTTCCATGGCATAACAAAGATTTGAGCCATGGCTAACATGCACATCAAATTAGCAACCAAAACATGCATGAAACTCCCAACACAACCTCATACATACCTTACTCTTGATGCAAATTTAGCCAAATCACCTTCTAGATCTCTTCTAAACAAAGGAAATGAAGCAAAATCCCTCTTCCTCTTAGTATTTTTGGCCAAAAGGAGAGAACAAGGATGAACAATTTTTTTTGTTTTCTCTTCTTGGTTGCACGGCAATGGGGGGAATGCTACTCTCTCACACACATTTTTTTTTTCATTCTTTTCTTACCCATGCTTATTTGTTTATTATTTCTCCCTAATGCCCAACAAAACATGTTTCATGACATGTTTAGCCCATATCTCTTTGTCATGGCCGGCCATCACTTGTAAAAAGGGGAATTTGACATGCAAGTCCATTATTTTGCATGCATGCTCTAATTAGTCATCACACATTTCCCTATCGTACTTTCAAAGTTCACTACTAAGTCCTTTCTAGTGGAATTCACCTTTATAACACTAAATCAATCATCATAAAATGTCATACATGAGCACACACATATTATAGGCATCAAAATAAATTTTTAATTATTTTTATGCCTCGGTTTTGTGGTCCCGAAACCACATTCCGACTAGGGTCAATTTTGGGCTGTCACAACGATCCTTATTCATACATAGCCAGAACACATAGTTAATCATTATCAAGTTCAATCAAAACTATTACATAAGTTTACATCATATAACAACCATATCATACGATTGCATGTTATATTTAGACATAGCCAGACAACCCATTATGCTATCTCAATTTAAATACTAAGATCATATACAATAGCCACGTTGCAATTAATCACTTATATAAATGTGTCATAATCGAACCACCCCAAAAACACATAGTCAAGATTTCTTAGCATTATCAACCCTCAAGCATATGTATAATTTTTATAGATATATATATTTATCATTCAGTAATAGCATTAAACGTTATAGCCAAGACAAATTATACCATGATTAAATATAACCAAATTCAAACTTAGTATTTAAGCCATATTCGCATGGCTAGAAGTATACATATCAAAGTTCAAACAAATACATATTAGCCTATACATGCCGAAATGTTCACTTAGACCAACTAAGAAGAGGGTACCAAAATGTTGCAAGCTGGTGTGATGACTTCGACGATGGTCTCGACCACACAAAATGGATCGAAGAAATCTAAATAAAAGACAAGTAAACACACCAAATGAGTATTCAACTCAGTAAGTCATAAGCAATATAATACATTCCATTGACAAAAGATCATAAGAAAAATAATGTAAGATCTATTACTCCATCCATACCGAACTATGCCATAATTACTTAGATTATTGGTTCAATCTTAAGCCAAGTCCTTCTACCCAATCAAATATCAAAATAACCCAATTGATCTAGATCCATTTCCTCAAAGCATGAAACAATGATGCACTAGATAAATTCATACATATACATTTCATGTCTCAAATTCGATATTTTAGTTAATAGTTCTATCACTTTATTCTTTTCCTGCAAATATTATATTATCAACCAAATTCGCACACATAGTGCTAATTAAGCTCGCAAACATAGTGCCATACTAAACTGCACACATAGTGCCTGAAATTTTCACTCATTCATCGACATTCAAATCTGCACACATAGTGCCATTTAATTCCGCACACATAGTGCCAATGTTAACTCATTATAATAAGGCTATTTACTTAATTCAAATAGCATATAAAATCTGAACACAAAGTGACATTTAATTTCGCACACATAGTGCCAATGTTAACTTATTATAATAAGGTAATTTACTTAACTCAAATAGCATATAAAATCTGCACACAAAGTGACATTTAATTCGTACACATAGTGCCAATGTTAACTCATTATAATAAGGCAATTTACTTAATTCAAATAGCATATAAAATCTGCACACAAAGTGACATTTAATTCCGCACACATAGTCCAATGTTAACTCATTATAATATGGCAACTTACTTAATTCAAATAGCATATACGGTCACATTAATAATATATATATCGCATCAAAAGAACACCTAACAAAAAGGTATTCTTTCATGATTCACTAGTATTATTTATGCACAAACTAATCAACCTTACAAAATGCTTAAGGACTTACCTTGTGTTGGGTAAAACGGTTCCAACTCGGCTACTCGATGTTCTTTGCTTTGCCCTTGCTTGATTCCCTTCCTTTAAGTTCTTTAGCTTAATCAAATAAATTAACTAGTTTAACCGTCTTGCTAGATATTTATATCAAAATATTAATGATTTTATATCATAAGAAGCACATGGTAAAATTTTATCTTTCTACCTTATGCTTTTGAGCTATTCGGCTAATAACCATATAATATCACCTTACTATCAATAATCCAATTACACATACATATATAACACATATATATTTGTATATACGGCAACTACCCTTGCTAATTTCTCACATATATACTCTAATAATTTTCATTACATTTTACAACCGTAATTGTTCAAGACATTAAAACTTCAACAAATATTCATCTATTACCTTGAGGCCGAATGCATCGTCACTTCTGAACATAACATTATCTCAAATAGGTTTACATTCATATATATATATAATCATGAATCAAACTCAACTTATAAGCCAACATCACTCAATTAGTCGATTATATATAATCAAAGGTAATATCACAAATGGGCATACCTATATAGCCGAATGTGCAAAAATTAAATTCAACATCACCTATGTACTTAATTAGATGGCCGAATATACAATATCAATTATAATATAATTTTTAATTCATTTACACACATAGTTTCTGTGACAACCCGAATTAGGGCCTAATCGGAATAGTGGTTTCGTGACCACAAATCTGAGATAGAAATAATTGTTTTATAATTATTTTGGGGTTTATGATATGATTGCATGATTGTGTGAAAATTTTGTGATGAAATTCTATGCCTAAAGTGCTTAAATTGAAAGTAGGGACTAAATCGAATAAGTTGCAAAATTTGCATCCCGAAGTTTTTAGTATGAAATTGTTTTGGAATATTAATTAGGAGGTCTTAAATAGCAATTTGACCAATTTTAAGTTCATGGACAAAATTAGGACATGGAAGGAATTTTGAAAGTTTAGTAAGGAGGGCATTTTGGTCATTTGGATATTAAATGAAATAAAATGGGAAAAATAACACAAAATTGGTCATCATCCTCCTTAGTTGCTGCGAATTCTCCCTCTCTCCATAGCTAGGGTTTCTTCAATTTTCAAGCTCCATAGTAAGTGATTCCAAGCCCGTTTTAATGTTCTTTACGTTTTGGAATCCGGAAGCTCGATTAAGCTTATGCTAGTAATAATTTAACCTAGGGTTCATATTTGGAAAAATACCCATAGGTGAAATTTGTGTATTTTGATGTTTTATGATAGAATATGAGGTTTTAAATTATGTTAAATAACTTGTGCTACTCGATTTTAAGTGAAAACGAGTAAAACGGCATAATCGGTAAAAATACCTATTGTTCATAACTATATGATAGAGTGAGAATTTGATGTGGTTGTAGAAGAGAAAATGTTCAGCATATCATAAAACATAAGAATAAGGGCTGAAATTAATTCCCGAGCCTAGGGGCAAAAATGTAATTTTGTAAAGTTAGGGGCAAAATGTAATTTTTCCATGATGTGATTTTGGATTGAAATAAATAGTATGAGTATTAAATGAGCTAAATGTGTTATTATAGATCAAGAAAGACGCGGAATTGATCTCGAGCAGGGAAGGAAAAAGTTTTGGATTAAATTGCAAAATTTCCACATTTTGCACCAAGGTAAGTTTGTATGTAAATATTACAATAATTTCATGTACATTCTTATATTTCAGCCTATTATATGTATATACTAGCTGATGTTGAAGTATAAATCGACTATTGGAAGAATGGAAATAAATAATAGAGAGAGATCCGGTTGAACATTGGAAAAATCGAATAAAATAGATAGAGCGTAGCTAGGTCACATGTATGATGCCGAGTGCACATCATGTGTACAAGAAAGCTACGAGACACCTCAGTAGTAGCTAGGTCACATGTGTGATACGAGATGTATCCCATGTAGACAAGAGAGCTACGTGAAAGATAAATGTAGCTAGGTCGCATGCGTGATTCCAAGTGAAGGACACCATGTAGACAAGAGAGCTACGTGAAAGATAAATGTAGCTGGGTGCATGCGTGATTCCAAGTGACGGACACCATGTAGACAAGAGAGCTACGAGACAAATCGGCTAGGTCGCATGAGTGGTACTAAGTGTTCACCATGTGTACAAGAGAGCCGAACTAAACGAAGTATGATGGTAGGGCGTGTCTTGAAACCATTAAATATCGAGGATTGATCCGAATTGTTCAACGGGATGGTTTTGTGGTGACATTGTGGTTTGGACCTATACTTATGGTGAATGAAATATGGTGAAAATGATTTGTGGTATATACAAATATAAGATAAAATGAGGTTAGCATAAAGAATTTGTGAAAGAGTGAAATTAGCATTAAAACTGTTTTTAGATGGTAGCAGTGACGTGATTTTGAAAAATCACCAAAAATAGGAGGAATATAATTAGAGGTTGAATGAGATGTGAAATTAAAGTTTAATGAGTCTACTTTCATATAAAAGAAACAGAGCAAGCAAAGGAATTCTATATTTTGAGATATTTACAATTGTATGTGACTTGCTCAGGATGAATACGTGATCCCCTGTTCCAACTTTGAAAAATCATTAAAAATTGTACAAAGCAAATTAAGAAATATAGTTTACATGCCTAAATTCCTTATTGAGACTATTTTAAATGAAACAGACTTCAGGGTTGTTTGAATTGTGTACTGAGAGAAATTCAATTTGTAGTGAACAGAGGTCAGATCAGTCGAGCTGTGTAACAGGGAAGCTTTAACTAATAAACTGTACTAATCGGCTGAACCAAAATTATAGAAAAAATTAGCAAAAATCTTTATGAGTCTAGATTCAGGAAATTTTACGGATTTGAATTTCGAGTTTGGTAACTCGAGTTATGATTTATTTAGTGAATATGACGCAGCAGAGACAACTTAATCAAAGTGGAATGAATAGTGAAGTTAAAGTAGATGTACTTGAATTGTTGTGTAAACATGTTAGATTTTTTTTATTTGTATTTACATACTTACTTACTAAGCTATAAGCTTACTTTGTTTCTCTCTTTTGTCTTATAGTGTTCTTCGCTTGCTCGGGAGTTAAGGATCGTGAAGATCTATCCGCACTATCCTACTTTAGGGTATTTGAACTAAACGTTTTGAATTATGGCATGTATAGTAGGCTTAATTATTTTGTTACGTGTCATATTTGTCTAGGTTTAAAATATTAGTTCTGAGACTCGACCAGCTAATTTGTACAAGCCATTAAAGTTGGCTAATATTGTTCAAGACATATTTATATTTCGATTATGTTTAATGGTAGGTATTATGTTCGGTAATACCTTGTATCTGCTCCTAGCTGACAGTAACGGGTAAGGGTGTTACATTTAGTGGTATCAGAGCTATGGTTTAGTCGGTTCTCGGACTAATAAAGTGTGTGTAAAAGTCTAGCTATACATGCCATAAAAATATTGTGATAGTGTGGTGACTCCTGATTATTCTAAACTGTGTTTTGTTTTAATATAGTAATGGATCCTGAAGGAACTGCGGCTGATGATGCTGCTAGTAATGCGCCGGCTCCCGCACAAGGGACCGCGCCTGTGGAAAGTAGACCTGAGACATTGAGACAAGGAGATGAGGCTCGGGATGCCTTTCTCCAAATGATGAACAATTGGTATACTGAATTTATTCGAGCAAATCCAAATGCTCAACCTCCTCCACCCCCTCCTATACCTCAGACGATTCCTGTAGCTGCTCAAGGTATAGATTTGGTAAGAATGAACAAGCCTCCGGTTGACAAGATTCGAAAACAAGGGGCTGAAGAGTTTAGAGCAAAGATCGATGATGATCCTGAGAAAGCGGAATTCTGGCTTGAAAATTCTACCCGTGTATTTGATGAGCTCTCATGTACACCCGAGGAATGCTTAAAGTGTCTTTGTATCACTTTTGAGAGATTGACTTACCACTGGTGGAAGACTTTGGTTGCAGTGGTGCCAAAAGAAAAGTTACTTGGGATTTCTTCCGGGAAGAATTTAGAAAGAAATACATAAGTCAGCGATTCATTGATCAAAACGGAAGGAGTTCCTTGAATTGAAGCAGGGAAAATGTCGTAGCGAGTATGAACGCGAATTTGTAAGACTCAGCAAGTATGCCTGTGAATGTGTGTCCACCGAGGCCATTATGTGTAGAAGATTTGAAGATGGGCTGAATGAGGACATTAAAGTGCTTGTAGGAATTTTGGAGTTGAAAGAATTTGTAGTATTGGTTGATCGAGCTCTTAAAGTCGAAGAATTGAACAAAGAAAGAAGAAAAGTCGCTATTGAGGCCCGAGATGTCGAAAAAGACAGATAAGCAAGCCATTTCAATCTCAACCAAAGAGGTCCAAAGAGACAAACCCTCGAATGACAGTTTCAATTGGGGATTCACAGAGATCGTGGTAGAGCATATTCGGGTCTAAAGCTCAAGCTACTTGGTGGCAAGTGTGGGTAATGTGCGACCTAGAAAGCCCGAGTGTCGACAATGTGGCGAGCAACATTATGGTGAGTGTTGGGGACCGAGCGAGCTTGTTTCAAAGCGGTTCTCGCGAGCATTTTATTAGAGATTGTCCGGAGAAAGTTAAAGAAGAAAGATTTGAGTGCTAGATGAATACCACCGCTAGTAGAGGTAGACCACCGAGAAATCTGGAGGTGGGACTAGTAGTAAACTGTGATGAAAGATTTAACGGCAAGATCGAAGCTAGAGCACTGCTAGAGCTTATGCTATACGTGCGAGAAGATGCATCATCTCCGATGTTATTCTTGGTACATTTCTCTCTATGATACTATTGTTATTGCATTGATTGATCCCGGTCCACTCATTCCTATATTTGCATGAATTTAGTATCCAATAAAAAGTTGCTGTTGAATTTATTGAGTTTACGATTAAAGTGTCGAACCCTTAGGCCAATATGTGCTAGTTGACAAGGTTTGCAAGAATTGCCCATTAATGATTCAAGGTCACTGCTTTTCCGCCAACTTGATGTTGTTACCATTTGGTGAGTTTGACGTTATCTTGGGAATGGACTGGTTAACATTGTATGATGCTAAGGTAGATTGTAAACAAAAGACACTAGAATTGAAATGTGAAAATGGAGAAATTCTGTGGGTTGAAACAGATGAATCAAATAAATTGCCTATGGTGATTTCGCACATGTCTGCACAGAAATACATGAGAAAAGGGTGTGAAGCTTATTTGGCTTATGTAATGAATATTGAGTTGCCCCAACTGAAATTTGAATCAGTGCCGATAGTCTATGAGTTTCGGATGTATTTCGGAGGAATTGCCAGGTTGCCTCCGAATAGAGATAGATTTTGCTATTGATTTGTTGCCGGGCACTGCACCGATCTCGATTGCTCCATATAGAATGGCTCCGACTGAATTAAAAGAATTGAAGGCTCAGTTGCAGGAGTTAACAGACAAGGGATTTGTGAGACCGAGTTTCTCTCCCTGGGGTGCTCCTGTATTATTTGTAAAGAAGAAGGATGGTTCAATGAGACTTTGCATTGATTACCGTCAGCTTAATAAGGTGACTATAAAGAACAAGTACCCATTGCCGAGGATTGATGATTTATTCGATCAGTTAAAGGGGGCCACAGTGTTTTCAAAGATTGATTTGAGGTCTGGTTACTACCAGCTGAGAGTTAAGGAGTCAGATGTGCCGAAAACTGCCTTTAGGACAAGGTATGGACATTATGAGTTTCTTGTGATGCCTTTCGGCTTAACAAATGCTCCAGCTATATTTATGGACTTAATGAATCTGATCTTCCGGCCATATTTGGATAAGTTTGTAGTAGTGTTTATAGATGACATTTTAATTTATTCTCGAGATGAGTCTGAACATGCCGAACACTTGAGAACTATATTGCAAATCTTGAGAGAAAAGAAACTGTTTGCCAAGTTTAGTAAAAGTGAGTTCTGGCTTCGTGAAGTCGGATTTTTGGGGCATATAGTCTCAGGTGATGGTATTCGGGTGGATCCAAGTAAGATTTCTGCGATTGTCGATTGGAAACCGCCCAAGAATGTATCCGAGGTTAGAAGCTTTTTAGGCTTAGCCGGGTATTATAGACGTTTTGTTGAAGGATTTTCGATGATTGCCTCTCCTATGACTAAGTTGTTGCAAAAGAATGTTAAATTTGAATGGATGATAAATGTCAACAAAGTTTTGAAAAATTGAAAGCACGATCGATTGAAGCACCAATTTTAGTACAGCCTGAGTCAGGAAAGGAGTTCGTAATTTATAGTGATGCATCATTGACAGGCCTTGGATGTGTGTTGATGCAAGAGGGTAAAGTGGTAGCTTATGCTTCGAGACAGTTAAAACCGCATGAGAAGAACTATCCTACACATGATTTGGAACTGGCCGCTGTTGTTTTTGCTTTGAAGATTTGGCGACATTATTTGTACGGTGAAAAATGCCGAATTTTTACTGATCACAAAAGTTTGAAGTACTTGATGAATCAAAAGGATCTGAATCTGCGACAGCGAAGATGGCTTGAATTATTAAAGGATTATGATCTAGTGATTGATTATCATCCGGGAAAAGCAAATGTAGTTGCTGACGCCTTGAGCAGAAAATTTCTTTTTACTTTGAGAGCCATGAACACGGGGTTAGCATTGTCTGATGATGGGTCAATCTTAGCAGAAATGAGAGCTAAACCGTTATTTCTCCAGTTAATTTGTGATGCTCAAAAGAATGATAGTGAGTTGCGGATCAAGAGAACTCAATGCGAATCAGGTTACGACTCAGATTTTCGAGTTGGACCAGATGATTGTTTGATGTTTCGAGACAGGATATGTGTGCCGAAAAACGATAAATTGATTCAGAAAATATTACATGAGGCGCACAATGGCTGTTTATCAGTTCATCCTGGTAGCACAAAAATGTATAATGATTTAAAGAAGCTGTATTGGTGGCGGTATGAAAAGGACATTTCGAATTTGTAACCAAGTGTTTGATCATCAACAAGTAAAAGTGAACATCAAGTGCCTTCAGGATTACTTCAACCAGTAATGGTGCCTGAGTGGAAATGGGACAAGATTACCATGGATTTTGTAACCGGTTTGCCTTTAACTCCTAAAAAGAAGGATGCTGTTTGGGTAGTGGTTGATAGATTAACAAAGTCAGCCCACTTTATACCAGTACGTACCGATTACTCACTTGATAAATTAGCCGAATTATATGTTGCTGAAATTGTGAAGTTGCACGGAGTACCTATGTCTATAATATCAGATAGAGATCCAAGATTTACCTCGAGATTTTGGAAAAAGTTACAAGAAGCTTTGGGTACAAAATTGAACTTTAGTACCGCATTTCATCCACAAACAGATGGTCAAACAGAAAGAGTAATCCAGGTACTCGAAGATATGCTTAGATGCTGTGTTTTAGAATTTGGAGGTAGTTGGGAGAAATATCTATCTTTGATTGAGTTTGCCTACAATAAAAGTTATCAATCAAGTATACAAATGGCACCGTACGAAGCCTTGTATGGTCGTAAGTGTCGGACTCCTTTATATTGGACCGAGCTTAGTGAGAAACAGATTCATGGAGTTGATCTAGTTAAAGAAACCAAGAGAAAATAAAAGTAATTCGGGATTGCTTGAAAGTCGCTTCAGATCGACAAAAGTCATATGCGATTTAAAAAGAAAAGAGATTGAATTTCGGTGGGTGATAAAGTGTTCTTGAAGGTGTCACCATGGAAAAAGATTCGAGATTTAGTCGAAAAGGCAAGTTGAGTCCGCGTTTTATTGGGCGTCTGAGATTCTTGAGAGAATTGGACCGATGGCATATCGGTTGGCCTTACCGCGAGAGTTAGAAAGAATTCATAACGTGTTTCATGTATCAATGTTGCGACGTTATCGTTCGATCCTTCACATGTGATTTCTCCAACGAAATTGAGATTCGATCGGATATGACCTATGAGGAGGAACCAATAAAGATTTTGGCTCGAGAGGTTAAACAGTTAAGAAATAAAAGTATAGCTTTAGTGAAAGTATTGTGGCACGACATGGGATAGAAGAGGCTACGTGGGAACTTGAAGAAGCTATGAGGAAACAGACCCAAACCTCTTTATAGGTAAGATTTTCGGGACGAAAATCTCAAAAGGGGAGAATTGTGACAACCCGAATTAGGGCCTAATCGGAATAGTGGTTTCGTGACCACAAATCTGAGATAGAAATAATTGTTTTATAATTATTTTGGGGTTTATGATATGATTGCATGATTGTGTGAAAATTTCGTGATGAAATTCTATGCCTAAAGTGCTTAAATTGAAAGTAGGGACTAAATCGAATAAGTTGCAAAATTTGCATCCCGAAGTTTTAGTATGAAATTGTTTTGGAATATTAATTAGGAGGTCTTAAATAGCAATTTGACCAATTTTAAGTTCATGGACAAAATTAGGACATGGAAGGAATTTTGAAAGTTTAGTAAGGAGGGCATTTTGGTCATTTGGATATTAAATGAAATAAAATGGGAAAAATAACACAAAATTGGTCATCATCCTCCTTAGTTGCTGCGAATTCTCCCCTCTCCATAGCTAGGGTTTCTTCAATTTTCAAGCTCCATAGTAAGTGATTCCAAGCCCGCTTTTAATGTTCTTTACGTTTTGGAATCCGGAAGCTCGATTAAGCTTATGCTAGTAATAATTTAACCTAGGGTTCATATTTGGAAAAATACCCATAGGTGAAATTTGTGTATTTTGATGTTTTATGATAGAATATGAGGTTTTAAATTATGTTAAATAACTTGTGCTACTCGATTTTAAGTGAAAACGAGTAAAAGCAAGCATAATCGGTAAAAATACCTATTGTTCATAACTATATGATAGAGTGAGAATTTGATGTGGTTGTAGAAGAGAAAATGTTCAGCATATCATAAAACATAAGAATAAGGGCTGAAATTAATTCCCGAGCCTAGGGGCAAAATGTAATTTTGTAAAGTTAGGGGCAAAATGTAATTTTTCCATGATGTGATTTTGGATTGAAATAAATAGTATGAGTATTAAATGAGCTAAATGTGTTATTATAGATCAAGAAAGACGCGAATTGATCTCGAGCGGGGAAGGAAAAAGTTTTGGATTAAATTGCAAAATTTCCACATTTTGCACCAAGGTAAGTTTGTATGTAAATATTACAATAATTTCATGTACATTCTTATATTTCAGCCTATTATATGTATATACTAGCTGATGTTGAAGTATAAATCGACTATTGGAAGAATGGAAATAAATAATAGAGAGAGATCCCGGTTGAACATTGGAAAAATCGAATAAAATAGATAGAGCGTAGCTAGGTCACATGTATGATGCCGAGTGCACATCATGTGTACAAGAAAGCTACGAGACACCTGTAGTAGCTAGGTCACATGTGTGATACGAGATGTATCCCATGTAGACAAGAGAGCTACGTGAAAGATAAATGTAGCTAGGTCGCATGCGTGATTCCAAGTGAAGGACACCATGTAGACAAGAGAGCTACGTGAAAGATAAATGTAGCTGGGTCGCATGCGTGATTCCAAGTGACGGACACCATGTAGACAAGAGAGCTACGAGACAAATCGGCTAGGTCGCATGAGTGGTACTAAGTGTTCACCATGTGTACAAGAGAGCCGAACTAAACGAAGTATGATGGTAGGGCTGTGTGCTGAAACCATTAAATATCGAGGATTGATCCGAATTGTTCAACGGGATGGTTTTGTGGTGACATTGTGGTTTGGACCTATACTTATGGTGAATGAAATATGGTGAAAATGATTTGTGGTATATACAAATATAAGATAAAATGAGGTTAGCATAAAGAATTTGTGAAAGAGTGAAATTAGCATTAAAACTGTTTTTAGATGGTAGCAGTGACGTGATTTTGAAAAATCACCAAAAATAGGAGGAATATAATTAGAGGTTGAATGAGATGTGAAATTAAAGTTTAATGAGTCTACTTTCATATAAAAGAAACAGAGCAAGCAAAGGAATTCTATATTTTGAGATATTTACAATTGTATGTGACTTGCTCAGGATGAATACGTGATCCCTGTTCCAACTTTGAAAAATCATTAAAAATTGTACAAAGCAAATTAAGAAATATAGTTTACATGCCTAAATTCCTTATTGAGACTATTTTAAATGAAACAGACTTCAGGGTTGTTTGAATTGTGTACTGAGAGAAATTCAATTTGTAGTGAACAGAGGTCAGATCAGTCGAGCTGTGTAACAGGGAAGCTTTAACTAATAAACTGTACTAATCGGCTGAACCAAAATTATAGAAAAAATTAGCAAAAATCTTTATGAGTCTAGATTCAGGGAAATTTTACGGATTTGAATTTCGAGTTTGGTAACTCGAGTTATGATTTATTTAGTGAATATGACGCAGCAGAGACAACTTAATCAAAGTGGAATGAATAGTGAAGTTAAAGTAGATGTACTTGAATTGTTGTGTAAACATGTTAGATTTTTTTTTTATTTGTATTTACATACTTACTTACTAAGCTATAAGCTTACTTTGTTTCTCTCTTTTGTCTTATAGTGTTCTTCGGCTTGCTCAGGAGTTAAGGATCGTGAAGATCTATCCGCACTATCCTACTTTAGGGTATTTGAACTAAACGTTTTGAATTATGGCATGTATAGTAGGCTTAATTATTTTGTTACGTGTCATATTTGTCTAGGTTTAAAATATTAGTTACAGTACTCGACCAGCTAATTTGTACAAGCCATTAAAGTTGGCTAATATTGTTCAAGACATATTTATATTTCGATTATGTTTAATGGTAGGTATTATGTTCTGGTAATACCTTGTATCCTGTTCCGGCGACGGTAACGGGTAAGGGGTGTTACAGTTTCATCTCATGAACACTTGACCGAATTTTTCCTAAACTAGCATAGCTTCACATCTATTTATAACATCATATAAATCCACATATATCTACATATCTACCCTAATTTTCTTTCACCTTTCTACTATTTCCATTCACAACATCAAAAGCACCATACTCATAGCATTTACCTCCCTCTAACCGTATGCCATTTAGTCACCTATTTAAGTAGAAAATTAACATATGGGATATAATAAGACATTGGCTACTAACTAGATTTTCACAAAAATTTAATAAAATTAACATGAGTCCTACCTTAATCAACCCCTTAGGATGGCTGAATGTCTTAGAAAATTTCCTCCTTCTTTCCCTAGCTTACGGCATTTGCAAGAGGAAGAAGATGAATACTTTCTCTCCCTTTCTTATTTTATTCATCTTTTTTTTATTAATTCCTTTCTTTAATTTATTTTAACCATTAACTAATATAAAAAAATTACAATAAAATTCAACTTAGTGGAAGAAGCATCATTGCTTGGCCGGCCACTACTTGAATTTTGGGCAATTTGACATGCAAACCCAAGCTTTCTCACCTTGTTGTTATTTGATCCTTACGATTTACCTATCATCTTTTCTAAGTTTCTCAACTAAGTCCTTTCAAGAAAATTCACATTCCTAAGACTAAATTAAAACATTAAATTTTCATACACACACTATCACAAATTAAATATATGAAATAAAAATTAAAGTAAATTTTTATGACTCGGTTTTGTGGTCCCAAAATCACATTCTGACTAGGGTCAAATTAGGACTGTCACAGTATTTCGGTCAAACTCTACTACCCACACGGCATAGGCAGCAAAATAAAACCCCCATTAGGCAAACCAGGACTCAAACTTTAGACCTCAGGTAACCATAGCACGCCACTTATCCCCTAGACCAGCATGCCCTTTTAGTCACGCTTTACCCATTTTTATTTAAAAGCCTACTGCCAAGAGACAGTGCTTAATCCTTTTAAAAAAATAAAACTTTTTGCACCTACCCAGGCTTGAACCCAAGACTTCTCAAACACTCCCAGAATACATAACCACTAAAGCAGACAAATTTTTATGTCACTTTCTTACACAGCTAAATATTTATGAGCAGCTTCCTAACTGTTCCCATACTCGACCCAATACTTCTAGGCCCAAAATTCAGGGCGTTACAGTTCTATACTCAAGACCTAATACTTCTAGGCCCAAATTCAGGGCGTTACAATTTTTCAAGAAAAGTTTAGGCGTTCTTCCTAAAGCAGAAAAGTGATGTGTTTTTTGCATTTAAGTCTTGGAAAATTATGATTGAAAAATAGACTGGAAAACAAATAAAATACCTTCGCACAGACAATGGCTTAGAGTTTTGTTCTGATGAGTTTAATAGACTATGCAAGTCAAAAAGGATCGAGAGACACTTGACAGTTCGTCATACTCCACAGCAAAATGGAGTTGCAGAACTAATAAATAGAATGATCATGGAGAATGTAACACCCCTTACCCGTACTCAAGGCTGGGACAGGGTACAAGGCATTACAGAACTTGCATATAAATGTTCATGCAAAATCGGGCCATAAAATTTCTTTCAATTCAAAAGTCATTCAAACATATGCAAAACGTTCCTTATATGGACCTACGAGGTCCAAAACATAATTGAGAATAGTTTGGGGCCAAACTAGAAACTTTAGAAAAACTTGGGAAATCTTCTTAAATACATAGTCACATACCCATGTGAGAAACGGGAACGCCCGTGTCCTCAGGTTGTGTAACTCTCTGACTATGACATCAACACCAAAATAAGGTCACACGGCCGTGCCACGCGCCCGTGTGACTAGGCTGTGTGGCCAAATAAAATTTAATGATTTTTCATAAAATGGTGCAGACTTCACACGACCAAAGTACATGCCCATATGGTTAGGCCGTGTCTCTCACACGACTAATACACACGCCCATGTCTTAGCCCGTGTGTTTACTACTGAGCATTCTAACTTGTAAAATTAAGGTGCAGGGGACACACGGCCAATCAACATGCCCATGGGGCCGACCGTGTGTCACACACGGCCTAGACACATGCCCGTGTGTTTACCCGTGTGAACAAATTCTAGGCTATTTTCCAAGCCTTTTTGCCACCCTTAAAGACTCATTCATTTATACATGTTCTCAGCATACAACAATCGCATTTAAATTACTTTAATATCCAAATCCATGATTAAATTATGCCCCTAATGCCTCTATGCACTATCACAATTTTTATAGGCATTTCTTAAGTTTTTCATACTAATTCATAACCTCTAGGTTTTTATATCCTTCTTTTCAACTTTACACATTACTAACATTGCTGTAGTCATAGTTATTAATCATGGACACTTCTCCAAATAAACATGCTATACCTTACATCCATCATTTACAAGCAGCTACATTAACATGAACACATTACCTGCATACATGATTAATAAGGGTTACAACCTAGTAGTAAAATATGAGCCATATCTCATGGCCATATACAAAATGATTCATCAACCATCATGAGCGATTACACTTGGCTAATTTAAATGACACATATAACCAAAAGATAAGTTACCATATACATGCTATTATATCAAAATGAATAGTTCTTTTATACCCAAAACGAGATTGCTAATAGTGTGATCAAACTCCCACCGTCCTTCAACCTTCACTAGCCGAAAAGCTCTATAAGACAGGGAAAAGTAAAAAGGAGTAAGCATTACATGCTTAGTAAGTTCATATAACAGAAAGTAAACTTACCGATCATTTTAAATACATAATCACAATAAGCCATGTTACCCATCAATTATAAACAATTTTCCGTAAACACATGCACTTAAGGAACAAGTTAGTCACATAACTTTTCAAGATCCATAGATGACCTCATCACATCATGTACACATTCAATTTCGTATTTCTCATGTCATTTACAAATGTTTTATCCGGTGAATCATTGAATTCCCGATGGATATTTCGTCACTTAGTACGCTCTGGGTGTACTATTATATTAACCACCAATTTATCTCCAGTAGTACCTTATCCGGTACACTCTCAAGCCAAATCTCTTACACAGAATTACCAGTCCAGGCAAAATTCTAGCTGTACCAAGTACTCTAAGGGCTTTGTTGGATTACCAGTCCAGGCTAAATCCTTTATATGACAAAGAATTCCTTACAGAGTCTAATCTGGACTACCAGTCCAGGCTAAATCCAGTCAACTAGGATTACCAGTTCAGGCTAAATCCTAATTAAAACGTATACTCGATAGGTTCATTTCAAGATTACCCATCCACGCTAAATCCTTTCCATAACGAGATCAATAGATTACCTGTCCAGGCTAAATCCTTTCTGCAACACATGTAGTATCCCATTTCTTGTGAGAAGTGACCTATCCTTTGGAATTTCATATTCACACGGATTCTAACCCATTTTTCAATCAATTTCATGGTTATGAGCATTTTCATACAATTCATTATTTATATATTCCACATTCAATTTAACATAAAAATTAAAGTCAACAAGCATAAGCATCTAGTTAGGTTACACGAACTTACCTGAATGATGTCTCGGGTTTGGATTCTGACTATTCCAAAACCTTTTATTTTCCACGGTCGACTTCCGAAATTGGTCTTTTCGAGTCTATATAAACAAATTAAATTATTAATTCATCACATTCTTCAATTTCATCCTGGAAACAACCTCTATGGCAAATTACCTTTTACCCCTAACTTTACACATTTTTACATTTTAGTCCCTAGGCTCGTATAATAAAATACATGCATTCCCTTGATTTCCCAAGCCTAGCCAAATTATATTCTAGCTTATAACAACCCACATTTTCCTTTATTTCACTTTTCTACTACCCACTTTCACATCTTTTACAGCTTGGTCCCTTTTTAGGTGTTTTCATGGAAAACCACTTGACCAAAGATGTTTATCATACATCAAACTTTCATATTCCTCTATAAAACACAAAAATACAAACATGTCACACATGGGTAAGTTTTTGAACATGAACTCTAGCTAAAAATAAGGGTAGAAATGGCTAGAGCATGCTTCAAGGATCTCAAAAATATAAAGAACATTAAAAACGGGGCTAGGGAGCACTTACTATCAAGCTTGAAATGTTAAAAACCCTAGCTATGGAGCCCCTTGAATTTTTGGCACACCATTAAGAAGATGGACAACATTTTTGCTTGATCTTTTCCCTTTTTATTCTTTAATTAACCAAGTAACCAAAATGTCCTTAAGGCATTTCTTTAAAATTTTACCCATGCATGCCTATTTTTGTCCAAATTTTTAGAACTTGGTCAAATTACTATTTGAGGACCTCTAATTTATAATCCAACTCAATTTCATGCTAATAGCTTCTAGAACTCAATTTTTTACATATTTTTCAATTTGGTCCCTAATGTCAAATTAAGCATCTTAGGCATAGAATTTCTATTTCAGATATGTGGTTTTGAAACCACTGTTCCAACTAGGCCCTAAATCGGGATGTTACAGAGAAGATTCAATGTATGTTGTCAAATGCCAACTTACCAAAGTCGTTTTGGGCAGAAGCAACCTCTACTGCATGTTTTTTGATCAATCGATTTCCATTCATTGCCATTGACAAAAAGACTCTACAAGAGGTATGGCTAGTAATCCTACTAATTATTCTGATTTAAAGATCTTTAGGTGTCCTGTGTATGCTCATGTTGATAATGGAAAATTGGAACTGAGATCCATTAAATGTGTTTTTTTTTTGTTATAAAGCTGGTGTAAAAGGGTAAAAGTTATGGTGTCCTAAAAATAAAAAACTTGTGATTAGCTGTAACAGTCCAGTTTTGACTCTAGTCGAAATAGTGGTTTTGGGACCACATATCTGAGTTAGAAAAATATTTTTATATTATTTTTCGTGCCTATTATAAATGAATTGATATATGTGAAAGTCTCGAGTGGAAATTTAATTGTTTCTATGTTTAATTTGTAAAAATGACCTAATCGCGTAAAAGGTAAAAGCTGTGTGCTAGTTATTAAAAGTGCTTAGTTGACTTGGCTTTATATTTGAGAGGTCCTTATGTGGTTATTAAGCCATTTCCTTGTATAATGGACATTTATGACCATCCATTAAATTGATTTTAAGTGATTTAGTAAGGTTAAATTTGGAAATTTATTATTAAGTTTATATTAATAAAACAAAAGCCACAATTCATATCATTTTCATCCCATTTTGTCAAAACAAAAGAAAGAAAGGCTAGGGTTCTTGTGTTTTGATATTCGGCTACTTCCAAACTAAATTAAGGTATGGTTTTGACTCGATTTTTGATAATTTCTACATTTTTGTGATCATTGTTAAGTGTTCTAGCTAGCCCATGCTTAAACTCATGAGATTGTTGATGATTTGGAAATGTACCATGTATGAATTCATGAGCTTGGTGATGTTATATGTTGAAATATGAAAGCTTGATGTTGGGTTTACATGTATTGTCTTTGAATTTTTGGTGAAATTGAGTAATTTGGACTAAATTGTAAAAATGTTATTTTGAGGGACTAAAATATGAAATAAATGAAATGTATGGATTTGTATGAGAGCTAGGAGAATTCGTCCAAGCATGAGTATATTCAAATTTAGTGTATTTGGTGATTTGGTGAATTAGGGACTAAAGTGTCGAAATGTAAAAATGTGAGGGCTAATTTTGCAAAATGCCCTAATTGTGTGTATATGGATTGTTTTGAATGATTTGGTGAATAAAAGGGTTTATTTTGAATACATATAGATCAAAAAAAGAGGAATTCGGATTTAGACCGAGGGAAGTCGAAGATTGTTGAATAAACGTTGAAGTCGACAACTTCGAGTACGAGGTAAGTTTGTACATAATAAATGTTGTTAAAGATATGTTTTATTGCGAGGGTAATGCATAAATTGTATAGATATTTGATTACATTTTGAGTATAATGATATTTGATGATGATTGGCACTAAGTGTACGGTTTAATATAGCTTCGGCTATAAATGGCACTAGTTGTGCGGTTTAATATAGCTTCGGCTATAAATGGCACTAAGTGTAAGATACCGATTTATTCTCGGTCAATTGAGATGGCACTAAGTGTGCGGGATCATTCTAGCTTCGGGTAATCTCTAAGCACTAAGTGTGCGGATATTTAAGGCGATTATGATCTTTGGAATGTTTTAAAGTGCTCAAACAAAAGGTGAGATTGAAAATGAATAAATATGAAATTATTCTGGTAAGTTTGTTACCTATGAGGTAAGTGGTAAAATGATTGAATATGTAAAAACATATAGTTGGTGTTGCCCTGAATTTGATGGATTAGTTGAGATGTTATAAGTATTTATGTGATGATGTTTCATATTTCTTATTGTTAATATTTTAGTACGAGCTTACTAAGCTTTTGAAAGCTTACTTGGTGGGTGTTTGCATTGTTTTATAGATTTCAAGGCTGTTACAAGCTCGGGGATTGTCAAGAATCGTCGCCACACTATCGAACCTCATTTTGGTACTTTTGAAATTTTATATTTTGAACTATGCCATGTATAGGCTAATAGTTAAGGAAGTATGTTTTGTGATGTATATATATATTTAGCCATGTGATTTGGCTAGTTTGTGTGTGAATTCAAAGTTGAGAATGGTTTACTGTAACGCCCCAATTTTCGGGACTTCTGTTAATTTTGGTGAATTTTGGAATTTTTGTGTTTTGACTGTTTGGCGTAGGTTTAATTATGTTAGTGGGCTCTAGAAGGCCCAAGCTTAAGCTAAAACCTGGTAATTTTAGGTGATTTTAATCCATAAGAGGAAAAGGGGGTTTTGTTAATGAGGGTCTTAAATATTATTTGGGTAAAATAAGACATAAGGAAGCAAGTGGCAAAGTGGCATGTGACGCCACTGGCAAGGCTATAAAAGTGGCGTGTGGATGCTAGGGAGAGCTGAGGTTCAAGTCACAATGACAACATATTAAGGGAATTATTATTTTTATGTTCAGAAAAGGTAAGAAGTGGAACTGAAGTGAAAGTCTGTCAGGAGAGGATTTAGGAGTTGATAAGGGATAGGATTTAGGAGTTGATAAGGGATAGGATTTAGGAGCAGATAAAGGAGGAAATCTAGGAGCTGATCAAGGAACAAGAGGTGTCCGACCAAGGGACTTTAGCATGGGAATTTCGGCTAGGGTTAGTGCCAGTATAAATTCGGCATTAGTGGTAAGTGGTGCCATTTCCTGACCATTCTCTTCTTCTTTTCTTTTTCTCTTCTCTCCATCCACTTATTCTTTTCTTCTTCTTTTCCCCATAGCCGAATCCTTCAGCCACCCTACTCTACACCACCTTCCTTCCATTATTTTTAAGACTATAGCCGATTGCTTCAAATCCCGAAATCCCGAAAACTTGACCCCTTTTGTACCGATTTTTCCCTAGCCAAATCTCTTATTTTTCTCATCATCTTTGGCCGATTCTATCAACCTCTAAACCCCAGGTTTCTATGGACAATACCACAAGTAAAAACCCTCATATTTTATCTTTCTCTACACTTTTGCAAAAAGCCGAAACTCCCACACCATCCTAGGGACATAGCCGAATACTGAGATCACTGAGGTCTCGACTTTTGTTATCGTTTGAGGGCTTAGAACTGCATCAGAATCAAGTAGGAACTAAGGGGGAACATTGACTGGAAGAATCGGTGGTAAGTCTTTCCAACTTAGTCTATCTTGCGTATTTTAAGAAAAGCCGGAATCCCTAAAAGGTTAGGGAGGTTGTCGCTTTTTTGGACTTGTAGCCCTAAGGGGTTATGATAATAGTATTATTTTGGTAATAGTGTGATTAAGGGGCTGTTGATCAAGGGCTTGGACAAGTGGAGCGAACGGATCTGGATCGAGACACTATTTTCGGCAAAGGTAGGAACGCTAAGGCCTAAGGTGTTGTTGGCCGAATATGGTAAGAAGTTAATATGTAGTTCATTTTGGTAGTAAGATTAACGTGGTAGTATTATAATTGTAGGCAGTTCGTGCGTAGATCTCGTCAGCGAATCGTCATAAAATAGGTGTGTAACTAACACCCTCTCATAGACTAGATCGGCAAAAGCCGAAAAGCTGAAATACCGAAAAGTTGGTATTTTGGGAATTTGCGAGTGTGCGAATGCTCGTAAGATAGTTGGGTTTGTATGTTTGGTATTCTGAAGGTAATAAACTGCAGTACGTGCGATTACGTGCATTTTGATAACTTGGGCTTAATGGGCCAAAAATCGGGTTCATGGGCCAACGGGCTCAATTTGGTAAGTATGCGCGGTAAGTATTCTGATAGTATGTAAATGGATAGGATATGCATGAAAACCCTGGATAGGATATGCATGAAAACCCTAAAAGTAGCTAAATTAATACAATACCCTTATGTATGGAAAATTACCATGATACCCCTAGGTGTAAATGACCAATATGCCCCTAGGGTTAATTTTGTCTGAAAAGTATGTTGATTTAAATCTGTATGATGTATGCCATGAAAGAATATTTGTTGCATGGGGACATGGGTTATATTATGAAGGAAGCGTCCTGGTGGCTATGCCACAATTATCTGATCTGGTGGCTCTGCCACATATATCTGTTCTGGTGGTTCTGCCACGATTATCTGTATCCGGTGACTCTATCACATTATCTGTTCTGGCAGCCATGCTGCATAATTCTGTGGCGTGTAGCGGTTGGGTGGGTCGAGTAGTCTCCCCACATGGTGAAAGGTTGGTAAGGGGGTGTATGTGGTTGGTTATGGGTTGGGTTCTGCATATACATGAAATATCGATCCGATCATTATGGGCTTATGGGCTTAATTTCGTGATTCGCTCAGGCTAAGGCCAATTTATTTCATTTTCGTGGTTTGAACCGATATGGGCTATGGTTGGGTTAATTTTACACACTGAGTTTCCCCAAACTCATCCCCTATTTTCATCCATACAGGTAATCCCCAACCATAGTGGGCTTGGAGTTGCGAGGGATTCAGAGTGGCCACTCGTTCTGCAATATGGATTTCTTCTGGTGATTTGGACTTCAATTTTCTTTACTTTGATGATTTGGGTTTTGTTATGTAATAAGGCCGCTTATAATTTTTTTTTTGGGTTTTGATTTATAACTTATCATGATGATCTTAAATTATATTAACTATCAAAATGGGCTAGATCTAGGGTTCGTTTTCCAAAAACATAAACTGATTTCAAAGTAACACGATCTCGAACAAGGCTTCTATTGTGATAACGTTTTCCCAAAATTAAATATGCTTTATTTTAAAATGAACATAATTACAATGGTAACTTAAAAGAAATACACGATGTTGGAGTGTGGCAAGGGTGGTGTGCATGTCTAGGATTGGATCCGAAAGAGCTTGGTACTTAAGCAGTCCGATGGACTCACCTCTTCTTTTTCGGTTTCCTACCTGGTGCACAGCTTCCATTCACTTTAACCCTTAATGAATTAATCCTTTGAACATCAAGTACGATTTTCTGAACTTAGAACGGAAAAATGTTTTTAACATTTTTGATGTGGCACGTCGGATCCGGTCATAACGTCTAGGCTGGGTTTGGGGTGTTACATTTATGGTATGTGATGTTAATATGCTATTGTGGTATGTTTTAGTTGGACAAAAGAAATGGTAAATATCAGTAAGTTTTGGTAGATTTAGTTTGGTTTTGGATGATGAATAGAAGGAAATGTTTTGGGTATAAATATACATTGTGTTTAGTATGAATTGGTAAGGTTAATGAGTAGAGAAATGGTTGATATTGTTATGTTATAAATGATGAATGCCATAGCATAAAGATTAGCTGAATTGGAGGTAGAATTATGCTTGTTTAAATTGCTTGTAGGATTGACTCAAAAAGGGGTGGCAAGTTGGCTTAAACCAAGCCTGCATTGTGCCTCACGGTCAGGGAACACGGGTGTGCTTTATGGTCGTGGGCTTAAGTCAGTAGCTAGCTAAGTATCACATGACTATTGCACACAGGCATGTCTGTTGGCCGTGGGGAAAAGTTAGTATGCATGCTCTATTTTGCCATGTCTTTGACACACGAGTGTGTCTAGGCCGTGTGAGGCACACGACCTGATTACACGGGTGTGTGACCTTTTAAAATTGGAAAATTTCTTATAAGTTTGGAAACTTTCATATGTTATCAATTTGATCCCGAATGCATGTTTCAGCTTTGTAGACTTGATTTTATGTGAATATTGAATGTGAACAAATGACTTTATTAGTAATGAAATGATATTTGTTGTATGGTGGTTCTGATTTGAGTTATAAGTTAGGTAATGCCTCTTAACCTATTCCAGCGACAGTTAAGGGTTAGGGGTGTTACATTAGCAAAGATGTTGTTTTTGATAAACTGCTATGCTACCCAACTTATCTCTTAAAGACTCTTCCAATAAAGAAAATCAAAAGCAGGTGGAACATCAGATTAATACAAAGTCGACTCCTCAAGCCAGTACAAAAATTGAGAATACAGTTGCTTCTCACCACAATACTCTATCGCCAAAAATAGAACTAGAAGAGAAATTAAACCTCTAAAAAAGTATGTCAAGGTTGATCTAGTTGCTTATGCTTTAAATGTGGCTGAAGATATAGATGCAAACCAAGAGCCATCTAATTATTCTAAAGAGGTTAGCTGTGAAGACTCAGAAAAGTGGATGTTTGCTATGCAAGAGGAAATGGAATCACTCCACAAAAACAGAACATGGGATCTTGTGAAACTTCCTAAAGGTAAAAAGGTTGTTCATTGTAAATGGGTGTTTAAAAAGAAAGAAGGGACTCTAGGAGTTGAAGAACCCAGATATAAAGCAAGACTTATTGCAAAGGGTTACAGTCAAATTCTAGAAGTGGACTTCACAGATGTGTTCTCCCCAGTTGTGAAGAATAGTTCGATCTGAGCTTTGTTTGGTATTATGGCCATGCATGATTTGGAGCTTGAATAGTTAGATGTAAAAACTACATTTTTGCATGGAGAACTTGAGGAGGATATTTACGTGCAACAACCAAAGGGTTTTACAGTCTCAGAAAAGGAGGACTATGTTGCTAAAAAAGTCCCTTTTACGGTTTGAAACAGTCACCAAGATAGTGGTACAAGAGGTTTGATTCCTTTATGACTTCTCATGATTTCAAAAGAAGTAGTTTTGATAGTTGTGTTTACTTTAAGAAAAATAGTGATGGTTCTTTTGTGTATCTACTTCTTTATGTTGATGACATGTTGACAGCAGCAAAAGGTAAAGGAGAGATGAGAAAGCTCAAAGCCCAACTAAGTGAAGAATTTGAGATGAAAGATTTGGGACCAGCAAAGAAGATACTTGGTATGGAGATTCTAAGAGATAGAAAAGCAAGTAAATTGTACCTAAGTTAGAAAGGGTACATTGAAAAAGTTCTTTGCAGGTTCAATATGTAAAGTGCTAAGCCTGTTAGTACTCCTTTAGTAGCCCATTTCAGACTTTCATCGGCTTCGTCTCCATAATCAGATAATCAAATTGAGTACATGTCATATGTTCCATACTCTAGTGTAGTGGGATCTCTCATGTATGCTATGTTTTGTTTACGTCCATATCATATGTAGTCATTGTAGTTAGCAGATACATGGCAAATCCCAGTAAAGAACATTGGAAAGTAGTTCAATGGATTTTAAGATACTTAAGAGGTACTATTGATGTTTGCTTACAGTTTGGAAGAACTAGAGATAAAGTCATTAGATATGTTGATGCTAATTTTGCTGGAGACCTTGATAGAAGAAGATCTTTCATAGGTTATGTCTTTGCAATCGGAGGTTGTGCAATCAGTTGGAAAGCCACTTTGCAAACTACAGTTGCTTTGTCTACCACAGAAGCTGAGTACATGGCGATTACTAAGGCTTGTAAAGAAGCTATTTGGTAGAAGGACTCTTTAGTGAACTCAATGAAGACCTTCAAATCAGTACAGTATTTTGTGACAGTCAGTGTGCAATCTTTGTTACAAAAGATCAAATGTTTCATGAAAGAACAAAACACATTGATGTTCGGTATAATTTTGTTCATGATATTATTGCTCATGGAGATATTGTTGTGAGCAAAATTAGTACTCAAGAAAATCTTGCAAATATGATGACTAAGTCACTTCCTATAACCAAGTTTGAGCATTGCTTATATCACACCCCAAACTCGGCCTGGAGATTACGGCCGAATCTGGCATGTCACATCGAAACTACATTCAAAAACCGATTTTGTCGATAAAAGTTTATTTCTCAGTTTCAGAACCCGTTTTATTATTATTGTCATTCCATCAAGATGTTTACTTAAAAGTTGTCTTTGTTTTATTCAGTTATTTAAAAAAAAATGAGGAAGCTTCTAAAGTTTAGATTTGAAACGTGTGATTTTCTTGAAAACATTTTGTAACACCCCTCGCCCTCATCCGACGCCGGGACGGGGTTCGAGGTGCTACCTGACTTTTACTAACACTTCCATACTAAACAGGGCCATGAAATCTCAAATAATTAAAAACTTTTCTTTTCACATGCAATCTGTCCCTTATGAGAGCTTATGCATTCGGGGCGGTTCAGGACCCAATCGAGAACTCATGAAAACTTAGAAAAATCTCTTGCGTTAAGGCTTCACACGCCCATGTGCTCAAGCCGTGTGGCCAGAAATAGGCTAATTATCAAGCCTTTTGTCACTCTCACACCACATGCATAGATACATACTTATCCAATAACATACAACGTGGCATAAATGAGCTCTTAAACATCTACAAACATGTTATGCTCAAGTTATTTTCTTATGCAATAAATATTATAGAATTTGCCCATATCATTACCACATACTAGACATAACTATCATTACATCACAAACCATTCATGAAGCATTATTAACTATTTACTAATCACTTAATCCTGCATTAGTTACTAGCTCATCAATGAATCTCAATTCAATCTCTAGGTATACATGTTGTAAGCCACATCACAATAGATAATAACATACATGCATAAGAATAATCATATGGGCCCATAATGTCATTAGCCGACATAGGCCAATTTACATGACTAATACTACCTTAATAACAAGCCAATGCCTTTGGCTAAATCATAATATTACATACTCACATTAAAACCCTATACATGCCATAGACTCGAATCACTTGAGTTTACTTATCCGATAACGTTAACTCGATAGGGTGATAATATCTCTGACGGCCTCCAACCCGAGCTAACCTGGAAACTCTAGAAAACATGGGAAAGAAGGGGGGGTAAGCTTTCGCTTAGTAAGTTCATATGAAAACAATAAGCAACTCATTAACTTGTTTTATCAATGTTTACAACATATTTTCAAGTTCACTACAAGCTGTCTTTCTGAGCAATGGTCACTAAATTATTTATATCTGGAGGTACGAAACTCCGAATTAAGTTCCGTTAATTTTCCCAGAAACTAGACTTATTTTCCTTTCTTTCATAAAATTTCCAGAATTTTTCGTTAAATCCAAATAGTACAGTTTATTAGTTAAAGTCTCCCCTATTTTAGGGTATGACCACTCTGACCCCTGTCCACTACAAACCGAATTTCTCCCTGTACAAAATTCCAACGACCATGCCGTTTATTTACCATAAAAATAGACTCAATAAGGAATCCATTCATGTAAGGTATAACTCTTAATAATGTTTTTACAATTTTTGGTGAATTTCTAAAGTTAGAACAGGGGATCTCGAATTCATCCAGACCCTGTTTCACAAGAATTCAAATATCAAACAATATGGAATTCTTTTTATTCCTCTGTTTCTTTCATGTGAAAATAGACTCATTAATCTTTAATCCCATATTTTATTCTGCCTCTAACTCATTTTCCACTATTTTTAGTGTATTTTCAAAGTTACACTACTGCAGTAACTCAAATGTGTCAAGGCTAAATTACTCATTCATGATCATTGTTCATAATATTAATACAACACCATTTTATCCATCATGGTAAGAACACATATTATGCATCATAGATCATCACATATCAAGGCATTCTCATAGGATTAGTATACATACTTGCACAACTCGTAACATAACTCGAGTGCATACTCACCAATGACTTACCTCATTGAGACCATCATTAACTCTTTCCTTGGATTGCCCGTTGAACACTTGGAATACTAATTAGATACTGGAAAAGCCTTTGCACATAAGTGCCTCAATTGTAGCTAAAGCTACCTCATATCTCATGACATTTCAATGCTCACTCTCGAGCTAGTCATCTAGACTCATAATTCCTAGTGACATGTCACTCGTATCCTATTCTATTCCTAAGGTTCAAACGGGATTTTTCCTCGTCTATTAAGGCTTTGTCTTATCATATTTCTATTAATTACATACACATTAATATCTGTACAATCCATGTAATGATAACATTTAAATACATGTATAGCATGGTATTGTTTACATACGAACTTACCTCGATACCACAAATGTGAAAAGGACATACTCGTCCATAAATCGATTTCTTTCCGTTCTAGGTCCAAGTCTCAATTTTCATCATCTATAACATCACATTTAGCCTACCAATCAGTCACAATATTCATATGGGTCTAAAAATCATATTTTTTACAAATTTTCATTTTGACCCCAAAACTTTTACATATTTACACTTTTGCCCCAATGCTCGTAAATTAATTTTATTCAATTTCTATAAGGTTTAAGACATGCTGAACATTTTCTCTTCTATGGCAACTCCAAATTTTCACTAATTCACACACTTATGACCAATTTGTAACTTTCACAATTTAACCCCTTTTGACATTTTGCCAAAATTCATTGAATAAAACTCATATTTAACACATCAAACATTCATTATCCACTATAAATCATCAAAACACAACCATATCATGAATGGGTAAATTTTAAACTCTAATTTCTCTTCAATCAATTGGTAGAAATAGAAAATTTAAGCTTCGGGATCTCAAAATACGAAAATCATTAAAAGCGGGACAAAAACCGTACCTATATAAGCCATAAAAGCTTGGCGAATGGAGCTCATCCATGGCTTCTATTTTCTGTTCTTTCCACGGTTGAAGAAGAAAGAATGAAAAAATGATAGCTTTTATCATTTGTCTTATTAGGTTATTTTAATTAATTTACAAAATTACCCTTTTATTTCAACCAAATTTCAAAAATACCAAACAAATATCCATTCACTAACTTATTAAAGGAATAATTGTCACATAAGGACTTTCAATTTAAAACTCATAACAATTAGGCACCTCATATATAAAGAACTCAACTTTTGCACTTTTTACAATTTAGTCCTTTTGACTAAATTGAGTGCTCAAACGTCAAAATTTTCGAATGAAATTTTTACGAAATATTTTCATAAATTTATAGACTATAAAAATATAATAAAAATAATTTTTTTTCTCGTCGGGTTTGTGGTCCCAAAACCACTGTTCCGACTAGACCCAAAATCGGGCTATTACATTTCTTCCCCCCTTTAGGGATTTTCGTCCCCGAAAATCTTACCAGAAAAAGTTGTTCTCTACTTTCACGAGTCACTTATATCTTTTTCTCACAACTTACAAAACAATTCCACACAAGCTCATACTTAAGATTTCCTATAGCTTTTCCATAGTTGAGGTATAAACCTCGGAGCTCAATTTGAAACACCGAGTGACATTCTTGGAACTATAAACTTAGAAACATACAACTCAGTCACATCGGTTGAATAATATATCTGTACATACTAAAATAATCATGCAGACTTCCATCATCAATCTTTCACAATTCAACTTGCATCTCTCCTTTTTCCTGGAAATGAGAGACATCCCGATACGAAATTCATAACAGTCCTTTATCATTTTCTTCCCACTGTCATCACTGACAATAATAATCTCGAATACATTTGATATTCGGCTTTACCCTATAGACAATTCGACATCCTTTGAACGAATAAACAAGATATCTTTGTGAACTCAGACTCAATTCTCTGATACCCGAGTTTATCAAGATCTTGAAATCTTACTCTGAATTAATAGTAATAGAAACCAGAAATCAAATCCTCCCTGCAATTCCAAATTAAAAGTCGAATCATGCTGTACTTGTTTAATTTACCACTTATAGCCACATTTCTATACTCTGATCATCAACTGTTTAGAAACTTTACTAACATGAATCAAATGATTCCAACTTCATAGATGTGGTCTTTTATTAATCGGGATAACTATACTTATAACATCTCTCGAACAAGAGAAATCCAACTAATATGTTTCCATAACATACTTTCAAGAATAAAACCCCATCATTTCGACATTGTCGACTACTTACCAAAGAACACGTAACGGTATTCTCGAACCAGAGAATAAACTTAAATGCACATAACTCAGATTTACTTTTGCAGAATAACCATTCTTTACCCCAGAGATTTTAAAGAAATCTCGACATTGAAATCCCCACACTTCTATGGTCGAGCCAGACGCTTAATCATAACAGATTCTAATATCGCAAGTCAAATATTACTAGTAAAGATTAACCAAGCTTGATAATTCTCGAAACAAGAACGATAGAAAAGCTAATATAAGAAATTCCAAGATATAAAGACTATACCAGAAATCTGAGAATATAATCCAAAAGAAAATAATAAAGATGATCCGAAAAATCCCTCAGAGAAAACCAGAAGGAAACTACTGTCTGTATGCTTTAGAATTTCTCATAATAGAGATAATATAATTCTCGCATATATAAACCATAATCAATAGAACATCAGAATAATCTTACATAGATTTTTACTGTCAACTTCATTCCAATATATCAGAATAGAAATCTGAAGAGATGGGGAAATGTAGATCATAACTAACTGGACCAATAGAACTTTTCATCTAATATCACAGTCTCCAGCATCCTCACACAGTAGAATTCCCACTCGAAAGGGATAACCATACGTATTCCCCAGAATAGAGGAAAACATAGAATACTCAGAAGAGAAAGATAGCCATCACTTTTGTTTAATTGAATTCGTCATACTCAGACATCTGTGCAAGTCCGACATTATTCCTCTAACTAATTCTGTCTTCGCTAATCTCATACTATTCCATTTTTGTACTCTTCAGTTTCACTTTTGCAAGCTTATGCAACATATCTCTCGAGAATCTCATCGTATAAATCTATTCTGGTAAGGGGCGAAGATTGTAAAGCCTCTAAACTTTTGACTCTCAAGCAAATACATATTCAACAACAGCATAGCTTTACGCATACTGATTCAAACATTTCAAATTTCCAACTTGTTATAAACATATTTTCACATATCTCAGTAATACATGTAACTTTATTTCATACGAATATTAGCTAAACATAAGTGAATTTATCATAACTCAAACTTTCATTTCTTTTTCTCGAATTACCCTTAATGTTTTATCAAATTCCCATATTTAGTCTTAATCACTTGCCAATATTTATCAAATTGGAGAACGTCTTATGGTTTTGAGTACATCGCTTACTTGATGCCATAGTTCAACTATGGTCTTGTACTAGCTCTCATCCATCTGTGTCGATGCCGTGTCCCGCATGTGTCTTACATCGACACATGTAACCGTGCTTGACGCATGTCCCGGACATGTCTTACACTAGCACATCTCGTAGCCGACGCATGTCCCAGACATGTCTGACACTGGCTATCTGTGACATCCCAAAATTGACCATGTCGGGAAGTGGTTTCGGGACCGCTAAACCGAGTCACCGACATGTTCGAACGTAATATTTATTGTCTAGAATATGTGAAAATGCATGTGTGAATTTTGAATTCTTTGATTTAGTTAATTTGATTGTGAATTGAAAGAAAAAGGACTCATGTGAAAGGATTTAAATAGATGTGGCTAATTTTAGGAGATTAATAAAAAGGATGAAGTAAAATAAATGGACTTGCATGTCAAATAGCCCATTCCTAAGGGTAGTGGCCAGCCATGTCAAGAGTGATGGGCAAGGGAAAACATGTTTCAAACATGTTTAGCTAATGGATTATGCTTGAAAGAATAAAGAAATGAAATTGAAAAAAATAGGATATGATGAAAACAAAAGAAAAAAAAGTGTTCATTCTCTCATTTTCTCCTTGCTTGGCCGAATATACTAAGAAGAAAGGGGGGGAAAAAGCTTGAGAAAATCAGCCATGGGAGCTTACTAGACTAAGGTGTTTTGATACAAGAAGGTATGTTTTATGCCACTCTTGAAAATGCATGCATGATTTGGAGGATTGGTTCAAAATTTTCCTTGAATCTCAAATCAAAACTAAGTTGTTAGGTGAGTTAAATTTCGGCCATGCATGTTGTTTTCCTTGGTGAGTGTTTTGATGTTGTTGTGATGAAAGCATGGAGATGAGTGAGTTCGAATGTTTAACAAAAAGGAAATTTTGTGCCATTGAGTTCTTGTTGTTATGTGTGTGTGTGCATGAGTATTCGGCCATGCATGTTGTCTTCCTTGGTGAGTGTTTTGATGTTGTTGTGATGAAAGCATGGAGATGAGTGAGTTCGAATGTTTAACAAAAGGAAATTTTGTGCCATTGAGTTCTTGTTGTTATGTGTGTGTGCATGAGTATTCGGCCATGTTATAGAATTTATGTTGCAAAATGATTAATGCTTAATGAGATGTATAATAGTACTTGTGAATGAGCTTGAGAGTATTTAAACAATTAGACATGAAAAGGGTGGTAATGAGGCTGAAAAATTGTTGGATGGTTAATTGGGTAAGGAATGAAGCATTCGGCCATATGGGGTATAAATGGGCATAGGTGTTAAATACCTTGTATTGGAAACTTTGATAAATAAGTAGCAATAAATTAAGATGAGATTGAGTAAATTTTCAGCTTAGTTGTGTTAAGTATTCAGCAATAACCATAATAATGCATGTGAATGCCGTATGTTTGTGTTTGATGGAGAGGTAAATTGTTTGATTTAGCTCAAGAGCAAAGGGGAACTAGATTGGACAAAGGAAAGGAGAAAGCAAACGAGTAGCCGATTTGGAACCGTTCTACCCCAAACAAAGTAAGTCATTAAGCACATATGTTTGATATTGCTTAAATGATTGGAAAATCTATGCAATTGTGTTTAATGGAATGCTATATATGTATAAATGAAATTCTATGTGTATGGAGTGAGGATAATTGTTGAATGTAAAAGAAATAGTGGAATGTGTAGAAAGTTTGCTTTCGGCACTATGTGCGGGCAATACGTGTGTATGGTGACGAGATTGGCACTAAGTGTGCGTGTTGGAAATATATGGCACTAAGTGTGCGTGTTGGAAATATAAGGCACTAAGTGTGCATGCTGGAAAAATACGACACTATGTGTGCAAGCTGGAAAAATACTGACCTTTGGGTGTGCGAGCTCGAAGGGTATGGCAATCGTGTGTGCGGGCTTAAATTGCGTGGCACTAAGTGTGCGAAATCGAGTGGTAAGCACGTGTGTGCGTACTCTATATATATGGAGGGTGTGTCTCCATTGAATTGAGTATGGACAGCGGATCGGGTAAGTACCTCGAGCTCATGACGAATAGAGAATACGTTCATGCTTGGGGTTGAATTTGGTAAGCCTTAAATCTATGTGATGATTGAAATTGTATGGTTGTGCTGGAAAATGAGTTAATGTGTAAAATGCTTCGATTATCTTGTTGTGTAGAATATGAAATGTGGATGTATGACTTGGTACGAGATTGGACCGAAAGGTCCGAGGTACTATGGTATAGATTCGATATGGATGAGTACCTAGCCTCGTTTGTTGTACATGTTGTAGTAACTTTATCAGTGGATTGATGAATGCTTATGACTTCTCGAGTTGTAAACTCACTCGGTGTTTTCTTGTCACCCATTTTAGGTCTCTCAGACTCGTATTGTTTGCGTGATCGGGACCGTCGTTGAAGTCATCACACCGGCTGAAATCTTGTGGTATTGTTTTCGTTGTTGAAGAACATTTGGCATGTATAGGCTATTATATTTTGTCGAATTGTGGGTTGTAAACTTTAAGCCATGTGAAAATGGCCTATGTGGTCGTCGAGTGGGATGCTAGAACCTATAGCCACGAGTCTTAGAAACTCTAATTTTGATAAGGTGGCCATAATTTGTGTCATGTATGATGGATGATTAAGGCCAAGGAAAGATTCATGAAATTGGCATAGTCATCGCAGTAACTGTTGCGGACAGCAGCAGTGAGATGAGATTGAAAATCACTAAAAATAGTAGAAGTAGAATTAAATAGTGAGTAAATTATGAAATTGAACCTTGATGAATCTATTTTTATATGGACGAAACGAAATGACCATATGAGCAGTATACTGAGAAATATTAAAGTTCTCGTGAGACAGAGCCAGAACGGTTTCTGGGTCCCCTGTTGCGACTTTGAAAATTTACCATATATTATCCAGAAAGAATTAGGAGTCATGCCTTATATGTACAGATTCCATTTTGAGTCTAGTTTCATTAGAAACAAACGGCACCAGTATTAAAGCTCTGTACAGAGAGATATTAAAGTTGTAACGCGCAAAGGTCAGAGCAGTCGATCCCTGTAACATGGGTGACTTTAACTAATAAACTGTACCAATTGGCCTAACCAAAAATTCTAGAAATAAATCCATGGATGGGTATGTGAGTCCAAATTCAGGGAAAATTTACGAAACTAGTTTCCGAGTTTTGAAACTCGAGAATGATTTTTAAGGCGACGGTGATGCAGTTTTCCAGCCTGACTGGTAATGTCAAATTGGTTGGTACCTTGAGAGGATTTGGCCGTTAACCCCTCGTGTCCGACACCGGCGACGGTCACGAGTTAGGTGTTACAATTTTATTGGTATCGAGCTATGGTTTAGTCGGTTCTAGGACTACCATAGAGCGTGTGAGTCTAGCTATACATGCCAAATTGTTAGTGCCTAATAATGTGATGACTTGACGGTTGAAATTTTGTTTTGATTAGCGATGGAACCCGGATAGAGACCCTTGGCGGATGACGTTGAAAGTGTAGCGGCTGCTCTGGGCAAGGGACACCGCCTGTTGAGCCTCGGTCATCCGCGAATAATCAAAATGAAGGGCGAAACAAGCCTTCTTCACCATGATGAATGAGTGGGTCGCGTAATATGCCCGAACCAATCCGCTGTCCAACCATTCCCGAATTTAAATAATCCACCCCAAGAGCCCGTAATGCCATCGATTCGATCCCGTGAGGCTGAGTAAACCACTGTGGACTTGATTAGGAAGCGTGGGGCCGAGGAGTTTAAGGCCATAGTTACCGCGATGCCGAAAGGGCCGAAGTTCGCTTGATAACACCATTAGAGTGTTTGATGAACTGTCATGCACACCGATGAATGTCTTAAGTGTGCTATATCTTTGTTGCGAGACTCACCTACTATTGGTGGAGGACCTTGATTTCCATAGTCCCAAAGGAACAAGTTACTTGGGATTTCTTTCAAACGAATTTGGAAGAAATATATTAGTCAACGGTTCATCGATCGAAGCGTAAGGAGTTCTGGAACTCAAGCAAGGCCGTATGACCGTATCTGAATCTGAACATGAGTTTGTAAGACTTAGTCGGTATGCTCGGAGTGTGTGGCTGATGAGGTTGCTATGTGCAAAAGATTTGAAGAAGGATTGAATGAAGAGTTAAAGTTACTAGTGGGAATTTTGGAGATAAAGGAGTTCGTGACATTAGTCGAACGAGCCTGCAAGGCGGAAGAACTTGGGAAGGAGAAGAAGAAGGCTGAATTTGAAGCAAGAGATTACCGTAAAAGATCAACGAGTAAAGCTCCGTTCTCAACTGTAAAGAGGTTCGGGAGGACACCATGAAGTCGAGGGTGATCAGGGAATTTCTATTAGAGCCCGACCATTGACGGACTCCGAGCTACATCGGTAGCTAGTGTGGGCAATAATCGTCAAGAGAGACTGAATGTCCCCAATGTGGAAGACGACACCTAGGTGAATGTTGGGGTAAGTCTGTTAACCGGGCCTGTTACGGATGTGGTTCGAAGGACCACTTCATTAGGGATTGCACGGAGCTAGATGAGAAGAATAAGATGCAAGGTGCGAGATCTAGTGGGGCGACAGCTAGAGGTAGACCCCCGAGGGTTTCAGGAGGTAAGGGTGGTAATCAGAGGGGAGCCACTGATACGGCTGTTCGATCCGAGACCCGAGCTCCTGCTAGAGCATATGCCATCCGCGCACGAGAGGAGGCATCCTCCCCTGACGTTATCACTGGTACTTTTACTCTCTTTGATACTATTGTGATTGCATTGATTGACCCCGGCTCTACTCATTCATATGTATGTGAAACTTTAGCATCCAGTAAGACTCTACCTGTTGAGTCTACTGAGTTCGTAATTCGAGTGTCAAACCCTTTGGGTCAATACGTACTCGTTGATAAAGTGTACAAGAGATGCCCCCTAATAATTCGAGAATCTGCTTTTCCTACCGATCTGATGCTTCTACCATTTGATGAATTCGATGTTATTCTTGGTATGGATTGGCTGACCGTACATGATGCAGTGGTGGACTGCAAAAGGAAAACCATTGATTTGAGGAGTGCAAATAATGAGGTAGTCCGAGTCGAGTCTACTGATTTAAAAGGAGTGCCAGCGATAATATCTTCTATGACCGCTCGGAGATATGTGAAAAAGGGGTGTGAAACATACCTTGCGTATGTGTTGGGAAGTAAAGAGACGGAAAAGAAACTCGAATCGGTATCAGTGGTTTGTGAGTATTCAGATGTTTTTCCGGAGGAGTTACCTGGATTGCCACCGGTTCGAGAAGTGGAATTCGGCATCGAAGTTGTACCGGGCACTACGCCGATCTCAATAGCTCCGTATCGTATGGCATTAACGGAGTTAAAGGAATTGAAGGTTCAATTGCAAGAATTGACGGATAGAGGTTTCGCTCGACCGAGTTTTTCTCCATGGGGCGCACCAGTATTGTTTGTGAAAAAGAAGGACGGAAGCATGAGGTTGTGCATCGACTACCGTCAACTCAATAAAGTGACGATAAAGAATAAATATCCGTTGCCACGAATTGACGATTTGTTTGATCAATTAAAGGGAGCCTCGGTGTTTTCAAAGATAGATTTGAGGTCGGGATACTATCAGTTGAGGGTCCGAGAATCGGACATACCCAAAACCGCTTTTAGAACAAGGTACGGTCACTACGAATTCTTGGTGATGCCGTTTGGGCTCACTAATGCCCCTGCGGTGTTTATGGATTTAATGAATAGAATTTTCAGGCCATACTTGGATCGGTTCGTAGTTGTATTTATCGATGACATTTTGGTCTATTCGAGAGATGAAACTGAACATGCTGAACACCTAAGGCTAGTGTTGCAAATCTTACGAGATAAGCAGTTATACGCAAAGTTCAGTAAATGTGAGTTTTGGTTGAAAGACGTTAGCTTTTTGGGGCACGTGGTGTCCGCATCGGGTGTCAGGGTGGACCCGAACAAAATTTCGGCCATAGTCAATTGGAAACCTCCAAGGAATGTTACCGAAGTTAGGAGCTTTTTGGGGCTTGCCGGTTACTACCGACGGTTTGTAAAAGGATTCTCGATGATAGCCACACCCATGACAAAACTGCTTCAGAAAGATGTCAAATTTGAATGGACGGAAAAGTGTCAGAAAAGTTTCGACCAATTGAAAACCCATTTGACGAAAGCTCCAGTTCTAGTACAGCCCGAATCTGGCAAAGAGTTTGTCATCTATAGTGATGCCTCCCTACTTGGGTTAGGTTGCGTATTGATGCAAGAAGGTCGAGTTGTGGCCTATGCGTCGAGACAATTAAAGCCACATGAGAAAAATTATCCAACCCATGATCTCGAATTGGCTGCCATCGTATTCGCCTTAAAGATATGGCGACATTACTTATTTGGTGAGAAGTGCCATGTGTATTCGGATCACAAAAGTCTCAAATATTTGATGACTCAGAGAGACTTAAATCTGCGACAAAGACGATGGCTCGAGTTGTTAAAAGATTATGAACTCGTCATTGATTATCACCCGGAAAGGCTAATGTGGTTGCGGATGCCTTAAGTCGAAATCACTTTGTTTGCTTTACGAGCAATGAATGTACACTTGTCTATCCTACCCGACAATGTGTTAGTAGCCAATTAAAGGCCAAACCATTGTTGGCTCATCAAATTCGGAAGCTCGAAAGTTGATGAGGAGTTCTTGCAAAACGGGTGAGTGTGTTCGAACAAGGAATCGAGTTTCAAATTGATGATGACAATTGTTTGAGGTTCGAAGTCGTCTGTGTGTTCCAAAGAATTCGGAACTTATTTCGATAATTCTAAATGAAGCCCATTGTAGCCGAATGGCAATCCACCCGGGGAGTACGAAGATGTACAACGATTTGAAACGTCGGTTTTGGTGGCATGGTATGAAACGAGACATCTCTGATTTTGTTTCGAAATGTTTAATATGTCAACAAGTGAAAGCGGAACATCAAGTGCCATCGGATTACTTCACCGATCACGATACCCGAGTGGAAATGGGATCGAGTCACAATGGACTTTGTATCCGGACTGCCATTGTCAGCAAGTAAGAAGGATGCGATTTGGATCGTTGTAGATAGATTGACTAAGTCGGCTCACTTTGTCCCCGTACGTACGGATTTTTCAATGGACAAACTAGCCGAATTGTACGTTCTCGATTGTGAGACTACACGGGGTGCCTATTTCCATCGTGTCGGATAGAGATCCGAGATTTACCTCGCGATTTTGGAAGAAGTTGCAAGAGGCTTTGGGTACCAAGCTGCATTTTAGCACTGCTTTTCATCCCCAAACCGATGGTCAATCCGAACGGATAATTCAAATCCTGGAGGATATGTTGAGATGTTGCATCTTTGAGTTTAGTGGTTCATGGGAAAGATATTTGCCTTTGATTGAATTCGCTTATAACAATAGTTTTCAATCAAGTATTAAGATGGCACCTTACGAGGCCTTGTACGGGCGTAAATGCCGTACACTATTGTTTTGGACCGAGCTCGGTGAGAACAAAATTTTTGGAGTGGATTTGATTAAAGATGCTGAACAGAAAGTAAAAGTAATCCGTGAAAATCTGAAGATAGCCTCCGATCGTCAGAAGTCGTACGCGGATCTAAAACGAAAAGACATTGAGTATCAAGTGGGAGATAAAGTGTTTCTTAAAGTTTCGCCTTGGAAGAAGATACTCAGATTGGCCGTAGGGCAAATTGAGCCCGAGGTTCATCGGGCCATATGAGATATCCGAACGAGTCGGTCCGATCGTGTATCGTTTGATTTTGCCCCGAGCTCGAAAAGATTCACAATGTTTTTCATGTCTCGATGCTTGACGATATAGGTCTGATCCATCGCACGTAATTGCTCCATCCGAGATTGAGATTCACCTAATTTGAGCTATGAAGAGGAACCGGTTCGCATTATGAGGCGTGAAGTAAAGAGTTGCGCAATAGGAAAATACCGTTAGTGAAAGTGTTGTGGCATAAACACGGAATGGAAGAAGCCACTTGGGAGCTTGAGGACTCTATGAAAGAGCGATACCCGAGCCTATTCACTGTAAGATTTTCGAGGACGAAAATTTCTTAAGTGGGGGAGAGTTGTGACATCCCAAAATTGACCATAGTCGGGAAGTGGTTTCGGGACCGCTAAACCGAGTCACCGACATGTTCGAACGTAATATTTATTGTCTAGAATATGTGAAAATGCATGTGTGAATTTTGAATTCTTTGATTTAGTTAATTTGATTGTGAATTGAAAGAAAAAGGACTCATGTGAAAGGATTTAAATAGATGTGGCTAATTTTAGGAGATTAATAAAAAGGATGAAGTAAAATAAATGGACTTGCATGTCAAATAGCCCATTCCTAAGGGTAGTGGCCGACCATGTCAAGAGTGATGGGCAAGGGAAAACATGTTTCAAACATGTTTAGCTAATGGATTATGCTTGAAAGAATAAAGAAATGAAATTGAAAAAAATAGGATATGATGAAAACAAAAGAAAAAAAAATGTTCATTCTCTCATTTTCTCCTTGCTTGGCGAATATACTAAGAAGAAAGGGGGAAAAAGCTTGAGAAAATCAGCCATGGGAGCTTACTAGACTAAGGTGTTTTGATACAAGAAGGTATGTTTTATGCCACTCTTGAAAATGCATGCATGATTTGGAGGATTGGTTCAAAATTTTCCTTGAATCTCAAATCGAAACTAAGTTGTTAGGTGAGTTAAATTTCGCCATGCATGTTGTTTTCCTTGGTGAGTGCTTTGATGTTGTTGTGATGAAAGCATGGAGATGAGTGAGTTCGAATGTTTAACAAAAGGAAATTTTGTGCCATTGAGTTCTTGTTGTTATGTGTGTGTGTGCATGAGTATTCGCCATGCATGTTGTGATGACCAAAATAGACCCTAGCGGAATGTGGTTTGGGACCACAAAACCGAGGCATAACAATAATTTAAAATTTATTTCGATGCCTATAATATGTGAGTATTCATGTATGACATTTTTTGATGATTGATTTAGTGTTATAAAGGTGAATTTCACTAGAAAGGACTTGTGTGAGAAAATTTAGAATTTAGATAGGCAAATGTGGAAGTGGCCTATTGATGCACACTAGAAATGTTGTCCTTGCATGTCAAATTCCCCAAATTTTGACTATAGTGGCGGCCATGGTGATGAATATGGGCAAAAGAAAACATGTTTCAAACATGTTTTGCTAGTGGTGCATGTTAGAAATAATAAAATAAGAGTATGAAAAAAAAAAAAGAAAAAAAGTGTTCATCTTTCACCATTGCTCTTGGTCGAATGTCCTAAGGAAAGAAAAGAAAATTTTGCTCATCCATTTTCACTTCTTGGCCGAAAATACTAAGGAAAAGGGGAGGATTTTTGCTTCATGCTTGGTTTGGAAGAGATCTAGAAGGAGATTTGGCTAAGTTTGCATCAAGATTAAGGTATGTATGAGGTTGTGTTAGGGTTTCATGCATGTCTTGGTTGCTAACTTGATGTGCATGTTAGCCATGGCTCAAATCTTTGTTATGCCATGGAAATGGTATTTGGCCAAAGTTGTTATGGTGTTAATGCCATTGCATGCTAAATATCAAGCTTGATAATGATTCATGTGATGGTAGATTGAGGGTTCTTAGATTTTCTTTTAGCATTTTGAATGAGATACTAAGTCCTTTGTTTAACCATGACCAAATTGAAACGGTATGGTGTTGTGGTATTCGGCCATGTTGTATCCATAAATATGATTCATGCATGTTGCATGGTGAGTAAGATTTAAGCTTTGGATATGTGTGTATATTTGGATATAAGCCACTTGAGAATTCGGCCATTTCACCTACATGAATATATGTTTGCACATGATGAATTGGTATGACATGTATACTATTTTGAGGTGTCTATTTGCTTGTGATGTTGTTTCGGTTATGAAATAAATGAGAGATGTGTATAGAATTACAATATGTAATGCGTTAATTAGGAAATTGTATGCTGTTTTTTGTGTAGTATAAGGGTAAAATTTGCCTCCACATAGACATGCATATTCGGCCAAAGGAAGTAGATTGGTGTGCATGTATTCGGTTAGAGGCAACCATATTGAAGCCTTATTTTGGCTTAGATTGTTGACCAAATGGGTAATAAGTGAGGATGGTTGCGAATATACAAATATACATATGCATGTGTAATTGAACTATAAATGTATAGCAAGATGATTAAACTAGTTTATTTATCTATTAAGCCGAGAAGTTAAAGAAGGAGAAACAAGCAAGGGCAAAGCCAAGGACATCGAGTAGCCGGTCGAAACCGTTATACTCAACACAAGGTAAGTCCTTAAGCACTTTTGTGAGAACTCCTTGGATAGATATTTTTTGAGTGATTCTCCTATTTATTATTATGATTATATGTACAAATTGAATTTAGTAAGTTGCTTTACCATGATGAATTGACATAAGGCACAATGTGTGCAAAGACCATATGGCACTATGTGTGCGATTCACTATGGCACTATGTGTGCGATTTACTATGGCACTATGTGTGCGATTTACTATGGCACTATGTGTGCGATACACTATGGCACTATGTGTGCGATTTACTATGGCACTATGTGTGCGATTTGCTATAGCACTATGTGTGCGATTTGCTATAGTCACATTCGGTTGTGGAAGTAAATTGTGCATGAACGAGGTAAGTGATTGAGTTACTAACTAAATATCGAATTGGGATTGTACGGTGTACGCATAAAATTATCTAGTGCATTGTTGTTCCAACTTGAGGAAACGGATTCAAATCGATTGGGCTGACTTGTAGTTTGATTTGGTTGAAGGATTGGGCATGAGATCGAACCAAAAATCTTAGAAATTGCAGTATAGTTTGATATGGCTGGAAACATCTACTTTGTATTATTTGATTATTCACTTATGATTGTTATTGTTGATGGTAGAGTAGTGCTTACGACTTACTGAGTTATGTACTCATTTGGTGTGCTTATTTGTTGTTTATTTAGGTTCTTGATCCATTTTGCGTGCTCGGGACTGTCATCGAAGTCATCACACCGTCTAGCGACTTTTTGGTATCTTCTTCTTAGATGGTCTAAGAAAACATTTGGCATGTATAGACTATTATGTTTTGTTTGAACTCGGTATGTAAAATATTGCCTAGCCATGCGAAAATGGCTTATGAATGTTTTGAGCATAATGTTATAATTATTTGGTATGTATATGCTCATTAAGAGGCATGGAAGTGTTTGGCAATGACCAGCCATTAGAATGGGTCATCATGCTTATATTTTGGACCATATATGAAAAAGGGTGGTTGAATCATAGAGACTATGTGTTAGAGAAAGTCTATCCTAGAGTATGATGCTGGCAGCAACAGTGACGTGGATGTGAAAAATCACTAAAAATAGTAGGAATAGAATTAAATAGTGAATAAATTATGTAAATGAACCTTGATGAGTCTATTTTCATATGGAGGAAACGACACGGTTATATGAGTTGTATGTTGAGAGATATTTGGGTTTTAGTGGAACGGGGCCAGAACGGTTTCTGGATTCCCTGCTCGGACTTTGAAAATTCATTATAAATTAACCAGAAATAATTAGGAGTCATACCATATATGTATGAATTCCTCTTTGAGTCTAGTTTCTATAGAAACAAACGGTACCAGTATTGAAGTCCTGCACAGGGAGTTATTTGAGTTGTAACGCGTGAAGGTCAGTGTAGTCGGCCCCTGTAACACGGGTGACTTTAACTAATAAACTGTACCAATTGGCCCAACCAAAAACTCTAGAAAAAAATCTGAAGACGGAAATGTGAGTCTAGTTCCAGAAAAAAATTACGAAACTGATTTTCGAGTTCTAAAACTCAAGTTATGAATTTTGAAGCGACTAGTACACAGATTGGCAGCTTGTCTGGAACTTTTCAATAAGTGGTTTGAAGTCCGTTAACACCTCGTGTTCGACTCCGGCGACGGTCTCGGTTCGGGGTGTTACAATTTTATTGGTATCAGAGCCATGGTTTAGTCGGTTCTAGGACTACCATGGCACGTATGAGTCTAGCTATACATGCCTTAATGTTAATGTTTAAACGTGTGATGACTTCTGACGGTAAAATGTTTTTTTTGTTTTGATTAGTAAATGGATCCCGAAGTAGAAAGAACCTTGGCGGATGATGTCGAAAGTGTAGCGGCTGCTCCTGCACAAGGGACGCCGCCTGTTGAACCTCAGTCATCTGCGAATAATCAAGGTGAGGGGGCTAAACAAGCCTTCTTTACCATGATGAATGAGTGGGTCGCGCAATATGCCCGAACCAATCCGGCTGTCCAACAAATCCCGAATTTGAATAATCCACCCCAAGAGCCCGTAATGCCATCGATTCATCGACCTGTGAGGCTGAGTAAGCCACCTGTAGATTTGATTAGGAAGCGCGGGGCTGAAGAGTTCAGGGCCGTAATTACTGATGATGCCGAAAGGGCCGAGTTCTGGCTTGACAACACCATTCGGGTGTTTGATGAACTATCATGCACACCCGATGAATGTCTAAAGTGTGCTATATCCTTGTTACGGGACTCAGCCTACTATTGGTGGAGGACCTTGATTTCCATAGTTCCAAACGAACGAGTTACTTGGGATTTCTTTCAGACGGAGTTTCGAAAGAAATATATTAGTCAACGGTTCATTGATCAAAAGCGTAAGGAATTCCTGGAACTCAAGCAAGGCCGCATGACAAGATGTCGAATCGAACATGAGTTCGTAAGACTCAGTCGGTATGCCCGGGAGTGTGTGGCTGATGAAGTTGCTATGTGCAAGAGGTTTGAAGAAGGGTTGAATGAAGATCTAAGATTACTAGTGGGTATTTTGGAGATAAAAGAATTTGTAACACTAGTTGAACGAGCCTGCAAGGCGGAGGAACTTGGAAAGGAGAAGAAGAAGGCTGAATTTGAAGCTAGAGACTATCGCAAAAGATCGACGGTAAAGCTCCGTTTTCGGTGTAAAGAAGTTCGGGGAGGACACCAATAGATCGAGGACGACATCGGGATTTCCATTAGACCACGACCATTGGCGGACTCCGAGCTACTTGGTAGCTAGTGTGGGTAATAACCGTCAAGAGAAATCTGAATGCCCCAATGTGGGAGAAGACACATAGGAGAATGTTGGGGTAAGACTACCAATAAGGCTTGTTACGGATGCGGTTGAAGGACCACCTCATTAGAGATTGCACGGGGCTCGATGAGAAGAATAGGATGCAAGGTGCGAGACCTAGTGGAATGATGACTAGAGGTAGACCACCAAGAATTTCAGGAGGTAGGGGTGGTAGTCGAGAGGGCTCTTGACACGACTGTTCGATCTGAGACTCGCGCTCTGCTAGAGCATATGCCATCCGCGACGAGAGGAGGCATCCTCCCCGACGTTATCACCGGTACTTTCACTCTTTTCGATACTAATGTGATTGCTTTGATTGACCTGGTTCTACTCATTCTTATATATGCGAAACCTTAGCATCCAAGAAGACTTTGCCTATTGAGTCTCTGAGTTTGTAATTCGGTGTCAAACCCTTGGGTCATTACGTGCTTGTCAACAAAGTGTGTAAGAAAAGTCCCCTAGTGTTTCGAGTTTTTGTTTTTCGGCGGACTTGATGCTTTTGCCGTTCGGCTAATTTGACGTTATTCTTAGGTTGGATTGGTTGACCATGCACGATGCGGTTATAAATTGCAAAGGCAAGACTATCGATCCGAGGTGCGCTAATAACGAGATTGTTCGGGTTGAGTCTACGGACTTAAAGGGTTGCCACCGTAATATCGCGATGTTGGCCCGAAATATGTAAGAAAAGGTGCGAAGCGTACCTTGCGTATGTGCTCGATGACAAGGAGTCGGAAGGAAACCCGAATTTGTGCGATGGTTTGTGAATTCCGGATGTTTTCCCGAAGAATTGCGGGTTTACCACTGTTCGGAAATAGAATTTGGCATCGAATTGGTACTGGTACCACTCAATTTCGATAGCTCCGTATCGTATGGCACCAACGGAATTAAAGGAGTTGAAAGCTCGATTGCAAGAATTGGTGGATAGAGGTTTTGCTCGCTTGAGTTTTTCGCCTTGGGGTCTTGCGGTGTTGTTCGTGAAGAAGAAGGATGGAACCATGCGATTGTGCATCGACTATCGTCGACAACAAAGCGACGATAAAGAACAAATATCCGTTGCCACGTATTGATGACTTGTTCGATCAATTGAAGGGAGCCTCGGTGTTCTCGAAAATAGATTTGAGATCGGGCTACTATCAATTGCGAATCCGAGATTGAGGCGTGCCCAAGGCGCCTTCGGGACGAGATATGGTCACTATGAGTTCCTAGTGATGCCGTTTGGGCTCACTAATGCCCTCGCGGTATTTATGGATTTAATGAATCGAATCTTTAGACCATATTTGGATCGATTCGTAGTTGTATTCATTGATGACATCTTGGTCTATTCAAGAAATGAGACCGAACATGCTGAACACTGCGGTTAGTCTTTGCAAATTTTACGGGACAAGCAATTATATGCTAAGTTCAGCAAGTGTGAGTTCGGTTAAGAGAGGTTAGCTTCTTGGGTCATGTGGTATCTGCAGATCGGGTATTCGAGTCGACCGAATAAAATTTCAGTCATACTAAATTGGAAGCCTCAGAAATATTCTTGAGGTTCAAGCTTTTTGGGGCTTAGGTTATTACCGACGATTTGTAAAGGCTTCTCAACGATAGCCACGCCGATGACGGCTACTCCAAAAGGATGTTAAGTTGAATGGACGGAGAAATGCCAAAAAGTTTCGATCAATGAAAACTTATTTGATGAAGCCCCAATTCTAGTGCAACCCGAGTCAAGCAAGGAGTTTGTTATCTATAGCGACGCCTCTCTACTTGGGTTAGGTTGCGTATTAATGCAAGAAGGTCGAGTTGTGGCCTATCGTCGAGGCAATTAAAGCCACATGAGAAAAATTATCCGACTCATGATCTCGAATTGGCGCCATCGTATTCGCCTTAAAGATTTGGCGACATTACTTATTTGGTGAAAGGTGCCATGTATACTCGGATCACAAAAGTCTCAAGTATTTGATGACCCAAAGAGACTTAAATCTGCGACAAAGACGTTGGCTCGAGTGTTAAAGGATTATGAGCTGATCATTGACTATCACCGGGAAAGGCGAATGTGGTTGCGGATGCCTTGAGTCGTAAATCGTTATTCACTTTACGAGCAATGAATGTGCACTTGTCTATCCGATCCGACGGTGTGTTAGTGGCTGAATTGAAAGCCAAACCATTATTGACACACCAAATTCGAGAAGCTCGAAAGTCGATGACGAGTTGGTTGCAAAGCGGGCTGCGTGTGTTCCGAACAAGGACTCGGAGTTCCAAATCGACGATGACGATTGTTTGAGGTTCAAAAGTCGTCTGTGTGTCCCAAAGAATTCGGAACTCATTTCGATAATTCTGAATGAAGCCCATTGTAGTCGAATGGCAATCCACCCGGAGTCTGAAGATGTACAATGATTTGAAACGTCGATTTTGGTGGCATGGTATGAAGCGAGACATCTCAGACTTTGTTTGAGATGTTTAATATGTCAACAAGTGAAAGCGGAACATCAAGTGCCTTCAGGATTACTTGACCAATCACGATACCCGAGTGGAAATGGGATCGAGTCACAATGGACTTTGTATCCGGACCGCCATTGTCGCAAGTAAGAAGGATGCGGTTTGGGTCGTGGTAGATCGATTGACTAAGTCGGCCCACTTTGTCCCCGCACGCACGGATTTTTCAATGGACAAATTAGCGGAATTGTACGTTGCTCAGTTGTGAGATTACACGGGTGCCTATTTCTATCGTGTCGGATAGAGATCCGAGATTTACCTCGCGATTTTGGAAAAAGTTGCAAGAAGCTTTGGGTACCAAGTTGCATTTCACCGCCTTTCACCCCAAACCGATGGTCAATCCGGCGGATAATTCGAGATACTTGAGGATATGTTAAGATGTTGCGTCCTCGAGTTTAGTGGTTCATGGGAGCGGTATTTGCCGTTGATTGAATTAAACACAACAACGACTTTCAATCAAGTATTAAGATGGCACCCTACGAGGCCTTATGCGGTCGTAAATGCCGTGACGCCATTGTTTTGGACCGAGCTCGGTGAAAGCAAGATTTTCGGGTGGATTTGATTAGGGATGCTGAGCAGAAAGTGAAGGTAATCCGTGAAAGTCGAAGATAGCCTCCGATCGTCGAAGTCGACGCGGATCGAGGCGTAAGGATATCGAGTATCGGTGGGTGATAAAGTGTTTCTCAAGGTATCGCCTTGGAAAAAGATGCTCGAGTTTGGCCGTAAGGGCAAGTTGAGCCCGAGGTTCATGGACCATATGAGATATCGAGCGAGTCGGTCGGTGGCATATCGCTGATTTTGCCCCCGAACTCAAAAGGTTCACGATGTCTTTCACGTTCGATGCTTGACGCTATAGATCCGATCCATCGCACGTGATTAGTCCATCAGAAATTGAAATTCAAGCTAATATGAGTTATGAGGAAGAACCGATTCGTATCCTATCGCGAGAAGTGAAAGAGTTGCGAAACAAGCGGGTTTCGCTAGTGAAAGTGTTATGGCTCAAGCACGGGATAGAAGAAGCTACTTGGGAGACCGAGAACTCTATGAAAGAACGATATCCAAACCTATTTACCGGTAAGATTTTCGGGGACGAAAATTCCTTAAGAGGGGGGGGTTGTGACAGCCCAAAATAGACCCTAGCCGGAATGTGGTTTGGGACCACAAAACCGAGGCATAACAATAATTTAAAATTTATTTCGATGCCTATAATATGTGAGTATTCATGTATGACATTTTTTGATGATTGATTTAGTGTTATAAAGGTGAATTTCACTAGAAAGGACTTGTGTGAGAAAATTTAGAATTTAGATAGGCAAATGTGGAAGTGGCCTATTGATGCACACTAGGAAATGTTGTCCTTGCATGTCAAATTCCCCAAATTTTGACTATAGTGGCGGCCATGGTGATGAATATGGGCAAAAGAAAACATGTTTCAAACATGTTTTGCTAGTGGTGCATGTTAGAAATAATAAAATAAGAGTATGAAAAAAAAAAGAAAAAAAATGTTCATCTTTCACCATTGCTCTTGGCGAATGTCCTAAGGAAAGAAAAGAAAAATTTTGCTCATCCATTTTCACTTCTTGGCGAAAATACTAAGGAAAAAGGGGAGGATTTTTGCTTCATGCTTGGTTTGGAAGAGATCTAGAAGGAGATTTGGCTAAGTTTGCATCAAGATTAAGGTATGTATGAGGTTGTGTTAGGGTTTCATGCATGTCTTGGTTGCTAACTTGATGTGCATGTTAGCCATGGCTCAAATCTTTGTTATGCCATGGAAATGGTATTTGGCCAAAGTTGTTATGGTGTTAATGCCATTGCATGCTAAATATCAAGCTTGATAATGATTCATGTGATGGTAGATTGAGGGTTCTTAGATTTTCTTTTAGCATTTTTGAATGAGATACTAAGTCCTTTGTTTAACCATGACCAAATTGAAACGGTATGGTGTTGTGGTATTCGGCCATGTTGTATCCATAAATATGATTCATGCATGTTGCATGGTGAGTAAGATTTAAGCTTTGGATATGTGTGTATATTTGGATATAAGCCACTTGAGAATTCGGCCATTTCACCTACATGAATATATGTTTGCACATGATGAATTGGTATGACATGTATACTATTTTGAGGTGTCTATTTGCTTGTGATGTTGTTTCGGTTATGAAATAAATGAGAGATGTGTATAGAATTACAATATGTAATCGTTAATTAGGAAATTGTATGCTGTTTTTTTGTGTAGTATAAGGGGTAAAATTTGCCTCCACATAGACATGCATATTCGGCCAAAGGAAGTAGATTGGTGTGCATGTATTCGGTTAGAGGCAACCATATTGAAGCCTTATTTTGGCTTAGATTGTTGACCAAATGGGTAATAAGTGAGGATGGTTGCCGAATATACAAATATACATATGCATGTGTAATTGAACTATAAATGTATAGCAAGATGATTAAACTAGTTTATTTATCTATTAAGCCCGAGAAGTTAAAGAAGGAGAAACAAGCAAGGGCAAAGCCAAGGACATCGAGTAGCCGGTTGAAACCGTTATACTCAACACAAGGTAAGTCCTTAAGCACTTTTGTGAGAACTCCTTGGATAGATATTTTTGAGTGATTCTCCTATTTATTATTATGATTATATGTACAAATTGAATTTAGTAAGTTGCTTTACCATGATGAATTGACATAAGGCACAATGTGTGCAAAGACCATATGGCACTATGTGTGCGATTCACTATGGCACTATGTGTGCGATTTACTATGGCACTATGTGTGCGATTTACTATGGCACTATGTGTGCGATACACTATGGCACTATGTGTGCGATTTACTATGGCACTATGTGTGCGATTTGCTATAGCACTATGTGTGCGATTTGCTATAGTCACATTCGGTTGTGGAAGTAAATTGTGCATGAGCGAGGTAAGTGATTGAGTTACTAACTAAATATCGAAATTGGGATTGTGCGGTGTACGCATAAAATTATCTAGTGCATTGTTGTTCCAACTTGAGGAAACGGATTCAAATCGATTGGGCTGACTTGTAGTTTGATTTGGTTGAAGGATTGGGCATGAGATCGAACCAAAAATCTTAGAAATTGCAGTATAGTTTGATATGGCTGGAAACATCTACTTTGTATTATTTGATTATTCACTTATGATTGTTATTGTTGATGGTAGAGTAGTGCTTACGACTTCATTGAGTTATGTACTCATTTGGTGTGCTTATTTGTTGTTTATTTAGGTTCTTGATCCATTTTGCGTGCTCGGGACTGTCATCGAAGTCATCACACCGTCTAGCGACTTTTTGGTATCTTCTTCTTAGATGGTCTAAGAAAACATTTCGCATGTATAGACTATTATGTTTTGTTTGAACTCGGTATGTAAAATATTGCCTAGCCATGCGAAAATGGCTTATGAATGTTTTGAGCATAATGTTATAATTATTTGGTATGTATATGCTCATTAAGAGGCATGGAAGTGTTTGGCAATGACCAGCCATTAGAATGGGTCATCATGCTTATATTTTGGACCATATATGAAAAAGGGTGGTTGAATCATAGAGACTATGTGTTAGAGAAAGTCTATCCTAGAGTATGATGCTGGCAGCAACAGTGACGTGGATGTGAAAAATCACTAAAAATAGTAGGAATAGAATTAAATAGTGAATAAATTATGTAAATGAACCTTGATGAGTCTATTTTCATATGGAGGAAACGACACGGTTATATGAGTTGTATGTTGAGAGATATTTGGGTTTTAGTGGAACGGGGCCAGAACGGTTTCTGGATTCCCTGCTCGGACTTTGAAAATTCATTATAAATTAACCAGAAATAATTAGGAGTCATACCATATATGTATGAATTCCTCTTTGAGTCTAGTTTCTATAGAAACAAACGGTACCAGTATTGAAGTCCTGCACAGGGAGTTATTTGAGTTGTAACGCGTGAAGGTCAGTGTAGTCGGCCCCTGTAACACGGGTGACTTTAACTAATAAACTGTACCAATTGGCCCAACCAAAAACTCTAGAAAAAATCTGAAGACGGAAATGTGAGTCTAGTTCCAGAAAAAAATTACGAAACTGATTTTCGAGTTCTAAAACTCAAGTTATGAATTTTGAAGCGACTAGTACACAGATTGGCAGCTTGTCTGGAACTTTTCAATAAGTGGTTTGAAGTCCGTTAACACCTCGTGTTCGACTCCGGCGACGGTCTCGGTTCGGGGTGTTACACATGTTGTCTTCCTTGGTGAGTGTTTTGATGTTGTTGTGATGAAAGCATGGAGATGAGTGAGTTCGAATGTTTAACAAAAAGGAAATTTTGTGCCATTGAGTTCTTGTTGTTATGTGTGTGTGCATGAGTATTCGGCCATGCTATAGAATTTATGTTGCAAAATGATTAATGCTTAATGAGATGTATAATAGTACTTGTGAATGAGATTGAGAGTATTTAAACAATTAGACATGAAAAGGGTGGTAATGAGGCTGAAAAATTGTTGGATGGTTAATTGGGTAAAGAATGAAGCATTCGGCCATATGGGGTATAAATGGGCATAGGTGTTAAATACCTTGTATTGGAAACTTTGATAAATAAGTAGCAATAAATTAAGATGAGATTGAGTAAATTTTCAGCTTAGTTGTGTTAAGTATTCGGCAATAACCATAATAATGCATGTGAATGCCGTATGTTTGTGTTTGATGGAGAGGTAAATTGTTTGATTTAGCTCAAGAGCAAAGGGAACTAGATTGGACAAAGGAAAGGAGAAAGCAAGCGAGTAGCCGATTTGGAACCGTTCTACCCCAAACAAAGTAAGTCATTAAGCACATATGTTTGATATTGCTTAAATGATTGGAAAATCTATGCAATTGTGTTTAATGGAATGCTATATATGTATAAATGAAATTCTATGTGTATGGAGTGAGGATAATTGTTGAATGTAAAAGAAATAGTGGAATGTGTAGAAAGTTTGCTTTCGGCACTATGTGTGGGCAACAACGTGTGTATGGTGACGAGATTGGCACTAAGTGTGCGTGCTGGAAATATATGGCACTAAGTGTGCGTGCTGGAAATATAAGGCACTAAGTGTGCATGCTGGAAAAATACGACACTATGTGTGCAAGCTGGAAAAATACTGACCTTTGGGTGTGCGAGCTCAAGGGTATGGCACTTGTGTGTGCGGGCTTAAATGCGTGGCACTAAGTGTGCGAAATCGAGTGGTAAGCACTGTGTGTGCGTACTCTATATATATGGAGGTGTGTCTCCATTGAATTGAGTATGGACAGCGGATCGGGTAAGTACCTCGAGCTCATGACGAATAGAGAATACGTTCATGCTTGGGGTTGAATTTGGTAAGCCTTAAATCTATGTGATGATTGAAATTGTATGGTTGTGCTGGAAAATGAGTTAATGTGTAAAAATGCTTGATTATCTTGTTGTGTAGAATATGAAATGTGGATGTATGACTTGGTACGAGATTGGACCGAAAGGTCCGAGGTACTATGGTATAGATTCGATATGGATGAGTACCTAGCCTCGTTTGTTGTACATGTTGTAGTAACTTTATCGGTGGATTGATGAATGCTTATGACTTACTGAGTTGTAAACTCACTCGGTGTTTTCTTGTCACCCATTTTAGGTCTCTCGACTCGTATTGTTTGCGTGATCGGGACCGTCGTTGAAGTCATCACACCGGCTGAAATCTTGTGGTATTGTTTTCGTTGTTGAAGAACATTTGGCATGTATAGGCTATTATATTTTGTCGAATTGTGGGTTGTAAACTTTAAGCCATGTGAAAATGGCCTATGTGGTCGTCGAGTGGGATGCTAGAACCTATAGCCACGAGTCTTAGAAACTCTAATTTTGATAAGGTGGCCATAATTTGTGTCATGTATGATGGATGATTAAGGCCAAGGAAAGATTCATGAAATTGGCATAGTCTACTGCAGTAACTGTTGCGGACAGCAGCAGTGAGATGAGATTGAAAAATCACTAAAAATAGTAGAAGTAGAATTAAATAGTGAGTAAATTATGAAATTGAACCTTGATGAATCTATTTTTATATGGACGAAACGAAATGACCATATGAGCAGTATACTGAGAAATATTAAAGTTCTCGTGAGACAGAGCCAGAACGGTTTCTGGGTCCCCTATTGCGACTTTGAAAATTTACCATATATTATCCAGAAAGAATTAGGAGTCATGCCTTATATGTACAGATTCCATTTTGAGTCTAGTTTCATTAGAAACAAACGGCACCAGTATTAAAGCTCTGTACAGAGAGATATTAAAGTTGTAACGCGCAAAGGTCAGAGCAGTCGATCCCTGTAACATGGGTGACTTTAACTAATAAACTGTACCAATTGGCCCAACCAAAAATTCTAGAAATAAATCCATGGATGGGTATGTGAGTCTAAATTTAGGGAAAATTTACGAAACCAGTTTCTGAGTTTTGAAACTCGAGATATGATTTTTAAGGCGACGGTGACGCAGTTTTCTAGCCTGACTGGTAATGTCAAATTGGTTGGTACCTTGAGAGGATTTGGCTGTTAACCATTCGTGTCCGACACCGGTGACGGTCACGAGTTAGGGGTGTTACACTATCATCTCGAGGCCGATGCATGTCCCAGACATGTCTTACACTGGCTCTCATACTGTGGCTGATGCATGTCCCAGACATGTCTTACACTAGCCCTCGTCTCAATGCCAATGCCATGTCTCATACATGGTCTTACACTGGTACACAAATCTCATGTATTGCCATGGTCCAACCATAGTCTTTTCCGTCAATTCATTAGTGAACCATCATACTCATTCCCTGCGTTCCACCCAATTTGATCTTTCATTACAACTTTCATGCTATTGTGACATTTATGATTCTGTAACTGAGATTATAAAGCATAACATTATTGCATATTGACTTCATCAATCTAGACATAAATGTCAACCTCATGTATATACTGATTATTAATCATGCAATAAAAGCATTCATACATACATTCTGTCATTTCAAGCAAATTTCTTTCTTTTCCTAAACACTTGACCAAATCAAGTTGGACATTTAACATCGTATGAATACTAACATGCATAAAAGCGCTTTTCACAACTTAACTGTGTTTTACTCCACTATTTCACATTCTTTATCTCAAGAGCATCACATAATGAAAACTAGTTCATATAAAAAAAATCATGGATTTCTTTTCATACCTTTCCAAATTTTTAGCATATCATAAGCATGATTCAATAATCTCAACTTTACTCTTATCTCTATCAAGATTTGCTCGGTTGGAACTCATTCCTGTCTTAATCAACAGTTTTGTTAAGGCCGAGAGATATCACACTATCACGAGTAATACTATGGCATGTATAACTAGACTCTCTTACGCTAGGTTAGTCCGAGAATCGACTAAACCATGCTCTGATACCACTAAATGTAACACCCCTCGCCCTCATCCGATGCCGGGACGGGGTTCGAGGTGCTACCTGACTTTTACTAACACTTCCATACTAAACAGGGCCATGAAATCTCAAATAATTAAAAACTTTTCTTTTCACATGCAATCTGTCCCTTATGCGAGCTTACGAGGCCCAATACATGCATTCGGGGCGGTTCAGGACCCAATCGAGAACTCATGAAAAACTTAGAAAAATCTCTTGCGTTAAGGCTTCACACGCCCATGTGCTCAAGCCGTGTGGGCGAAATAGGCTAATTATCAAGCCTTTTGTCACTCTCACACCACATGCATAGATACATACTTATCCAATAACATACAACGTGGCATAAATGGGCTCTTAAACATCTACAAACATGTTATGCTCAAGTTATTTTCTTATGCAATAAATATTATAGAATTTGCCCATATCATTACCACATACTAGACATAACTATCATTACATCACAAACCATTCATGAAGCATTATTAACTATTTACCAATCACTTAATCCTGCATTAGTTACTAGCTCATCAATGAATCTCAATTCAATCTCTAGGTATACATGTTGTAAGCCACATCACAAGAGATAACAACATACATGCATAAGAATAATCATATGGGCCCATAATGTCATTAGCCGACATAGGCCAATTTACATGGCTAATACTACCTTAATAACAAGCCAATGCCTTTGGCTAAATCATAATATTACATACTCACATTAAAACCCTATACATGCCATAGACTCGAATCACTTGAGTTTACTTACTCCGATAACGTTAACTCGATAGGGTGATAATATCTCGACGACCTCCAACCCGAGCTAACCTGGAAACTCTAGAAAACATGGGAAAGAAGGGGGTAAGCTTTAGCTTAGTAAGTTCATATGAAAACAATAAGCAACTCATTAACTTGTTTTATCAATGTTTACAACATATTTTCAAGTTCACTACAAGCTGTCTTTCTGAGCAACGGTCACTAAATTATTTATATCTGGAGGTACGAAACTCCGAATTAAGTTCTGTTAATTTTCCCTGAAACTAGACTTATTTTCCTTTCTTCCATAAAATTTCCAGAATTTTTTGTTAAATTCAAATAGTACAGTTTATTAGTTAAAGTCTCCCCTATTTTAGGGTATGACCACTCTGACCCCTGTGCACTACAAACTGAATTTCTCCCTGTACAAAATTCCAATGACCATGCCGTTTATTTACCATAAAAATAGACTCAATAAGGAATCCATTCATATAAGGTATAACTCTTAATAATGTTTTTACAATTTTTGGTGAATTTCTAAATTTAGAACAGGGGATCTCGAATTCATCCAGACCCTGTTTCACAAGAATTCAAATATCAAACAATATGGAATTCTTTTTCTTCCTCTGTTTCTTTCATGTGAAAATAGACTCATTAAGCTTTAATCCCATATTTTATTCTGCCTCTAACTCATTTTCCACTATTTTTAGTGTATTTTCAAAGTTACACTACTGCAGTAACTCAAATCTGTCAAGGCTAAATTACTCATTCATGATCATTGTTCATAATATTAATACAACACCATTTTATCCATCATGGTAAGAACACATATTATGCATCATAGATCATCACATATCAAGGCATTCTCATAGGATTAGTATACATACTTGCACAACTCGTAACATAACTCGAGTGCATACTCACCAATGACTTACCTCATTGAGACCATCATTAACTCTTTCCTTGGATTGCCCGTTGAACACTTGGAATACTAATTAGATACTCGGAAAAGCCTTTGCACATAAGTGCCTCAATTGTAGCTAAAGCTACCTCATATCTCATGACATTTCAATGCTCACTCTCGAGCTAGTCATCTAGACTCATAATTCCTAGTGACATGTCACTCGTATCCTATTCTATTCCTAAGGTTCAAATGGGATTTTTCCTCGTCTATTAAGGCTTTGTCTTATCATATTTCTATTAATTACATACACATTAATATCTGTACAATTCATGTAATGATAACATTTAAATACATGTATAGCATGGTATTGTTTACATACGAACTTACCTCGATACCACAAATGTGAAAAGGACATACTCGTCCATAAATCGATTTCTTTCCGTTCTAGGTCCAAGTCTCAATTTTCATCATCTATAACATCACATTTAGCCTACCAATCAGTCACAATATTCATATGGGTCTAAAAATCATATTTTTTACAAATTTTCATTTTGACCCCAAAACTTTTACATATTTACACTTTTGCCCCAATGCTCGTAAATTAATTTTTATTCAATTTCTATAAGGTTTAAGACATGCTGAACATTTTCTCTTCTATGGCAACTCCAAATTTTCACTAATTCACACACTTATGACCAATTTGTAACTTTCACAATTTAACCCTTTTGACATTTTTACCAAAATTCATTGAATAAAACTCATATTTAACACATCAAACATTCATTATCCACTATAAATCATCAAAACACAACCATATCATGAATGGGTAAATTTTAAACTCTAATTTCTCTTCAATCAATTGGTAGAAATAGAAAATTTAAGCTTCGGGATCTCAAAAATACGAAAATCATTAAAAGCGGGACAAAAACCGTACCTATATAAGCCATAAAAGCTTGGCGAATGGAGCTCATCCATGGCTGCTATTTTCTGTTCTTTCCACGGTTGAAGAAGAAAGAATGAAAAAAAATGATAGCTTTTATCATTTGTCTTATTAGGTTATTTTAATTAATTTACAAAATTGCCCTTTTTATTTCAACCAAATTTCAAAAATACCAAACAAATATCCATTCACTAACTTATTAAAGGAATAATTGTCACATAAGGACTTTCAATTTAAAACTCATAACAATTAGGCACCTCATATATAAAGAACTCAACTTTTCACTTTTTACAATTTAGTCCTTTTGACTAAATTGAGTGCTCAAACGTCAAAATTTTCGAATGAAATTTTTACGAAATATTTTCATAAATTTATAGACTATAAAAATATAATAAAAATAATTTTTTTTTCTCGTCGGGTTTGTGGTCCCAAAACCACTGTTCCGACTAGACCCAAAATCGGGCTATTACACATTTATTATTTCGAAAACCCGTTATCCTATTCTAGCAGTTTAAGATAATAAAACGAAAACCTAATTAGGAAAATTAAAACTCTTAAATGGCCTTATTACATAAATAAAAACCCAAACTGAAATTTTGAAATAATTAAAAACAAATCCAAATAACAGTATTCATGTGGCCACCTCCGAGTCCCTCGCAGCTCCAAATCGTCTATGGCTGGGATTACCTGTACAGTTAAAAGAAAGGGTGAGTTTGTGAAAACTCAGCGTGCAATCCCCTAACAGACAACAAAAATAAGAATATGCAAAACAGTCTGGGCCGTAGCCTTATTCAGTAATAAAGCAATCTAGGCTTTAGCCCTGTACAGTAGCAAAGTGGGCCCAAGCCCAAAACAAAATCAATACAGAGCAAATAAATATCCCAACCCAATCCAACCAGCACACCACCCGTACCAGCCAATACACCCTGTGGGGATTCGATCAACTCACCCAGCCAACAAACCATAACGTAGCGGAGCTGCTAATAACAGAAAACGTAGCGGATCCACTAGAATCAGAATACGTGGCAAAACCACTAGTATAGAACTTCCTCCAAATCAACCCAACCCCATGAAGAATGTCATGTCATAAATATATTGTGCATACAAAATACTATACTCAGACGCAGTCATACGTATGCCAAATACTCATCAGTCAACCTACCTCTAGGGGTATAATGGTCATTTCGACAATTAGGGTTAAAATTACCATTTTACCCCTCAAGGGTATTTTAGTCATTTAGCTAATTTTGGTGTCTTTAAGACCTCTTAGAGGGTCTACCGTCACCTCGAGCGACTTAGATAACCTACACGCTCGTGTGGCCCTACCGTTGCCTCGAGCGACTTAGATAACCTACACGCTCGTGTGGCCCATCTAGCCCAAATTCAGACACGACAATGCGAGCCTCATAGTCCAATCCATTAACTGTCTCTTACCGAGGATTTTACCCGTGTAGGGCCTACGCAGCCTATTGGGCCCACGCAGCCCATTTCAACCCATCGAGGCACATAACGGCCCAAGTAGACGAAAATGTACGTCGTGGCCTCTTCAGCCATCGCCAATGTTTTGTGGGTTCAGATTGCCCCACGTGCGTTTGCACGCTCGTGAGGCCTCGAATGTCGATATTTTGGCTTTTCAGCTTTTCAGCTTTTGCCGAATCATAGTTTAACAGGGGTGTGATTATACACCTCTTTTGGCTTTGACAGTAATTGAGTGGTGTACAATTACACACCTGTTCGCGAGATCTTACGAATCACCCCTTGAACACCAACCACGATTAGATGATCTAGACTAATCCCTCCAAAATCGCCGGCTAAAACAACCCTTGCACCCTGGCAATTAACTGCACCATAATGGTTTCCTGTTAAAAGAATATTTTCTTAACCCGTCTGAGTATTCGATCAATACCTAAAACAAGGTGTCGAGCTTACCTTGAATGAATGATGAGAGATAGAAAAGTTCTAAGGCTTCATGATCACCTTACTCCACTGAGATCCCTAGAACCATTGCATAATACACCATGAAGAACGAATAAGAATTGAAATTAGCATAGATAAGGGGAAAACATAACATTCGGCTGCACCAAAAGCAAAGTTTCAATAAACAGATTGAATACATACAGAATTGACCGAATAGCAAAAGGGGATTTTACGAGTACTTACCGATTACCAAAATATTTATGAAACCGATACCACCACACTCCAGCGTACCGAAACAATCCCACAACACTGAATGGCAGACAAGAAACTGAAAGAGAAGAAGAAGAAGAAATGGTCGACTCAGAGAAAAATGAAAGAAAGATTGAAATGACTTAGAGAGAAAAAAAAAAAGAGACTATACTCAGCTATCTTGAAAAAAAAAGAAACAATAAAAATGGTAAAGAGGAAGTTAAGAGTAGGGAATTCAGCAAGCTAACAAGAATGTAACCTGAAGACAATGTCGACAAAAGTAAAAGAGTTCAAATGGTCACTTGTGAAAATGACACTAAGGAGAAAAGAAGCCAAAAACGTCAAAAAAACAAAACCTGAAATGTCAGAGAGGAAAATCAGCTCCTACACACTCATAAATTGCCAAAAAAGCACAAAGTGAGTTCCCTAGCCGAATTTGCACAATCAAATTCCCCAATTTGGCTACAACTCTTCCCCTCTCCAACTCCACAATTTTCTCCCCTTATCTCTCCCCCTTTTCCTCCTCCAAATCCCAACAACCAACATCTTATCCCATGATACTCTCCCCCTTTTACCAAGTCTACAACTACTCCATAGAGTTCGAATCCACCACAAAGACTTGCCACCTAAGTAGCAAAATAAAATCCCCTTGCTTACCATAGGATTCGAGCTCCTGCTCTTACCATGCCCAGTCACGCCACTTGCCACCAAGCCACAAGATCTCTTGTGTCATAAAACAAACACAACTTAATATATGCCCTATAAACTAACATCCAGGTTTCAAAAAGAGAAAAAATCAAAATTTTTCCAAAAGTCATACTTGAACCCAAGCTTCCTAAAAACCCCTAAACATACCCAGATTTCTTGATCAACAAAGCAAACATGATATTTATGTCAAAGCTTGCAAAAACAAAAACCCTAAATTTTTGGGGCATTACAACTCTACCCCCTTAAAGAAATTTCGGCTACAAAATTTACCTGATCAAAATAAGTGAAGGTATTGTTGTCGCATCGCCTCTTCAGGCTCCCACGTGTCTTCCTCTGAACTGTGATTATGCCAAAGCACCTTGACCAATGAAACAGATTTCCTTCTCAGCACTTTAACGTCACAATCTAGTATCTGCACAAGTTCTTCCTCGAAAGTCAAATCAAGCCTAACCTCAATTTCCTCAACTAGAACAATATGCGTGGGATCAAAGCGGTAACGCCTCAGCATGGAGACGTGGAACACACCATGAATCTTGTCTAAATCTGGAGGCAACTCAAGCTGATAAGCAACTGGTCCCACCTGTTTCAGAACTCGATAAGGCCCGATAAAAACCTAAGGCTAAGCTTGCCCTTCCGTACAAATCTCAGGATTTTCTTTCACGGTGAGACCGTCAGAAAGAAATAATCCCCCACAGAGTATTAGATCTCTTTACGCTTTAAGTCTACATATGATTTCTGCCTATCAGTTGCTTCTTTTAACCGATTTCGAATTAACTTTACCTTTTCTACAGTATCAGAAACTAACTCTGGCCCCAAAACTCACTGTTCACCAAGTTCCGTCCAATAGGTAGGAGTACAACACCTACGACCATAAAACGCCTCGTACGATGCCATCTAAATACTGGACTAATAACTGTTTTTGTAAGTGAACTTTGCCAACGACAAGTAGTCTTCCCAACTGCCTCAAAAATCAATTACACAGCATCTAAACATGTCCTCCAGTATCTGAATCACCCTCTCTGACTGATCGTCTATCTGAGGATGGAACGTAGTACTGAAGTCCAGCCTTGTACCCAAAGCCTAGTGTAACTTCTTCCAGAACCGAGATGTAAATCTAGGGTCTCTGTAAGATATGATAGAAACTGGTACTCCATGCAATCTCACAATCTCAGACACATACAACTTGGCCAATTTATGCAGCGAATAATCAGTGCAGACCGGTATAAAATTGGTAGATTTTGTCAGTCTATCTACGATAACCCATAACGAATCCTTCTTAGTAGGCGTCAAGGGTAGCCCACTCACAAAATCCATGGTTACTGTAACATCCCGATTTTGGGTCTAGTCAGAATAGTGGTTTCGAAACCACTTTTCTGGGGCTGAAGAAATTATTTTTAATGATATTTTATGTGTTATAGCATGATCATATGAATGCATGAAAATTTTGGTGAAATAATTTTAGCGATTTCATGCTTAATTGTGAAAAAGGACTAAATCGAGTAAAGGGAAAAATTTTGTTTTGCTAGCTAAAGGTGTCAAATAGCTATAGAACATTAAATTAGGATCTTTATTGAGTAAATAGACCATAAATATGTTAGTGGCTGATCAAGGAGACAAAAAAAAGGTTGAAAAGTCAAAGTTGATGTGCATTAGGTGACTTTTTGGTAATAAAATAAAACAAAAAGAAAAAAGATGTCATATTTTCATCTTTCTTCCTTCCCCACCGAAAATACCAGCAAAATAGGGATTTTGAAAGCTCAAAATTTCAACAACTTCCATCCCTTGCAAGTAAGTGATTTTGATGATCGTTTTTTTTTTATTTTTGAACTTTTGGAACCCTTGTAGCATGAACTAGCTAATGGGAGGACTATTTTGTGAAATGGTTGATAGTCTAGGGATTTTCCATGAAAGGATTTATGGTTTTTTCTGAATTTTTATGGAAGAAAATGAGTCTTGGTTGTGTAATAAACAACTTTTGTGAAAGGATTTTCATGAAAAATACCTAAAAGGGCTATTTTGTAAAAAGTTATAAAATAGGTTGTAATTGTGTGAAATAGTAGAAATTTGGGGTTGTCATATAATAATTGGTCGGTTAGGCTTGGATAATAAGGAAATTCGATAAAAATAGATTTCCAGGCCTAAGGGTAAAATGGTCATTTTGTGAAAATCTAGGGGCAGAATGGTCATTTTGCAAAAAATGTGAATTTTGATTGTCCAAATTTATTTAGTGATTAAATGAGTGAATTTCATCATGTTAGATCAAGAAAATTGAGATTTGGGCTTAAATCGAGAAAGTGGTGGCTAAAGACAAAAAGAGAATAATTAGTTGAAATTGCATTTGAGGTAAGTCTGTGTGATTAAATGAGCATGATATTTATGCCATTGTTATTATACTTGAAAATCTATCTTGCCATGATTGTATTAAAGTTTAGTTTGATGATATTGTATATGAGAAAGTGATGTCAAATGTAAATAACATTTATGTGTTGATTGAATGCTTGGAGATTTGATGGAATATGATATTCCATTGAAACGAGTAAGTTGTATATAAATAATACAACCACATTGTTATTAAATGTATTTAAATTGATATAGGATGAATTGCTTGGTTGTGGAAATGATTATGTACGATGAAAATTGAGATAGTAGAATTCCTGTTTGAACCTTAAGAAACAATTCAGATATTCATGCCATGACATTTGGGTTATTGTGTGCTAGTGTAAGACATGTCTAGGACATGCATCGGCCACATTATGAGAGCCAGTGTAAGACCATGTCTGGGACATGGCATCAGTACAGAGATGTGAGAGCCAGTGAAAGACCATGTCTGGGACATGGCGTCGGCCTCGATTTCGATAGTCAGTGTAAGACCATGTTTGGGACATGGCATCGGCATTCTACCCCACGTTTGAGGCTTATTGAATATCCAGTAGTGTTTTGAATGGTTCAACGGTGAGAGTTACGGTTTAAGCTAAATGAGAAAGGTTACAACCATATTGTGAGGGGTACAGGTACCTTACATGAAATTGATGATATGTGAATTCAATTCATGTTATATGAGTTGTAAGGAATGAATATGAGCATGTTGAGTAGCACAAGTATGTATTCCAAGCTCATGAGAAATGATTTCAGTTTTTGATGCACATTTAGTGAAGATGTAAATAGTTAATTCATGCTTATGAGAATGATTTTGTGATGACCTTGTGATTATAGGTCTATACTTATGATGTATAAATATGTAACCTTACCAATGTGGTGAAAATGAATTAATATGGTGTGATAAACTTAGTATCGTTAATTTACATTAAAACAGTTTTGGACAGCAGTCATAGTCCGACTTAGAAAATCCACCAAAAATTGTGGAAATTGAGTTAGAGGTTGAATAAAATATGAAATTAAATCTTACTGAGTTTAGTTTCACATAGAAGAAACGATGCAAGAAAAATAGTTTCAATTTATGAAATATTTAAATTGTTGTGAGATAGAGTCAGAACGACTTTGAAATCCCCTGTTCTAATTTGAGAAATCATTGAAAATTGTAAAAACTATTTATGGATTATAATTTATATGCTTATAATTATTAATGAGTCTATCTTCAAGATAAATAGATAGTAATAGCATCTGAGTCCTGTATTATGAGATAATTAATTTTTAGTGAAGAGGGGTTAGAATTGTCAAATAGCAAAAAAAGGGTAACTTTAAGGAATAAACTGTACTAATTAGCTGAACAAAAAATTCTAAAAATTTTATGTTAGGAAGATATATGAGTCTAGTTTCAGGGAAAATTAGTAGAAATTAATTTGGAGTTCTGTAGCTCCAGATAAAAATAATTTAGTGACTGTGAGTCAAGAAAATATCTTGACTGGAACATGAGTAAAAATGCAAATAAGGTTGTATTATCATGAGAAGCAAGTTGATAAATTGCTTATTATTTTCATACGGTCTTACTAAGCTATAAATATTACTCCCTTCCTTTCCTTTCCTTTAGTGTTTTCAGGTTAGCTCAGGGCTGGAGATCGTTGGAGGCAACATCACACTATCAAGTCGCTACCTTTGGAATAATGAAGTATATATTAGAAATTTCAAGTGAGTGGCATGTATAGGAATCTAGTTGATTGACATGTATTATTTTGCTTTGGCCAAATGTGTTGGCTTATATTGAGTTATATGTATATGACCATGAGATGTGGCTCATATTGTTTATGGCTCGTAACTCTAGCTATTCATGTCATGTCTAATGTTTATAATGTGATTATGTTTGCTTGTCATGATGGTTAGTAATATGACATGTGTGTTGGATGTACGCCCAATTGAGGTGGTCATAGCCATGTAGTAATCGCACGTTATAAACACAACATGATAATGATTGAACTTGAGTGCTTGATGGATAAGTTGGTAACCATAGTATAATGGTAAAAGTGATCATCAAAATGACAAGTCTTATGAATGTGAAATAAGGAATCTAGACTTGGTATTGCATGAGTAGATGCATTACTTGTAAGAGGACATGTTAATGTTAAGGACATGTCTTAATAAAGAGTGTTTAATCACTAAAATGATGTCATGATTTGCGATTTTGATGTGCATAAGGTTGTAAGAGATTATGGGTAACATGAAGGCTTAGCCTAAGTGTTGGCCACAAGGGCTGAGACACGGCTGTGTGTCTCAACCGTGTAAGGAACACGGCCTAGAGATATGGGCATGTGGCCTGACCGTGTGGTTCGATGTACATGCTGATGTCATAAATAGAGAGTTACACAGCCTGAGGACACAGGCGTGCCAAAGGCACACGGGCATGTCCCTATGTCCACACGGGCGTGGTGACCCTATTTCATGGGAAAATTTTTTAAGTTTTCCTGAAACTTCTAAAAGTTCTCGGTTTAGTCCCGAATCGATTCCTATGAATATTTTGGCCTTCGTAGACCCAAATAAGGGATGACATGCATACGTTTGAAAGGTTTTGAATTAAAAGAGATTTTATGGCCCGGTTTTTGCATGAATGTGTATGTTTAAGTCTGGTAATGCCTCGTACCCTGTTCCGGCGTCGGACATGGGTAAAGGGTGTTACAATTACCCGTTCCCACTTTCAAAGTGGAATCTTAACTGGCTGCAATAACCCAGAAGGTAGTTGATGCTCAGCTTTAACTTGCTAGCAAGTCAGGCACTTACTCATGTAATCAGTAACTTCACGTTTCATTTCAGGCTACCAATACAGCTCACGAAGATCTTGGTATAACTTGTTTCCGCCAGGATGCATAGCATATGGACTACTATGCGCCTCTTCCAATATAGATTGCCTCAAATCAGAATCCCTCAGCATACAAACTCTCCCACAGAAACACAATACTCCCTCACTATTTAGCCCAAAATCCGCAATCTTACCATTCTCAACTTGTCGAAAGCGAGAAACCAGTGACTTATCTAACAACTGTTTATTCTTAATTTGTTCAGTCCATGTCGGTTTCACTTGAAGCTTAGCCAATAAACTACCATCATCAAATAGGCTGAGATGAGCAAACATCGCTCTCAAATCAGATACAGCCCTCCGGCTTAGTGCATCAGCTACCACTTTAGCCTTACCAGGGTGGTACTCAATCGAGCAATCATAATCCTTAAGTAGCTCTATACATCTTCGCTGCCTAAGATTCAACTCCTTCTTAGTAAGAAGGTATTTGAGGCTTTTATGATCTGTGTAAATAATACACTTCTCACCATATAAGTGGTGCCTCCAAATCTTTAAGGCGAATACCACTGCAGCCAACTCCAAGTCGTGAGTAGGGTAATTCGCCTCGCAACCTTGCGAACCAACTTTTCGGCCCTTAATGCTGAGATTACATTAGATAGATAATTCCTTCGCTCCACTATCATAGCTACCTCTTCATCCTCAGTAGTCTTCAACACCATTCGCTTAGCAGTGCAATCCAAACTCGCACGGTGTTTCACTAGCCAGTCCATACCCAAGATAAGGTTGAATTCTCCAAATGGTAATTCCATCAAATCTGCTGGAAAGATTATACCTTGAACTTCTAGGGGCATGTCTCTAAACAATTTGTCTACCCTAACTAACTGTCCCAGTGGACTTATCACAGTTATTTCACTAGCCGTATTCTCAAATTGGATACCCAACATCTCAGACACAGTGCATGTAACATACGAATGCGTAGACCCAATATCAATTAAAGCAATGTATGGCATGTTATGAATCAAAAACGTACCAGCTATAATGTCAGGGGCGTCACCATCCTCTCGGCGACGATCAGCATACACCAGAGCTGGTAGTCTCGCCTCAGTATTACCAGCACCTCCGCCCGGTGCTCTACGACCATGTCCATTACCGTTTCCACCCCTAGCCTGACCACGACCTCTCGGTGGCTGCTAACGACCTCTCACTGGCTGAACAAACCTCTATTCTGCAGCTTGCATCTGAATAGGCCTCGAGGCCAATTCTTGACCTGATGATCCATGGACCCACATCTGAAGCATGCCCCGGTTCATCTCCATCACTCACCCCGGTGAAACCTCCCACAATCCGCACAAGTCTACAGTCTAACTAGAGTAACAGGAACTGCATGGACTGGCCCCTCAAATTTGGCCTTCTTTATAGGAAGAACCCGAGGGCCCTGAATCCCTCTTAAATCTGCCCCAATCCTTCTTGTGGTTCTGGCACTTTGAGCGCTCCACATCCTCAGCAATTTTTGCTTTCTCAACCAAGGCAGCAAAGTCTCGCTCCCTCTACGGAGCTATCAGCACATGTCACCCATCCTGGAGTCCATCCTCAAAATGCACACAACATTCATACTGTAACACCCTTAACCCATATTCGTCGCTGGATGAAGGTTATGAGTCATTAACGATCATAATACATATCTCACAAGTATACAAAAACATATCACAATTTGAAGTTTTTAATTACATTAAAATTCAAACTAAATCAGATCTCCAATTTTATTATCTCATTATTATTAACTTGACATAATTCAAAACATAATCTATGTCTATTAAACAATTTAGCTATATGTTGTACATGTATCAAATTAATAATTGATTAATTTAATATAAAACCAACTTTCATAAGTCATGCGTCCATACAACATCAAACATTATTAGGAACTATTTCCAATACCTTTATTTATTTATTTACGTGGCATTACAGTATTAATGTATATAAATATAATTCATCAGTCAAACACTAAGGTTACCTGATACATCCATTTTTTTAAAGTATAAATTAATATGTAGAGGTAACTAGGCAGAACCGAATGAAGCTTTTAAGACAAATTATAATTTCAGCTATATACATATATCTATCACTTAAAAGAGGTAACATATCGAACTCAAACATGTTTCATCATATAATCATAAATAAAATTTCAACCATAACAAGCACTCAATGCCAAACCATGCATCAACAATAATATTCTCAGTGTATTATTAAAACACAATATCTATATCTGTAGAAGTTTCTAAAATAACCGTTTAAAACATATTACTTAATTTAACAGTCAATTATATGTCTAACCTTGTTATGACACAACATGGCCGAACTTGCTATTTACTCATATACATACTGTACGCTTTTCCTTAAGTTGAACAACCACACTTCACATGTAACACCCCAAACCCAGCCCAGAGGTTATGACCGAATCCGGCGTGTCACATTGAAATTTTAAAAACCCATGACTCGTATTAGAGTTTTAAAAAATCGTCTTTTGCAAAGTTAACAAAGTGAATGGAAGCTGTGCACCAGGTAGGTATCCGAAACAGAGGAGGTGAGCCATGAAGGTTGCTTAAGTACCAGGCTCTCGATTGGATCCAATCCTAGACATGCCCACAACCATTGCCACACTTTGATAAACGAGTTGAAATTCATTTGAGCAGATATCCTTGATAAACTGGTTAATCGTGTTGTTGCGTTATTTTGAAAACGAGTATCATTTTGTAAACACGCCCTAAGTTAAGCCCATTTGAATTATTATCAAAAATATTTAGAGTTATTAAAAATAAAATAATCCCAGAAAAAAAATTTAAAATGGCCTTATTACAACCCAAAAATAAATAGTATTTAAGATAAACTAAAGGAAACCGGTTACTTATTGTAAAGTCCAAGAGCGATCACCGTGGCCATGCTGAATCCCCTCCGGCTCCAAGTCTCCACATCAAGGCTCACCTACAAGGTTAAGGAAGGGGGGTGAGTTTGGAAACTCAGTGTGCAACAAGCCCCTTTTAGAGCCCAACCAATATCAGCGTACTAGGCCTAAGCCCAAGTTCAGTTTCAATATATACTTGGCCGAAGCTTTTCGTTTAATGGTTACTGGGCCAAAGCCTTTTCATAAATCATATCACAGGGCCGAAGCCTTTACTGTAATCGATATGGCCCATAGGCCCATTTCAATATCACATGCAATATTAATGGATGTATGCAAGCCCGTTTGGGGAGACTACTCAACCCACCAACCGCTACTCTCCACCCGTACCAACCAAGCTCTCCATGTGGGGAATAACTCAACCCACCCAACCAAACTCTCCACTGGCAGCATAGTTGCTTTATCATATAACTAGAGGCTTAGCCTCTTTTAATAACTGGGGTAAAGCCCTTTTTGATAAACTGGGGCAAAGCCCTTTTCGGTAAATTGGGGCAAAGCCCTTTTAGCACTTCCTCCATTCATATAAAACCCAACCCATGCATATGTGAATATATCATGGCATATCATGTGCATATCATGGCATATCATGTACAAAAGCAGTATCACATGCATCTTAATTACAACATAACCCTAGGGGTATAATGGTCATTTTCACCTAGGGGAAAAAAAGGTCATTTTCACATTATAAGGGTAATTTCATTCCTCTATCAATTATTAGGGTTTTCCATGCTCATTATCAATTATCAACAATTTCAAGTGTTTAATCAGCAACTCTAGCCTATTCTAGCAAAATTGAGTCATTGGGCCTAATGGGCCCTGCATGGCTGATTTAGTCATCTAGAACCATTTAGCCTATATTCCATAATGGTATTAACTGTCTTAATGTGCAATTTATCTGGATTCCATTTTCTACCAACTTACCCAAATGGGCCCGAAAACCCATTGGGCCTGATTTCAGCCCCTCGAGGCCCAACTTACCGTGATGCAGCAAATCGTGCCCTTACCTTTCCAACGATCCCGATCATCAAACTTAGCGTATCTAGCTAACCTATGAGCTTTTGCATGCTCACGAGTCCTCGAAATGCCAGAATTTTTGGCATTTCGGCTTTTCGGCATATATCGAGTTAAGCTACGAAAGAGGGTTTGTTACACACCTATTTTGTGACGTTCACTAACGAAGTCTCCCATGGCAACCTACAATTATTCACCACCATTCTTAGTCTATAGTTCATGCTAATCAACCCAAATCTTACCTTACCAAAATCGGCCAAAGAACCCCTAATGGCCATAGTTCACTTACCTTCACAGGGTCTGACGAAATGATTCAAGCTTATCCAACACTGACACTCCAAGCCTTGCTGCTCCTCCAAAGTTTATCTATTCCACTACACAAACCATAAAAATCAAATGAAGAAACCCAGTGAGGCCTATATCTCAAATCGACAACCTCCCTAATCTATAGGGGGTTTCGGCTTTTGTCAACAGTTATACTACTGAATCGATTGGAGTATGAATACTTACCACAGTCTTTCTTTTTTGTACCGCTTAAAACTTAGCAGAGGAAGGAATTGACCACCAAAAAGTGAAGAGAAAAAGAAGGTTGTTGCTCAACAAGAAATCGGCACAACCAAGCTTCACAGGTTTCGACTTTTGTGGCTTTTCGGCAAAAGTGATGATGAGAAAGAGAGTAGTAGATGGGAAGAAAGGAATAGTAGGCTGGTTTTGGAGAAGAAAAGAAAGAAAGATGAATGGAAAGGGTGATAGTTCCGGTTAGAGAATAAAAAGGGAGAAAAGAATGGCTCTATGGTGTTCCAACAGAGGAAAATCGGCACAACTATAGCTTAATGCCGAAATGCTACCCTCAAAATCCCCAAGCCGATTTCTCTTCCCTAATCCCCTCTATTCGGCCAACTCTAATCCCTCCTTCAAATCCCTAAAATCTCTCCCCTTATCACTCCTTAATTCAGGCATTCAACTGATTCAAACTCTCTCCAACAGAGTTCCATTCGGCTTCAACTTCTGCATGCTCAAGGCATAAAAATAACATCACATTTGCCATCATAGTGAATCGAACCCTGGCTTTCCCCCAACCACTTACACGCCACCTTTTTAGCTCCTTAGTGGCGTCACTTAGCCACATTGCCAAGGGCTCTTTTGTGTTACTTTTTACCCATTCCTTTTAATAAGGCCACCTATCCAAAGCCCCTAACTCCTTAAGTCCAAAATTAAAAAATTCTACCGGGTTTTGGCCATCACATGGGCCTTCCATAAGCCCAATTACATACTCCAATTATGAATTTCACAACCAAATACCAAATTTTAAAAACTTTACCAAAATCTCGAGAATCACAAAAAACTCGAAAATTAGGATGTTACATCACATTTTATTCCATACACACAATTGAGTAAATATTCATGAGACATTTTATTTCTTACTATTTACCTTACAACCGAATTCCATTATTTAAGCCATGAATATATCCAATGATTTCATCCCCGAAATTACTAAAACTAAGTTCACTAAACGTTACGACTAGTACATATAGGACTAAGATTAAACATGATAATCAGCTGCTCTTATTCACTAAATAAATTAGTATAATACACATCCAAAGTAGCTAAGATGCTTACGGCATATTTCTCCTTTCCTCATGCAAAGTCATTAACTAAATTCAACATTCAAATACATAACTCATACCACATCCATCCATGACACACGGCATATTAATCAAATAAGCTTATACCATTATCAAGCTAGAACCAAACACAAACATAGAAATAAGCCATTTTCGCATGGCCTTAATACAAAATCAAAGTTCAATATTCTCCCAAAACACATTCCAACCTATACATGCCATAATTCGAGTTCGAATATTTAAGTATCGATGTTGTAGATAGTGTGATAGACTTTGCTGACGATCCCCGAGCTTGTAACTTGAATCCAAGATCTATAAAATTATATACACATAAAAACACAAAGTAAGCCTTTGAAGCTTTGTAAGTCATAAGCAATTTAACATCCCAATAATATTATCACTTATTCAAATCAAACTAAATTATAAAATCATATCCTTTCAGATCCAAATATTTATAATTCATTATAAATATATATTTTCACACTCAAATATCATACTCGCCGAACACTCATGAAGACAAATTATCATTATTATCCTTTATTTCCCACAACCAATTAATCATTGTAACTTACTTCACATATCCAGAAGCATATAAACTCATGTGTAGTTGCATAATTTCATATATATATATATATATATACTGATTATGAAGCCAAACACTTATAGTCATGAATATCTAATACTAAGTTTCATTTCAATAATAATTACAAGGTCGATTACTCTTGCATACTTAAACCCTCAGATTAATATAATTCATCATATTCATATATTAAATATGTAACTGAAATTACCTGATCATATATGCACATGATTAAAGATTATTCATGATAAATAAGCTACTGACTCACAAAGTCTAGTACACATATCACATTTGCATATATCCTTTATTTGCGCCATACAATAGTCACGGTGTTTACATAACTTACCTCAAGTAAGTAATATATTAATTAATACCTGGCATATAGCTCAATCAACACATTCGAATTCGATTTACCTTTTCCCGATGAACCATTTGGAATTGGATAGGACACTCGGATAATTACATAAATCGTACAATGCCAATGTCCCAGACGTGGTCTTACATATAGCCACATATCGATGCCACTGTCCCAGACAGGGTCTTACTCTTAAACACATATCGGAATCACAAATCGATGCCATGGTCTTACTCGTACACATATCGAAATCCTATGTCATGACATATATATCCTAGCTATTCCTAAGGTTCATACGGGGCTTTCGGGCGTCGTATCTCGATCGAATCGTATTCGTAAACATAGTTCCCAACCATTTTCACATTCGGCTATTATTTATACAAACTCATAAAATTCAAATCAGCATTATACATTCTCATATATTTAAAATTTACGACATTCATTTCCTTATAAACTTACCTCGAACGTCGTAAAACGAGACAGGGCTGCTAGTCGATAACTTTCGTTAACTGAGACACATGTATGACAACATGTAAATGTTTATAAAATTTACGACATTCATTTGCTTATAGGTAGTGGTACTATACTAGAAACCCTAGAGTCTGAGTTAACTGAGACTATAGGAAAACTAAGACTGTAGAAGACTGAAAACTGTAGTGAGATTCTGCTCTACGAAACCAAAACTTTAACTACTGCTTGATCATAAAATATCTGATAATAATTACTGGAATTATGAACTGATTCATAAGACTCGTAAATTTTATAAGCATTTTATAAGTATGTGATAAACTTCGCTCATGATCCCCGAGCTTGTAACTTGACTCCAAAATCTATAAAATAGAGGCAAACACACACACTGTAAGCTATCATAGCTTAGTAAGTCATAAGCAAATAAACAACTCAATGACAATATCAACTCAATTTAACCCAAACCAATTTATGCTATCATAATCACATTTAATTTCAAGCTTATAATTTCATATACAACATATACTTTCATATATAAATTTTACCTTGGCTGAATATTCATATATCTATTACCAAAGAAACATTCAATTTCAAAACCATAGTCCATTATATAACCGAATATATATACACTTATAAGCATCTCTTGAATCAAACTTTGATATCACTTACTTATACATAATATGTAGCCGAATATACTTCATAAATACACATATATTTACAATAGCATCATGTATAATTTACATCACATATCAAATAACCAACTTACTTTATTTTCAAATAAGTAATCAACTATCTCATACTTTTTCACTTTAGCTCAATTTACACATTTGATCACAACTTATCATTGCCCGTTGAACCATTCGGAATTGAATAGGATACTTGGATAATTACACATATCGTACAATGCCAACGTCCCAGACGTGGTCTTACATGTAACCACATATCGATGCCACTGTCCTAGACAGGGTCTTACATGAAACAAATATGATGCCAATGTCCCAGACATGGTCTTACACATAATCACATATCAATGCCAACATCTCAGACATGATTTTACATGAATCAAATACGATGTCGATGTCCCAAACATGGTCTTACACGTAATCACATATCAATGCCAATGTCTCAAACGTGGTATTACATGAATACTCATATCGAAAATCCTATGTCATGACATATGTATCCTAGCTATTCGTAAGGTTCGTACGGGGATTTCAAACGTCGTAACTTGATCAAATCGAACTCGTACACATAGATTTCAAGCTTATACATATTCGGCTTCCACATATATACTATCACATTATTCATTTCAGCATATATATAGTTTGTATTTAATCAAATAAATATAATCTATTTGCTTATAAACTTACCTTGGATAATTATAATTGGAATGGGATGACTAATCGACAACTTTGGTTTTCCCCAAATCCAATTCCGATTTCTTTGGTTCTTGATCTAAACAGATTCAAATTAAACTCATTCAAACATAATTTCATTCAATTTAATCCAAAAACACATAAATGGAAATTTTACTATTTTGCCCTTGAAATTTTACACTTTTTACAATTTAGTCCAAATTGCACAAAACACAAAACATGCAAAATTTGCACACACCATGCTTAGGTCGAATCTTCCTCATGCTCATACAAGTCCATACATTTAATTTGTTTCACATTTTAGTCCCTTAATTTATTATTTTTGCAATTTAACCCTAATTACTCAAATTCATCAAAAATTCCAATACAAAACATATTAATCCAAAACATGTCTTTCATAATTCATCAATTAACATCACAAAGCTCAATTATTCATCAATGGAATAACTCAAAATATTCATCAAAATTAGAAATTCAAGAATGAGCTTTGTACATTACACTGTAACGATCTCAAAAACGTAAAAACTATAAAAAATCGAGCTAGTTACATACCTTAATCAAGCTCCAACAATGGTCGAATGCCCTAACCTTTATTTCTTTCTTTCCTTTTGATGTTTCGGTCATGTATAAAAGATAAATGCATGGTTGTTTTATTATAACATATATTATTTAACATTTTACAAATTTAACCTTTATAATAAAATATAAAACCATTATAATATAAGGTCACAACAGTCCATCATTTATAATTATGGTTTAATTGCAACATAAATACTTCATATTATAAAGACAACAACAATTAGGCCCTTTCACATTTAACCATCAAATTTTTATTTTACGCGATTAAGCCCTTTTTATTAAATCGGCACTCAAACGACAAAATTAAAACACAAAAATTTCACACATAATAAACACAAAAAATAATTTTTAAAATATTTTTCTGACTCAGATTCGTGGTCCTGAAACCATCATTCTGAATAGGGTCTAAATCGGGCTGTTACAAAATCCTTATTTAAATAAAATACAGTGGTAAAATAAAATAAAAGTAAAATCCATATAAAACTACACTTCTTTTATTTTATTTTAGAATAAGGTTTTTAAACCTTATTAAACTCCATTTATTTTATATTGATTAGAATAAGTTGTTTCAATCTTACTACACTCTTATTAGAATATGGCTTTACAAGCCTATAAATAGACATAGTCTATTCCTCTTGTAATTATTTGAATTTGACATAGTGAATTTTCTTCTCCTCTACCCGTGGTTTTTTCCCGAAAGGGTTTCCAAGTAAAATCTGTATGTTCTTTCTTTTATTTTATTTTATTTTCACAAATATTGATGCTGAAAAATTGCAAAAAAAATTCTCAAGGAACTTACAGTTTCATGTTCTAAGTGGACTGTGCCAAAGCATGGAACTCACACTTGCTGTAGAAAATATTTGACACCACTAGTGAAGGTATGATTTATTTCATTCGGCTCAGCCTTATGCCTATTTCACATGGGACCACAATTTCATTAGAGTGAATCGTCTTGTTATACTCGATTTTAACGGCAAAGACCATTGATGTGGGAACAATCATTCTAAGGGAAATTTGGAATTGTGCTGCTAGAAGTTCTAGCACAGCATACTTTCCCTTTACGATAACAATTTTATGCTTGAAAGCTAATATTCTTGCAAACATAAAGAAGACAGGTTATAGCCAAGGCACATTCACATATTAGGACCTCTATCGAGTAGCCAGAGATTCTGTTCTACAGCAACGAGTTGAACTGAGAGAGGATCCCGAAGAAGAAGAAGAAGAAGAAGATCCCACAGAGGTCAAACCAATCTAATCAACTGAAGTCCCTAATAAGGCAGAATCAATTGAACCAATGACTGAACCTGACATGGCGACCCCAACATTTAGAACTCATTTGTCTCAACCAGCTCTTCATGATGAGCTATCAAAGTTGATGGACCTAATGCAACATATACAGTGGTTGCAACAAGCTTACTAGAGATATTAAAAAATAAGGGATAATTCAATAAGAAATGCTTTTACGAAAATATTTCATGACTCATTTATTTTTGTGCTTGAGTTTCTAAATTTTATATGTGAACCATGGAGTCCAATATCGAAGAGGGAACAAAGTGATTCATGCAAAAAAAAATGATGAAGCAAAAGATTAGTCGGATTCTGAGGGATCTACAAATAAATAAAAGGGGGATATTTACTTTATATTATTTTCTTTCTCAGGATATTTAAAGGTTCTAGGATTAGATTCTATTAGGATTTTTATTTCTCGTATAATAAAATAAGAGGTGGAAATCATCAATAAAATTGAACAATTTACAAAATAAAAAGTGTGGCAATAGATATGTACATGTCTAGGATTGGATTTACCTTGGAAAAGCTTGGTATTTAAGTAGTCAAACTTGACTCATCTCCTTTTCCTAGGGTCCTACTTGGTGTAAGGTATTTATTCACTTCTATATTTTCATTCTCTCTATTGCTTTTAACAATAGGGACATTGTTCATCTTAAATAGGGGGACCAAAAATTGAAATTATTTTTCAAGATACATTATTCTTATAATTATGATTAAGTTATATTTTGTTCAAAAATTTGAATTTTTTTTAATTATGCTAACTTCTAAAAGAAAAAGAAAATCAAGATTCACTTTCTTGTTTTCAAGAAAAAAAAATCAAATCTTGTTCTAATTTTGTTGGTTCAGACAATTTCAAGAATCAAGAAAATCAAGATTTCAATTCTTGGAAATCTTGGTCCAAGAAACTGAATCTTATAGCCAAGGCACATTGGATTTCATGCACGAGCTTGAACAAGCCAATTTCGAGAGAAAATGGATCAAATGACCAAGTTCTTGAAGAAATGGCCCATCAAGATGTCAACAAGCCCATCCTAAAGTTTGGAAAGTAATTTAATTAAATATCAGGGCAAATTATCAAAGTGGCCTAAATTGTAAAATATTAAAACTATAGGTCCAATTTTAGTGCAATAGGTGGATCATTATGTAAGAATTCAACCCAAAGAACCCATTTAATTTCTTTGGTTGAATTCCCATTAAAAGTCCACACTTACAACTATTTTATTTTTTTATTTGATTAGTTGTCATGTTAGTTATTTCATTAGGGTTAGGAAAACTTATTTTGGGGCCCTAGACGCTCACCTTTATACACACACAATTGGTTTATGTTTTTTTAGTTAATAATAATTCTCTTTGAGTTTTTCTTCAAGAATTGCTCTTGAGTTTCTTTGGAAGCTATTTTAACAATCTTTCAGGTTGTGTGAATCATCTTCAAGCTTTTTCTTGCCAAGATCTTTTACTTGGAGGGGGAATTAGAGCCATTGAAAGGAGTTGTGGATTCTTAATGTTTCCAAGGCTTCTTAGGACGTCATCTTCTTATTTCTATCCTTAATTTATCATTTATTGCTTATTTAAGTTAGTTCTTGCTGTTTTGGCTTGCTGATTTTATTGATTTTCATTCTCGGTTAAAGTTGCATCAAGAAAGATGTTCTCCTATCTTGTACCATCAAGAAACACATCAAAATTTGGTGTTTAATCTTTTCTTGTTGTTTCAAACATTCTTGCACAAAACAATTTGCTTTTGTTTTTAAAATCACTTTTAAAAAATCTGATTGTGTTTTGTTTTTTCCAGATCTGGTTGGGGCATTTTCTTGAAGTCCAAGGACGATTTCTTTCCATCCAAGAAACCCGAATTCATTCTCTTTTGGACTCTTTACCAACCGGTTCATCTTTCGTTTGTTTGAATTTCATTTGACTCTCCTTTGAGACAACTAATATGTTTTTGTTGTTTCTCATTTCAGCTCGCGTTCGTCTAGAGATTTAGGATAAATTCACGAATTTGACAAACTTTACGATCCGCTTCTTGATTTGTCCATCTCATTCTTTATCATTTGGTATTAGATTCCGGCATTTTGGGTGTTAATGGTTGATTTCTAAATTGATTTCCATTGCAAAACAACCTATAAGCAGTTTACCCAGAATTTTTTTCGGAAAAAAATATTTTTGAGTGGCTAAACATTTTTCAGTTGATTTAAAATTTTATATAATGATTCTTGGAACTATATTACAATATAAAAAATATTTTTCACGAAAAAAGTGATAAAAAAGTACAAAAAATATTATGAAAATAAAATAAAAATATTTTATGGGTTGAATTTTGTGCTGAAACTTTCCCAATTAGATCTACATTATTTTAGGAGGCTCCAATTTAAATTTCATGATTTTTGGAATTCGGGAACACCTCGAACAAAGTTTGTTAAGTTGTTTCGCAATATTTCGAGTTTCAACAATTTTCATTGACTCTTAACCTTAGGTTTTCATTTTTTTTTCTTTTTCTTAACCTTAGGTTTTCATTTATTTAGTTTTTCTTTTTATTGTTCCTATACACATTCTAACACTTTATTGTTTCTTATGTTAGTATGTTAAAACACGTTGCACATTCCTTCCTCCGTGCAAAAACAATCGTTGGCGTCTAGCCATTTTTGGATAATCGGTAGCTAGATTCTTTAACATTCTAATTGATTGTCGTAAATACTCCTAAAGGACTCACAAGATTAATTCTTACCTCATTCAGAATTTGATTTTTGTTCCTGAGTGCATAATAGTGAGGTTTGTTTAATTTTTCTTTTCTTGAATGTTGTTTTCTTTTCAGGCTTTGATAATGATTCACGATACTGTGATTGGGAAATTGCCAAGGAAAATAGAGGAACTATTAGACAAGGGGAGATGGTCAAATGAAAAGAGGAGTATGATTGATCTCTCACCTATTGTGAAATGATATTGGTGTAGTTCAAAAGATCATGAGGGTTTCTGATGTCCAATTAAATATCCAAATAGAGAGAATAAGATTAAGCTATCACCTTTTGTGCAATGTTATTGGTGTAGTTCAAAATATCATAAGGGTTTCCAATGTTCAATTAAATATCCAACAAGAGAAGAAAGTAAATACAAGTTTGTACCTTTTTTTAATTCATACTTTAGTGGAAAAGAGATATGTGATGGCAAACTTTGTGAGCCGAGAAAAGATAATAGTGAGAATTTTTTTTCCACGAATCTACGGAGTTAGATGAGATAGAAACATCATGTTCTGCTACTAAGATTTATTGTACTGAAATGAATAGTCATAATACTTATGAGGGGGATATAGGAAGTGAGGAAAAATCATGTGAATAGATCGAGAGAAAAGAGACCTTGAGTGATAAAAGTCTACTTGATGGTCCAAATTTGGTGAGTGAAAATCCATATGAGGTAAAATTGGAGAGTTCTCACAAGGAAAAAGAATATGAAAATAAAGAAAATACCCATACAAAAGTAAGGAATGATTATGTTTTAACTTACCCTAACTCAAATTTGTTTTGTGGTGTTTCTTTATTTTAGGACTTCAAGGATCCATTGACGAACTCTCAATTATATTACTCTACAATCCATAGACAATTTCATTTGAGGGAGAGAGGTAAGTTGAACATTACTAATTCTCCACAATTGCTACAAGGTAAGAAAGGTAAGGAAACAATAGAAATTGATTAAGAAGACATACCTTGAATGTTTTTTATAAGTATGCTACTGATTTTGTTTGTAAAATATTTCCTTACAACATGCTTTCTCGTTGGTCAAATTTCATTAAACCTGGGCTTGATAGTTCAACTGATTTTATGGGTTCATCTAAATTTGTAAAGGTTAAAAATAGTAATTCTGTTGCATTAAATACTTTTTTTAAGCATTTTACATATTTTCTCTTGTAACAAAATTTTCTATCTTGACCTTTAACGATGAATTTTTACATAATAATATTGAACTTCTTGATTTTTATAATTATATGAAATTCTTAACTCATCGTTGGAAATTCTCATGGATGGCCATGCATATTAAAAGAAAGTTACAAGTTATTTTTTACTTGAAGACTCATGTACCTAACACTTCTTTGTTTAGTGTTGATACATTGTTTTTAAAGCAGGCAAACATGATCGAAATAGATTTGAATGATCAAAATAATGTCTTTGATCCTGGAGATATTTTTTTAGCACAAGAAAGCTTAGGTAAGTATTTTTTTCATGTTATTGTTATTTATTCTAATCCTTTTTCTTTTTGTACAGCTACAAATTCAGGGATGAATCTACATGAGAAAGGGGGAATTATACGAATAGCTTGGTCCAATTCAAAGGCCATAATAGATATGGGCCTTTCCAAGTACTTAAGCGGATCAAAGACAATGCCTATCAAATAGATCTACCTGGTAAGTACAATATAAGTTCTACTTTTAGTATTGCTGACTTATCTCCCTTTGATGTTTCGAATTCGAGGACGAATCTTTTTGATGAAGCAGAGAATGATGCGAGTCTCAAGACCCAAATTCAAGTTCATGAATGTAATGGGATCAAATTTCCTTAAGGCCCAATAACGAGGTCGAAAGCTAAGCAAATCCGAGCAACATTGATCAGGACCATCCAAAACTTCGTTACCAAGGCCCTAGATGCACACACAATCGAAAAAGAAAATCAAGATTCACTTTCTTGTTTTCAAGAAAATCAAGAAATCGAATCTTGGTCCAATTTTGTTATTTTAGACAATTTCAAGAATCAAGAAAATTAAGATTTCAAATCTTGGAAATCTTGGAAATCTTGGTCCAGGAAACTGAATCTTGCAACCAAGGTGCATTGGATTTCATGTATGAGCTTGAATGAGCCAATTTTGAGAGCAAACGGATCACAAGACCAAGTTCTTGAAGACATGGCCCATTAAGATGTCTACAAGCACATCCTAAAGTTTGGAAAGTAATTTAATTGAATATCAAGTCAAATTATCAAAGTGGCCCAAATTGTAAAATATTTAAACTATAGGTCCGATTTTATTTTAATAGGTGGATCATCATGTAAGAATTCAACCCAAAGAGACCATTTAATTTATTTGGTTGAATTCTCATTAAAAGTCCATATTACAATTATTTTGTTTTTTTTTATTTGATGAGTTGTCATGTTAGTTATTCCATATTTTGGGGGCCTAGACGTTCACCTTTATACACACACAATTGGTTTATGTTTTTTTAGTTAATAATAATTCTCTTTGAGTTTTTCTTCAAGAATTGCTCTTGAGTTTCTTTTAGAACTTATTTTAACAATCTTTCTTTCTTTTAGAAGTTATTTTAATAATCTTTCTTTTTCTTGGAGGGGGAATTAGAGCCATTGAAAGGATTTGTGGATTCTTAATGTTTCCAAGGATTCTTAGGACGTCATCTTATTTTTTCTATCCTTAATAATAAATTACAATATTTCACCAAAGCATTCTTTAGGTCTTCTAGGTAAAAAGTCAAATATCCCTTTATTTTCCAAAAGGTTTAAATTCGCCAAAAAGAAAAATTACCTAAATACACCAAAAAAAATCCAAAATCCAAAAACTTGAACAATTGACTCAAGCGGTCTACAATCAAACCATGACCGTCAGCCACTATTCAACCACCCGCTGGTCGATTTATCGACAACCACTTCGACCATTGCCAGCCATTGCTGTCGACCACTATTAACCTCTTGCCATCAGTTTTTGGTAGGTTTGCATTGTTTTGATTGCTTTCAATTTTGGTTTAGTCATGTCGCCATGGTCAATCGCTTCATTTCTCTAGGTTTTGCCAAAAAAAAGTTAGGTTTACATAAATTCCTAGTCTTTTTCCGACTAACATAAATTTTTCTAATTTTCTACAACAAATATAAAATTGAAATAAAACATGTGTAGAGATGATAGTCCACAATTTAATTACATAACCTAAAATTTATGAAAAACCTAAATTATACCCAATCTAATTTCTAAGAACCACAACTTTTGACAAAATTACTTTATCACATAAATAAAATAAATCATGCATTCATCCACATATATCATAATCCAAAACATACATGTAATTTTAAAGAATGTCACTTCTTATCTCAATTTAATCAAACAATGAGAGAGAAAAAATTAGTATCTGTAACACCTTACACCCAATCTGAACATTGGATCCAGGTATAAAGCATCACAATTTAAAACCAATTAGACCAATGAAAAAAATTGGACTTTCAACACTTTAATTTGGCAAATACTCTATGTACTGGGATGTTAACCCAAAATATCGAATAACATATAATATTTTTTACAAGAAATTTAAAATAGTAATACACCACTTATAAACAAGCTATGAGTAGACATCATTTGACGGAAGCCCTATAAACATTAACAGGTTGGTATAAAATGCAAAATGGGCTGACACTAATGCAAAAGTTTAAAATTCGCTACTGACTAATTAACATCATTTAAAACAGTCGACATATAGCCTAACCAAACTGGTCATAAGAATCTGGTAATACAAATCAACATATCAAATACAAGTTTTCAAGTTCACATTGGCGGAAACTAACAGACATCCCATCCCCTAGCAATTTCATGTTACAACCAAGACAAGAGATGGCTCACAAATAGGCTACAGATCTGGCTAAATCCCTTCGGTAACTTGTCCAACCTAAGAGCCTAAAAATAAGAAGAAGAAAGCTAAATAAGTTCATAAGAACTTAGTGAGTTCCACAGTAACTTAACCTCACAATATGGCTAAGACTATGACTGACTAAATGACATGCTACTTTTAGTGGATATAGTTACCTTTTTTTTGAAGTATCCACTAGCAGATACTTCCGCAAGCAAACACAATCCATTGGCGGACACTACTCACTACTAAAGACTCACATATGACAGACACAAGTCATAATTCTCATCTGTATCCCGTATTATAGCCTACCCCTTTATGACCATTTCTCGTACTTTTTACACTTCATGCAATGCCCACACATTGTCTAACACAATATACACCTTTTAATTAGTACACTCCTTTGTGATAGCTTCTAATCCTAGTTCCGAAGAATCGATATTCATGTTTCTTAATTCCACTCCATAGAGCCAATAGGCTAGTCATAACCTTTGTACCTCCATCATGTATTCACCAGTCATGGTTTGCACCAAAATGCCATACCAGAGGTAAAACATAATTTACTGTATCTTCTTTTCATCATCATACATATCATCCCTCCAATACCTCCTTACGTCATTCCGGATGAGGAGCTTGTGCAACAAGGAAAGAGTATTTATACCAATGCACATGCAAGACTTCTGTCTATGATTTCCTGACTTTAATAGTACATGCACCAAATCTTTACCCAATCCTTTTGACATACGTACCAAAACCAGAAGTTAAGGCGACTTTCTTGGATATATAGCAAGAAAGATTCAAAAGTATTAATACAGACAATAGACTCATAGTACAAAGGAACTCACCAGAAGCCTTTAGACAAAGCTTTCTACTCAACGAGCTCTTTTCCCTTAACAATCAAATAATTCCTTTAAATATAAGAATAACCAAAACTTAATAAAATAATAAGAATCTGTAAACATTCAAAAATTTCTAAGTAAAAAGTTTCCTTCTTGTCCGATAATCAAATGGAAACCCTACTGAACAACCCTTAGAACAACTCTTTTCTATTTGGTAAACTTAAAGAAAGAATTAAGAATTTACCAATATACAACTTAAAGAAAGAAACTTCTACAAGCTTGTAACACCCAAGTTTGGTAAATTCTGAGTCTAGAGGAGTGCCCCAAAGGAAAATCTGATGGGCACGGTCCTATCCGCGAAGATGACATTTTTGTTGCACTAGTAAGGTGCATAGGCAATGGTAGGATGTAAGGAAAGGAATGATCTGTAACATCCCTCACCCGATCCTATCACCGAACCCGAGCAATAGGATGCTACAACTAAATACCCAACAATTACAAACAATTTATAACATAAAAATCTCAAATAAATATCAAACAAATCATAATTAACTAAATTAACATGTGTTTCAATCAGTTACGGGTTAATATCAAACTTATGGAAGGTTAAAACTAAGCAAACAATCATTTTAGATCAATTTGAAACAAATTTAAAAGGATGAGAAAAATATGAAAATAAGGGACACATGACAATGTCCCGAGGCCGTGTGGAAGGGTTGAGGCCATGTAGATTGGCCACATCATCCACATGGTCGTGTGAGTAAACTGTGTAACAACTTAATGCCATGTGAAATTGGGGTTTCACGGCCGTGTTGTCAGGCCGTGTGACAAAGCTCAGTGTATGTGGCACAAGAATATGGTTTTGTGGCCAAACCGTGTACAATTTGAATATAGTGTCATATAGCCATGTCGCCAGACCGTTTAACTCTCTGAGACCATGTGAACAAGCCTGCACCAAAATTAAATAGGTCATATGGCCATGTGAGGAGACTGTGTGGGACACATGACCGTGTGGTAGACCGGGTCCCAAGCCGTGTGCACCTAAAGTAACTTCAAAATCAAGTCATTTCACCTAGCATTACTTGGTTACTAAGCCATACCATTTGCACCTATACATACCCATCTCAAAACATGCCATAGACCATTCAACCTAAGTTCCCAACCAATATGCCCACAAAGGCACCTCAATTTACAATTGAAAATAACCAAAATGAAAATGCTCAAACATACCAAATCATTAACACTGTATGACATTTTCTCAATCACTTACTTAAGCATAACTAACCTTTATAACAACTTCATGTTTCAACATCAATATATATATCAAAACATATCAAACATAATACCTAACTTATAACCATTTCATCCATGAAAACATTTAACAAGTAATTAAAGCAACCATCAAGCTATCAACAAAGTGACTGATAAACCGTAATTTATACATATTTTTATCCCATGCTTAGCACATTTATGGATGATTTCTCCTTAGATTTGGTGAATTCGATGCTCCTAATCCTTTAATTTCATGTTTTATACTTAGGTGAGCATAGGAGAGTAAAAAGAGCGAGAAACGGGCCAAAAACAAAAAAAATGGGCCAACATGGGAAATCAACATGGCCTGGACTTCCTCACATGGGTAGGCCACACGGCTGTGTCCATTTGGCAGAATCAAAGCATGACTCACACGGGTAGTCCACACGCCCGTGCCTATTTAACAGCCTTGACCACGGTCTAAAGCAATCTCACACGGGCGTGTCCCTGTCAAGCCCAAGTATAGTCCTATTTGGAAAAGGCCACTTTTGAAGGCTCTTAGGAATTCTAAAGCCTATCTAAACCCCTGAGGAGGCACTTAGAAAAGACATACAGAGTAGGAGGCAAGGAATTACTCAAGGAAAGCTGATTGATCCATCTCAGAAGCCAAATTTATCGTCAAGACTGAAGATCTCCCTTCAATTTCCTTCAAGAGTTTTGGGTTTTCTTTATGTTTTCTTATCTTTACTCTTTTGAGATGTTTTCTTTCATAATTATGAACTAAACCCCCTAAATACCTAAAGGGAATGAAACCTAAGACGGATCTTGTTATTATTATCTGAATTGTATGATAAATATTTGACTTGTTCTTAATTATGAGTTCTTAATTCTTGTTTTAATATTCCAGGATATTGATTCAAGTTAATGCACTTATTTAGAGGAGCAAAAGTCCCTGTCTAAGAGTAAATTTGTCGTAATTAAGCGGATTTGATTGTATTCCTAGAGATAGGGTAACAAGATTTTTCCGGATTAGGGTGAAACCTAATAAGGGAGTCCATAGATCGAGTTAATGTAACACTAGGGTGTTAATTAGAAAGATATTTCAATTAATCAAACTAGGGTTAGACGTTATTATTCTTGAGAGAGATAATAATATAACTTAGGGATTTCTACGGATCAAGTCAAATGAATAAATTGTCTGATTCAGAGTTAAATAACAAGTGAAGTCTAGGTGGATTTTTCCTTGGGTATTGTCTTAATCAATCGAGTTTTCCCAAAAGCTTTTCCCCAATTTTCTCTCTGTGCACCCTTAGTTTAGTTAATTAGTTTAGATAAATAAATCCCTTAATTTTTAGGCTAGATAATAAAAAGAAAGTAATTACTAGTACTCTTGGTTCCTTTGGGTTCGACAATCTGATCTTACTAAAGCTATACTACTGTTCGATAGGTACACTTGCCTTCATCGTGATAATAGTTAGTTTCAAGAACAATTTATTATAATTTTTTTAAAACCTGTCGTGAATATCACGAATCAAGTTTTTGGCACCGTTGTCGGGGAACTAAGATATTAAGAACACTCAATTTTTATCCCTTTAGCCATTTTACTTTATTTGCAATTTGAATTTTTATTTTCTTTTCTAATTTTCCCTTGTATTCGCTTCTGGCAGGTTTTTATAGTGTATGACTAGAAGAAACCCATCGGGACCATTACTTTTTGATAGTGAGATCGATCGCACAGCTCGTAGAAACCAAAGAGAAATAAGGCAAAGCTTAAAATACACAGAGGAAGAGCAAGAGGACGATATTCAAACTATAACAGAGGAGATGGTTGAAAATCAGGAAAATCTGCTACCTCCTACGATTGCCGTTAATCCAGTAAATCAGAATCATGCTCCATGCACTATGTATGATTATGCTAAACCAAATTTAACAGGAACTGAGTCAAGTATAGTTAGGCCTGCTATTGCTGTAAATAATTTTGAACTGAAACTTAACACAATTCAAATGATACAATAATTTGTTCAGTTTGATGGTTTGCAGGATGAGGATCCAAACACTCACTTGGCGAATTTTTTGGAACTGTGCGACACATTTAAAATCAATGGCGTCTCAGACAACGCCATATACCTTCAGTTACTTCCCTTTTCATTAAGGAATAAGGCTAAACAGTGGTTGAACTCGTTACCACGAGGGTCAATCACTACTTGGAACAAATGACTGAAAAGTTTTTACTTAAATATTTTCTGCCGGCTAAAACGTCGAAATTAAGGAATGATATCTCTTCTTTTGTGCAGATGGATCTAGAAACACTCTACGATGCATGGGAGAGATACAAGGATCTGTTGAGAAGGTGCCCTCACTATGGGTTACCACTCTGGCTACAGGTTCAAACTTTTCACAATGGCCTGAATCCTTCAACTAGACAAATGGTTGACACAGCCGCTGGTAGGACTATCAATAATAAGACACCTGAGGATGCTTATGAATTTATAGAAGAGATGTAACTGAATAATTATCAGTGGCAAGTCATGAGGACAAAGGCAATGAAAGCACTCGACGTTTTTAACTTCAATTCGATCACCATGCTCTCTAATCAGGTAGAACTTTTGAATAGAAAAATTGACGGTTTTCTTGGTTCTTCATAGGTTCACCCAGTAATGCAATGCAATGCAAGTGAAGGAGGAACGAGAAATTCAGAATACTCACCTCAACATGGAAAACGAGCAATTAAATTATATAGGTAATAATCCTTGACCTCAAAATAATCCTTATAGTAACACTTACAATGCAGGATGGAGGAACCTCCCAAATTTCTCATGGGGAGGCCAAGGGAATCAAAGACCACCACCACCTCTAGGCTTCCAACAACCACCTTACCAACAAGAGAAAAAGTTGAACCTTGAGGAGATGCTAACAAAATTCATCTCGGTGTCAGAAACTCGTTTTCAAAATACCGAGACAGCACTTAAGAATCAAAAAGTGTCAATCCAAGGGCTCAAAACTCAGATAGGCCAGCTCCTAAATTGATATCTGAACAACCACAAGGTAGCCTACCGAGTAACACTGAATCTAACCCAAGAGAGCAACTCAATGCGATTACCATTCGAGATGAGGAAGGGTTAGTTGCACCTGAACCAGAACCGAGGCAAGAAACTGTGGTAAGTAAAGGGTAAAGGTGAGGTGGACCACAATGACCAAAGACAGGTAAGTAAAGAGTACAAACCACATGTACCATACCCCAATGCGACAAGGAAAGACAACTCAGATGAACAATTTGGTAAATTCCTTAAACTTTTAAAGAAATTACATATTAACTTACCGTTTATTAAGGCTCTTTTGCATATGCCGAGCGCAGTTAAATTTTTAAAGGAGCTTTTAGCAAATAAGCGAAAGTTAGACGAGCCGTCGCATGTGGAGATGAATGCAGTTTGCTCAGCCATTCTGCAGAATAAGCTGGCCAACAAATTTAAAGATCCAGGGAGTTTTACAATTCCTTGTTTAATTGGTAGCTTAGATGTTAATAATGCCTTGGCTGATTTAGGGGCTAGTATCAATGTCATGCCTTACAAAATGTTTAAGCAACTAGGTCTTAGGAAACCCAAACAAACTAGGATAAGCATTCAATTAGTAGATAAAACAATCAGATTTCCTAGGGGTATTATTGAAGATGTACTCGTTAAAATTGACAAATTTATATTCCCAGTCGATTTTGTTGTTCTAGACATAGCGGAGGATAATAACGTGCCTTTAATTTTAGGGAGGCCCTTTTTAGCAACTGCTAGAACGATAATTGATATTGGTACAGGTGAACTCACACTTCATGTGGGTGATGACAAAATCACTCTTCAAGCTCGTAATTCGAGTAACACCTTAAAAATCAAGGGTGATTGCATAAATCATACTACTAGTACTGATCATGTGATGAAACCCTCTGTGCAGAAAATAGCTTCGAAGAGCGCACATGAGCCTTGTTCAAGCAACAACAAAGGACCTATCTATGAAGAACGAAGGCTACGAGTTGAGGAACTAGATGAATGGCTGACACATAATCCAAAACCATGCCTTGACGAGCTCAATATTCCACCAAATCAACTTAAGGTTGGAGATAAAGTATTACTGAATATAGCAGATCCTCGTATTTCCACTTCTGAATCTAATGGAAAATTCCTCTCACGGTACTCAATATTTTTCCATACGGTACAGTCGAGGTAATTCATCCTAAATTTGGAACTTTTAAAGTAAATAGTGCTCGTTTAAAACATTATTTTGATCAAATTGATAGCAGGGAAGAGGAGTGTAAACTCCTCACACCACCATGACCACATAGCAGAAAGGTAAGTTGAGCTTAGACTATAAATAAGCGCTTCTCGGGAGGCAACCCGAGCACTAACAGTATTGATTTCTTTAAAATTTTAGTTTTTAACATCTAACCACTAACTGAGTCCTTGAAACACAGATTTTCAAATTCACACGGCAAGGCACAAGGGCATGCCTTAAGCCATGCTCACAGCACGGGCGGAGACGCGACAGTGCGATACGATCGTGTGAAAACAGGGCAAAATTTTTCCCAACACGAGATGCGATAAGTTGCCACGGCCATGCGATTTGGCCATGGGTGAGTCTGTCAAAACAACACGGCCGTGTGACATGCCCGTGTCTAGAAACTATGGATGACACTGAGAATTTAGCACGGGCATGCGACATGCCCGTGCCCGCCACCCGTGCTCAAGACTAATAAAACAACATGGGTGTGCGCCTATACACAGGGGCGTGGGAGAAGCGAAGCACGGCTGTGTGCACCAACATGCCCAAGGGACACAAGCGTGGGACAAATTTCAGACATGCCCAAATTTGAAAATCATGACTTACACAAGCTGAAATAAGGGCACACGGCTGTGCCTCACGGCCGTGTGCCCCAAATTCTATATAAATCCCTCACTAGTCATCATCCCCTTCCCCAAAATCCCTAACCCTAGCCGCTGCAACTCTTGCCCACGCCCTCCTTACCATGCCCGTGTGCTGACCACAGCATCACCATTGAAGTCCCAAGTCCCTCCCTCTACCAAGCCATTGCGTTTGTTCATTCTTCCCTCTTTATTTTGTTTACTAATTTGATTTTTCGTGTGTTATTTTGACTATTAAATCTTTATAGTTCTAATAATAGCCATGCTTATGCTCTTTGTTTCTTGCTATTCTAGTTGATGGATTATGGTACATTCATTCTTGTATTCCCATGGACTTCAATCTATTTCCCATATTATCATTCCTATATGCATGCATCCACTAGTTATTTCCCTTAGTATCATTCTCGTATTTATATTCATAATAATGATTTGATATATCTAGTAGGACTTGGTTGTTTTTTAGTAGATTTTTCATTTAGTCAGAAAACTCCCATGAAATATTGGTTTTAACATACTAGCATGTTTTTCCATTCGTGCAGCTTATTCCTATAACTTCATGTTTTCATTGCAGATACTATGTCAAATCCACGTGGCAAGAAAACCGTTGAACCTACCTCGAAAAAGAGGAAAGGAGCAACGTCATCCTCGGGTTCTACTACTGAAATCAGGCATCTATTCTTCCAATTCCCACCGGGACCACAAGAGGAACTTTTTCAAATACTACAGGCCCGACCTCTAGGTGCGGGCTGCTGCATTGATTGGGCCGCACTTGAACAAATCCAACTAGCTGACACAGTCTGAGCCCTCCTGACGACTATCCCATAGTGGCTATTCTTTGAGTCGTCGAGTCGACGTACCTCGAGCTCACACTCGAACCCTGTTCGACCTTCCACCTCCAAGTAGTTATGACGGAGTTCGATGATCCCAGAACGATCTAGTTTCGTCTTGGTAGGTTAGTCTGCCAGTTCAGCGTACCTGAGTTTGGTGTCACTCTGGGGCTCTATACGGAGGAGTTCATGGACGAAGATGATTTTGACACACTCCATCACCTCATCCACTTGTCTCCCTCCAACTGCTGGAGGGCCCTCGTTCCTGCTTCGGCCACCTATGACCCCAATCGCTCTAAGGCATCGGCCCTGGCCCCATCCCTAAGGTACTTACACGCCATCTTGGCCCACACTTTGACAGGATGGCGATAGAGCACCGACGTCATCAACACTCACAACGCCTACTTTTTATAGAGTATGGAAAACGGGTACGTCTTCAACCTTGCCTATTTCATTGCCCTCACCATTCGCCATCAGATGAAGCGGCATAGGAGAGGAGTCATCTCCATTGGCCCCTATGTGACTAGTCTGGCACGGTACTTCGGGCTCCTCAACATAGCAGCACAATCATCCTTCCTCACCCTCATCGGCTAGATGTCCCCACAGGGCATCTCGAGCATGCTTCATATAAGGATGATCGAGCGACGACTTGGAGTTGACCCTCCCCAGTACCGCCTATTCTAGTCCCCTGAGGAGGAGGACCCAGAGGACATTACTGATGATGTCCCTCCACAACACGAGAACCCACCGTCTCAGCCACCACCCATCCATCGTCCAGTTCATGCGGCGGCTTCATACTCTGACATCTTTGAGCACCTTACTCGATTTGAGCAGTAGTGTTTTTAGCGCTTTGATCACATTGATGCTACTCTACATCAGATTTGTCAGCACCTTCACATCTCATCGCCACCACCACCTCGCAAACCATCCAACGATGACGATGTTTAAGAACTTTTTATTTATTATTTTTATTTTCACTTTTATCTTTATTTATCTTCTTTAAGTACTTTTTATTTTATTTTTCTTTAATATTATTTCATTTTTAGGTTTTATAATTTTTCTTGAACAATTTATAATTTCGGCTATTTCATTACGAGTAATTGTGCTTCTTTATATTTCCTAAAGAGTTCTTGATGTTATCACAATTATAAAGAGCTCCAAAGCTCATCATCACCTAGGAACTCGAAACTACACTGGAAAAGGTTCTCCACGGTTGCCATGTCCAGCCCGACCACCACGATAACCTCTTCACTGGACACTGTGGTTGTGGAACCCAACCTCTACCACCACCGGAGTATCCTCCTCCAATCTTATCATTACCTTGGCCGATTATTCTCCATACCTCCAATTCAAGGATTCCATTCAATATTCAGGAAGTTCCACTTCTCTGCCTCTCTCTTCTGATATTATCTTTATATCACTATTATATATCTTTGTACATTGAGGACAATGTACATCTTAAGTGTGGGGAGGGGGGATATTTATATCATTATCAAAAAAAATCCCTGAATTTTGTCTTGTTCTCAAATAATCTTCTCATATCGTTATTAGAATGCATTTTGATTAACTTATGATTCTTATTGATATGTCTTGAATTAAAACATAGGCATTCATGCATTGATTGTTTAAACTTTAAGGAATTAGAGAATCAAGCATGATAAGTTGATTTTTAAGAATTAAAAATTTTTTAAGTTGCCCCCCAAGTTTAGGTATTATCTTGAGTTAAAATTCACAAGTTTAAACATTAAAAAGCCATAATTTTTGTAAGATCTTGAGCCTTTAGAGCATCTATTATTTCTTTCATGCTCACTTTTATTGTTGCTTTAAGTGCGTCAATATTGAATTGTCATTCTAGAACTTGCTTGATTATGCATGTCAAGACCACACCATGTGATTTGATATGTCGAGATGATAAAGGCACTTAGGTTTAACCCACTCACTCCATAAAAACCTACCTTCACAATTAACCCTTAGTGAACCTCCTTGAGCCTAACAACCCATTCATTGATTTACACTAAACATTAACCCTTAACCCATTATTGTTGAAATCCCCTAGATTAATTTGATCCCTATTTTTGTTGAGATTTGATTTGAATAAATTGCTTAGCTATGTTTTATTTTTCATAGATAGCCTATGTTGTTTGATGTGTTCTAAAAAAATACACACATATATATTAGTAGTAATTCGTCATTTTTTTTTAGCTTAAGTGTTAATTACATATTCTAAGAAGAAACTCACTTGTATTCAATTAATGATTAGTTATTTTTCTAGATAGGTAATTTTTCAATTCAATCTCGATTCTAACCTTGTCTTTCAGCTTGTGACCACACCCCCTAACCAAAGCCACGTTACAACCCTCTAAAGACCTTTTGATTGACGCATCATCTCAATATATAGTGGTGGAGATTTGATTTTCATGCAAGCCTATGGAAATAACTTTTCAAATTGACTAATGAGTGCTTCATTTATTGTCCTTAAACACCTCGAGTGATTTGAGTGAATCTTTAGTGAGGATGTTAAACTTTATGATATTTTGAATCAAAGGTAATCACTTAAATGAGGGGAGACACCTATGTTTTCGTGATAAAATGCTCAACTTGGAATGTTTGAAACTCTGATGTTCTTCTAGTTGAATTCTCAATGTATGATTACTTATGGTTTATTTTGAGGTATTATTGATAGGGATTATAAGTTGAGAAGAATTTATTTTGATTGTGAGTTGAGGATTTTGCTTGAGGACAAGCAAACGCTTAAGTGTAGGGGTATTTGATAAACCGTAATTTATACATATTTTTATCCCATGCTTAGCACATTTATGGATGATTTCTCCTTAGATTTGGTGAATTCGATGCTCCTAATCCTTTAATTTCATTTTTTATACTTAGGTGAGCATAAGAGAGTAAAAAGAGCGAGAAACGGGCCAAAAACGAAGAAAATAGGCCAACATGGGAAATCAACACGGCTTGGACTTCCTCACACGGGTCGGCCACACGGCCGTGTCCATTTGGCAGAATCAAAGCACGACTCTCACGGGTAGACCACACGCCCGCGCCTATTTAACAGCCTCAACCACGGTCTGAAATAATCACATACGGGCGTGTCCCTGTCGAGCCCAAGTATAGTTCTATTCGAAAAAGGCCACTTTTGAGGGCTCTTAGGCATTCTAAAGCCTATTTAAACACCTGAGGAGGCACTTAGAAAAGACATACAAAGTAGGAGGCAAGGAATTACTCAAGGAAAGCTGATTGATCCGTCTCAGAAGCCGGATTTATCGTCAAGACTGAAGATCTCCCTTCAATTTCCTTCAGGAGTTTTGGGTTTTCTTTATGTTTTGTTATCTTTACTCTTTTGAGATGTTTTCTTTCATAATTATGAACTAAACCCCCTAAATACCTAAAGGGAATGAAACCTAAGATGGATCTTGTTATTATTATCTGAATTGTATGATAAATATTTGACTTGTTCTTAATTATGTGTTCTCAATTCTTGTTTTAATATACCAGGATATTGATTCAAGTTAATGTGCTTATTCAAAGGAGCAAAAGTCCCTATCTAAGAGTAAATTTGTCATAATTAAGCGGAGTTGATTGCACACCTTGAGATAGGGTGACAAGATTTTGCCGAATTAGGGTGAAACCTAATAAGGGAGTTCATAGATCGAGTTAATGCAACACTAGGGTGTTAATTAGAAAGAGATTTCAATTAATCACCCTAGGGTTAGACGTTATTAGTCTCGAGAGAGATAATAATATAACTTAGGGATTTCTACGGATCAAGTGAAATGAATAAACCGTCTGATTTAGAGTTAGATAATAAGTGAAGTCTAGGTGGATTTTTCCTTGGGTATTGTCTTACTCAATCGAGTTCTCCCAAAAGCTTTTCCCCAATTTTCTCTCTGTGCACCCTTAGTTTAGTTAATTAGTTTAGATAAACAAATCCCTTAATTATTAGGCTAGATAATAAAAAGAAAGTAATTACTAGTACTCTTGGTTCCTTTGGGTTCGACAATCCAGTCTTGCTAAAGTTATACTAGTGTTCGATAGGTACACTTGCCTTCATCGTGATAATAGTTAATTTCAAGAACAATTTATTATAAATTTTTTAAAACCTGTTGCGAATATCATTAACTCCAAAATCAACATTTCAAACACAAGACTTCCTAAGTACATGCCAAAACCAAATTAAGAGCATCACCAAAATTAGAGTCTGGGATTATCTCTGGATGCAAAGTTGACTTACGAATCGAATAGTACCTAACCTACAACCAAAAACAAAACCGTATGCTAAGTATAACTCAATGATATTTCTATAATTCGAAAAATACATATAATATGAAACATAATTATAACAGCCCGTTTTTAGTCAAATCAGAACAGTGGTTTCAGAACCACAAATCTAAGGTAACAATATTTATTTTAGTATTAAATTGATGTCTACAGCACGATAGTATGATTGTGTAACAATTTCGTTAAAAAATTTTATCGTTTGTGTGCTCAATTCGATAAAAATGACTAAATAGCGTGAAGTGTAAAATTTGAGTTCTATAATTTAAAGGTGTTTAATAGCTATGAAACTTTAAGTGAAGGTCCTTATGTTGTAATTAAACTATCCATAATGCGAGTGGACATAGATGGACATATTATTAAGTGTTTGAAAGGTTATTAATTAATGTTAAAATTGTAATTTAGTAAATTAAACTAAGTAAAAATATAGAAAAACAAATGGTCATTTTCCTAAGTGCATTGACCACCGAAAATTCAACCTAAAAGACCATGGGAATAGCTTGAAGCATTTGGCCACCTATCCTTGCTTGCATATCAAGAAAAGCAACGTACAGATCTAGATCGGGGAAAAAATAAAGTATTAAACTAGTCGATCTTGTTTTGATGTTTTTGTGATTGAGGTAAGTTTGTATGTTAATAAGAATTAATATAATTGTGTTTTAAATGCTTATTATTGAATTAACTGTGAATACGACCTTACGGAAATGTTCGATGAAGAATTGGCTACGTGTGAAATCCCGGTTGAACCTTAGGAATAGATTAGGATACAAATGACATGTCATTAGGGGTTATTGTATTTTGGGTGCTAGCCCGTATGTTCTACCGATGGCTGAGTTTTTTGACATGTGTTGCAGATTCTCGCCAACTTATGTGAGCAACACCGAGTAGTTATGTCTTGACCGTTAGCTTGTGTGAGCGGACCCGGTTATAACTCGAGAGTGAGCATTACATATGAGATATGAGATTGAGATGGTTTCAGCCATGTATTGGCACTTAGGGTACAAGATTCCCGAGTATCCGATATTATTCCAAATGGTTCAACGGGTATATCGATGAATTGGAAGAGTATGAAATTGATACGAATTAGTATAGTTATGTACATGAATTATACAATCATTGAATCAAAGAAATTGATGAAATTCATGTCCAACCTTTGGATTGAATATATGTTAGGCTTTTGGATTTAAATTGAATTGCATTATGTGATGTTTAAGTACTTGAATTGTAGTTGAATGGTAAGTTTTACTTATTAAGCATACGAGCTTGCTGTAACAGCCTGGTTTTAACTAAATCAGAACAGTGGTTTCGGAACCACAAATCTGAGGTTGTAAAATTATTTTAATATTATTTTTGGTGTTTACAGTATGTTATTTGATATGTGTGAAAATTTCGTGATTTAATTTACCGATTGGTTAGTTAATTTAATAAAAAGAGTAAATCACGTAAAATGCAAAAGTGCCATACTAATTGTTTAAGTGCTTATTTGCCATGATTTATTTAATTGGATGTCCTTATAATGTTATTTGACCAAGATTAGAGTAAGTGGACATTTATGGACAACCATTAATTAATTTATAAGTTAAATAGCCATGGGTAAAATGGAAAATTATGTATTAATGTTATTAAATTAAAAAAAAAACAAAAAGGTTAGTGCAGTGTTCATCTTTGTTTGCTGAAATTTGAAGAAGAAAGAAGACAACCATGACTATTTAGGGTTCGGTCATTTGAAGCTTCAACTGGTATGTGATTTTTGTTCGGTTTTTTATGATTTTTACATTTTTGATATCGTTGCTTCGTATATTAGCTAGCCCATGATTTAATTTTTGGATTTGATAATGAATTTGTGAAATGCCATAGATGAATATTCAAGCTTTTTGTTGTTTGATAATGAAAAATAAATATTTGTTGTTAGATTTTCATAGTTTATTAAGTGATTTTTGATAAAAATTCTTATTAAGGATTAAATTTTGAAATTTGTAAATTGAGGTCTTAAAATATAAAATAAATGGAATTAATAGGCTGCTAGGGACCTAGGGAAGATTCGGCCATGCTTGGTTTTGATGAAATTTTGTGTATCTTGTGTTGTTTTGAAATAGGGACTAAATTGTAAAAATGTGAAATGTTAGGGGCTAAAGTGAAAAATGATCATTTATGTGTTTTTGGGTGAAATTAATGAATATGTATTAGATAAGTTAAATTTGAATTTATTTAGATCAAGAAAGAAAGAAATCGGATTTGGATCGGGGGAAGTCGAAAGTTGTTGAATAGTTGTTTCGATCTGTTCGTTTCTGTACGAGGTAAGTTCATATGCAAATAAATGTTTTTAAATTTAAATGTATATATTTCTGAATTGAATTGTATATTTATATATGTTTCTGAATTGAATTGAGATTGGAGGAGTTGTTTCGAGCATGAATTGATTGAGTTAAGAAGTTAAAAGCCCCGTATAAACCTTAGGAATAGTATATAATACTGATGTCATGACATTAGGACTTTCGAGGTGTGATTTCGTGTAAAACCATGTCTGGGACATTGGCATCGATATGAGATTACGTGTAAGACCCTGTCGGGGATAAAGGCATCAATATGTGATAACATGTGAGACCATATCTGGGATATGGCATTGTATATGATATATGTGTTTCCGAGTATCCTTAAAAATTCCGAATGGTTCAACGGGCAATGTCAAAATGAGGCCGAATGTGAATTTGAGCTAAATGATTTAGGTATGTATGAAGTCTATATGTTCACTGAAAAATAAGTTAAGTGAAGTTACTTAACATGGTAGTATGGATTATATGAGAAAAGTGATTGAATATGTGTATGAGATTAGTTAAATGTGGCCTATTCAAATTGAATTATTAATGTTCTTGTGATGATTTATTTGCTTATGGCTTACTAAGCTTTCAAAGCTTACTGTAACACCCCGTACCCGAGACCGTTTCCGGAGTCGGACACGAAGTGTGAACGAACTTAACTCATTTATTTATACAGTTCATTTTACCATTTCCAGACAAGCTGGCTAACTGCGTCACTGCCACCTTAAAAATCATATCTCGAGTTACAAAACTCGAAATCCAGTTCCGTAAATTTTTCCTAAAACTATACTCATGTGTCCATCTACAAATTTTTTTCTAGAATTTTTGGTCAAGCCAATTAGTACATTTTATTAGTTAAAGTCTCCCCTGTTTCAGGGTTCGACTACTCTGACCTCTGTGTATTACGAACCAGATATCTCTCTGTACAAAGATTCAATGACTATTCTATTTGTCCCTAATAAAAGTAGACTCAATATGGAATCTGTACATATAAATTATGACTTCTAATTATCTTTGTAAAATTTATGGTGAATTTCTAAATTCAGGACAGGGGATCCAAAAATCGTTCTGGTCCTGTTTCACAAGATTTTAAATATCTCATACAGTATAGCTCATATACTTGTTTTACTTCTTCCATGTAAAAATAGACTCATCTAGCTTCGATTCCATAATTTATCCATTATTTAATTCCATTTATACTATTTTTAGTGATTTTTCAATTTCACAACACTACTGCTGTCTGCCTCTATTATTAGAGTAAAATTTTTTTTTCTATTAGAGTAATTTAGCATGCATATCACCAAGTATGATCATGACTAGCCATACCCAAGGCTAATCATTACCAAGCATTTCCTTACTACTCAATAACCATATCATGAGTGTAACGCCGGAAATGATTAGCCATGACAAACGGCATAATAATTAAATAGACTTTAACTGTTACTTATAACTAAGTATCATAAGACCCAATTCAACTTAACATTTACGCCATTTTCGCATGGCTAAAAGTATACATACCAAAGTTCAAACAAAACATAATAGCCTATACATGCCGAAATGTTCTCTTAGACCAACTAAGAAGAAGATACCAAAAAGTTGCAAGCTGGTGCGATGACTTCGACGGTGATCCCGAGCACACAAAAATGGATCAAAGGAACCTAAATAAGTGACAAATAAACACACCAATGAGTATATAACTCAAGAAGTCATAAGCATTACATACCGTATAATTATAAGAGATCATAAGAGAAGCAAATAATGCAAAAAAAATCAGTTACTCCAACTATACCGAGCTACGCTATCATTTCTTAGAATTTCAATTCAATCTCATGCCAAGTCCTACAATCTAATCAAACACCAAAACAACCCAATTGATTTAGACCCGATCCTCAAAGCATGGAATTTTGATGCACTAGATAAATTTGTACCTACTCAAGACATGCCTCAAGTTCGATACTTTAGTTACTAGTTCTACCACTTCGTTCTTTCACGCTCATTTTATATTATTAATCGAATTTGACACATAGTGCTCGTCACACTCGCACACATAGTGCCATAGCACACCGCACACTCAAGTGCATTGGATTTTATCTTATACTTCAACACCCAAATCGGCACACATAGTGCTACTTAATTCCGCACACATAGTGCCACATGTTAACTCATTTTGATAAGGAAATTTACTTAATTTAAATAGCACATATGGTCATATTAATAAATAGGAAAATTATTCCAAGAGAACTCCTAACGAAAGGAAACCCTTTTATGATTCACTAATATTATTTATATACAAGCTAATCAACCTCACAGGAGTGCTTAAGGACTTACCTTATATTGGATGAAATGATTCCCAATCGACTACTCGATTATCTTTGCTTTGCCTTTGTTTGATTCTCCCCCTTTGATGTTTTGATCTAGAATAAACACATTTAGTAGTTTAATTTTCTTGCTGGATACTTATGTGTATAATTTAATGGTTTTCACTCCATTTCACAACTATCCTTGTTCAAAATATCAAAACCTTAACCAATATTCGATTAATGCTTCAAGGCCGAATGTATTATCACTATTAAGGTAACCTAGTCTCAAGTATTTTTAATTCTAATATACAACATCATGTATCAACTCAACCTTATAAGTCAATATTACTCCTTCAATCGATTATCGAGAGTTAACAAAAAATATTATCACAAACATATACACCTATATGGCCTAATATACCAAATTAAATTTAACCTTACTTATGTAATTACCTATAAGTTATTATACATCAAATTTCATACATTTAACCTTTTAATGCCTATTAACCATTCTTTTGATCTTAACCTAAAATGACAACTCCCATACTCAACATTTCAACCGAATTATCCCTATCACCCGAACTAAAATTCACACCTTAACTTCATACATTTTTTTTTATGACTTTCATAATTCATTCGGCCCCATCAAAGGACCCCTTTAACATACAAGGAAAATAATCATAGAGAAAGAAATTAACATTCTAATTAGACTCAATGTAACCGAATGTACCAAGTGCTACTAACCTACTTATTCAAAAATCTTCATTCCATACTATCATCCCCCTTTTATCCCATACAACATGAAAATGACCTCCAATGTTAACACTTAGATTCACGGCATGATGCCCAAACCACCATAAAAGCTCCAACTTTCTTAACATTACTAAGAGCGCATCCAATTACTAACTTAACCTATCATAAAACTAAATCAACAATTCAAAACTTACCTCTTACTAGCTAAAGAAGAATGCCGAATTTCTTTTGGCAAGTTCCCCTTATTTCTTCATCTCTTCATTCGGCCAAGAAGAACCGATTTCTTCTTTTGTTTTCATCACATTTTCATTCCTTTTTTTTTCTTTTTTTTTATTTCCTTTCTTTTACATAAAATAATGACCACTTCATGGAAATTTACCACATATTCTAATATATGCTCCATCATGGCCGGCCACTATGTATAAAAAAAGGAGTATTTGACATGCAAAACCATTATTTTCACTACATGCTTTAATAGGTCCTTACAGATTAACCTATCACATTTCAAAAGTGTCACACATAAGTCCTATTAACTAAATTCACATGCAATCGACTAAATCGAAGCTTAAAACTTTCACACATTCATATTCACATATTCTAGACAATAATTATCACATTCAAATACTTCGGTGACTCGGTTTAGCGGTCCCGAAACCACTTCCCGATTAGGGTCAATTTAGGGCTGTCTCAACTCTCCCCCACTTAAGAAATTTTTTGTCCCCGAAAATCTTACCGGTAAATAGGTTTGGGTATCGCTCTTTCATAGAGTTCTCGGTCTCCCAAGTAGCTTCTTCCATCCCGTGTTTGAGCCATAACACTTTTACTAAAGGAACCCTTTTGTTTCGTAACTCTTTCACTTCACGAGCCAGGATACGAATCGGTTCTTCTTCATAACTCATATCGGGTTGAATTTCAACCTCTGATGGATTAATTATGTGCGATCGATCAGATCTATAACGTCGAAGCATCGAAACATGAAAGACGTCGTGAATCTTTTCAAGTTCAGGGGGCAAAATCAATCTATACGCAACTAGACCAACTCGTTCGGAGATTTCATACGGCCCAATGAATCTCGGACTCAATTTGCCCTTACGGCCAAATCTGAGTATCTTTTTCCAAGGTGAAACTTTAAGAAACACTTTGTCTCCCACCTGATACTCAATGTCTTTTCGTTTCAAATCCGAGTACGACTTCTGGCGATCTGTGGCTGCCTTCAGACTTTCACGGATTACTTTTGCTTTCTGTTCAGCATTTTTAATTAAATCAACTCTGAAAATTTTACTTTCACCGAGCTCGGTCCAAAACAATGGTGTACGGCATTTACGACCGTACAAAGCCTCGTAAGGTGCCATCTTAATACTTGATTGAAAACTATTATTGTGGCGAATTCAATCAAAGGTAACATCTGTTCCCATGAACCACTAAACTCGAGGATGCAACATCTCAACATATCCTCAAGTATCTGAATTATCCGCTCAGATTGACCATCGGTTTGTGGATGAAAAGCGGTGCTAAAATGCAGCTTGGTACCCAAAGCTTCTTGAAATTTCTTCCAAAAATCGCGAGGTGAATCTTGGATCTCTATCCGACACAATAGAAATCGGTACCCCTTGTAATCTCACAATCTGAGAAACATACAATTCAGCTAGTTTATCCAATGAAAAATCCGTTCGTACGGGGATAAAGTGAGCCGACTTAGTCAGTCTATCAACAACAACCCAAATCGCATCTTTCTTACTTGCCGATATCGGCAACCCGGATACAAAATCCATCGTGACTCGATCCCATTTCCATTCGTATCATGATCGGTGAAGTAAACTCAGAGGCACTTGATGTTCCGCTTTCACTTGTTGACATATTAAACACTTCGATACAAAATCGAAATGTCTCGTTTCATACCATGCCACCAAACCGACGCCTCGGATCGTTGTACATTTTGTACTCCCGGGTGAATTGACATTCGGCTACAATGAGCTTCGTTCAGAATCATCGAAATGAGTTCTGAATTTCTTGGAACGCACAAACGACTCCTGAACCTCAAACAATCGTCATCATCGATTTGAAACTCTTATTCCATATTCGGAACACATTCAGCACGTTTTGCAACCAATTCATCATCGACTTTCTGAGCTTCACAAATTTGATGAATCAATAATGGTTTGGCCTTTAATTCAGCTACTAACACATTGTCGGGTAGAACAGACAAGTATACATTCATCACTCGTAAAGCAAATAGTGATTTCCGGCTTAAGGAGTCTGCAACCACGTTAGCCTTTCCCGGGTGATAATCAATAACAAGCTCATAATCTTTCAACAACTCAAGCCAACGCCTTTGTCGCAAATTCAAGTCTCTTTGAGTCATCAAATATTTGAGACTTTTGTGATCCGAATATACATGGCACTTCTCACCAAATAAGTAATGTCGCCATATTTTCAAGGCGAACACAATGGCAGTTAGTTCGAGATCATGGGTTGGATAATTCTTCTCATGTGGCTTCAGTTGTCTCGACGCATAGGCCACAACTCGACGTTCTTGCATCAATACGCAACCCAACCCCAAAGAGGGATGCATCACTATAAATGACAAACTCTTTGCCGATTCGTTTGCACTAGAATTGGAGCTTTAGTCAAATAAGTTTTCAGTTGATCGAAACTTTTCTGACATTTTTCCGTCCATTCGAACTTAACATCTTTTTGAAGTAGCTTCGTCAGTGGTGTGGCTATCATCGAGAAACCCTTTACAAACCGTCTGTAGTAGTCGGCTAGTCCCAAAAAGCTCCGAACCTCAGTAATATTTCTCGGAGGCTTCTAGTTAAGTATGGCTAAAATTTTGCTCGGATCAACTCGAATACCCGATGCAGATACCACATGACCCAAGAAGCTAACCTCTCTTAACCAGAACTCACACTTACTGAACTTGGCATATAACTGCTTATCTCGTAAAATCTGCAACACTAATCTCAGGTGCTCAGCATGTTCGGTCTCACCTCTTGAATAGACCAAGATGTCATCACTAAACACAACTACAAACCGGTCCAAATACTGTCTGAAAATCCGATTCATCAAATCCATAAATACCGCAGGGGCATTAGTGAGCCCAAATGGCATTACTAAGAACTCGTAGTGACCGTACCTCGCTCAAAGCGGTTTGGGTATATCCGAATCTCGAATTCAAGAATCGATAATAACCCGATCTCAAATCTATCTTTGAAAACACCGAGGCTCCTTTAGTTGATCAAACAAATCATCAATACGCTGTAACGGATATTTATTCTTTATTGTCACCTTATTCACCGACGATAGTCGATGCACAACCTCATGGTACCGTCCTTCTTTTTCACAAACAATCTGGTGCACCCCAAGGTGAGAAACTTGGTCGAGTGAAACCTCTATCCGTCAACTCTTGCAACCGAGCTTTCAACTCTTTTAACTCGGTTGGTGCCATACGATCTGAGCTATCGAAATCGGGTAGTCCTGTACAAGCTCAATACCAAACTCTACCTCCCGAACAGTGGTAAACCCAGTAATTCTTCGGAAAAATCCGGATATTCACAAACCACTGCATCGATTCAAGTTTCTTTTCGGCTCTTTATTATCAAGCACGTATGCAAGATACGCTTCACACCCCTTTCTCACATATTTTGAGCTAACATCGAGGATATTATTGTTGGCAATCCATTCAAGACAGTAGACTCAACTCGAATTATTTCATTATTTGCACACCTCAAATCAATAGTCTTGCTTTTACAGTTCACAACCGCATCATGCACGGTCAACCAATCCAAACCGAGAATAGCATCAAATTCATCAAACGGTAAAAGCATCAAGTCGGCCAAAAAACAGGAATCTCGGATCATCAGGGGACATTTCTTACACACTTTGTCAACAAGTACATATCGACCCAAGGGTTTGACACTGAATTATTGAACTCAAGAGACTCAACGGTAGAGTCTTATGGATGCTAAAGCCTCACATATATATGAATGAGTAGAGCCAGGGTCAATCAATGCAATCACATTAGTATCAAAGAGAGTGAAAGTACCAGTGATAACATCGGGGAGGACGCCTCCTCTCGTCTTGCGGATGGCATATGCTCTAGCGGAGCACGAGTCTCAGATCGAACAACCAGATCGAAGTCCTCTCTCGCCACCACCCCTACCTCCTCGAAATTCTCGGCGGTCTACCTCTAATCGTTGTTCCACTATGTCTTGCACCTTGCATCTTATTTTTCTCATCAAGTTCCGTGCAATCTCTAATGAAGTGATCCTTCAAACCGCATCATAATACAGCCCCGTTAGTAGACTTACCCCAACATTCGCCACGTGTCGCCTTCCACATTGTGGACATTCGTGGTTTTCTTGACGATTGTTACCCACACTAGCAACCAAGTAGCTCGAGAGTTCGTTGATGGTCGCTCTCTAATAGAAATTCTGCAATCGTCTTCGATTTTTAGTATCTTCCTAAACTTCTTTACTACCGAGAACGAAGTTTTTCCGCCAATCTTTTACTAAGTCTCTAGTTTCAAATTCACCTTCTTTTTCTCCTTTCCAAGTTCTTACGCCTTACAAGCTCGCTCAACTAGTGTTACAAATTCTTTTATCTCCAAAATACCCACTAGTAGCTTTAAATCTTCATTCAATCCTTCTTCAAATCTTTTACACATAGCAATTTCATCACTACACACTCCCGAGCGTATCGACTGAGTCTTACAAATTCGCATTCGTATTTAGATACTGTCATACGGCCTTGCTTAAGTTCCAAAAACTCTTTACGTTTTTGATCGATAAACCGTTGACTAATATACTTTTTTGAAATTCGTTCGAAGAAATCCCAAGTAACTCGTTCCTTCGGACTATAGTAATCAAGGTTCTCCACCAATAGTAGGTGAGTCTTGTAACAAAGATATGGCACACTTTAAACACTCATCGTGTGCAAGATACTCATCAAAACCCGGATGGTGTTATCAAGCCAAAACTCGGCCTTTCAAAGATCATCGTAGCTATGGCTCTAATTCTTCTACCCCGCTTCCTAATCAAATCCACGGAGGTTTACTCATTTTACAGGATCAAGATTCCGTGGTATTATAGGCACCGAGGCGAATTATTTAAATTCGGGAATGGTTGAGCAGTCGAGTTAGTTCGGGCATATTGTGCAACCCACTCATTCATCATGGTAAAGAAGGCTTGTTTTGCCCTATCATCTTGATTATTCATGGATGATTGAGGTTCAACATGCGGTGTCCCTTGCGCAGGAGCAGCCGCTACACTTTCAACGTCATCCGCTAAGGTTCTCTCAAGATTGGGTTCCATTTACTAATCAAAACAAAAAATTTCGACCGTCAAAAGTCATCACCCTATCAAATACTAACATTAAGGCATGTATAGCTGACTCATACGCGCTATGGTAGTCCTAGAACCGACTAAACCATAGCTCTGATACCAATTTAATTGTAACACCCCGTACCCGAGACTGTTTCCAGAGTCGGACACGAAGTGTAAACGAACTTAACTCATTTATTTATACAGTTCATTTTACCATTTCCGCATAAGTGGCTAACTACGCCATCGCCACCTTAAAATCATATCTCGAGTTAAAAACTCGAAATCCAGTTCCGTAAATTTTTCCTGAAACTAGACTCATGTGTCCATCTACAAATTTTTCTAGAATTTTGGTCGAGCCAATTAGTACAGTTTATTAGTTAAAGTCTCCTGCTTCAGTGGTTCGACTACTCGACCTCGTGTATTACGAACCAGATATCTCTCTGTACAAAGATTCAATGACTATGTCGTTTGTCCCTAATAAAATTAGACTCAATATGGAATCTTTACATATAAAGTATGACTTCTAATTATCTTTGTAGAATTTATGGTGAATTTCTAAATTCGGGACAGGGGATCCAGAAATCATTCTGGTCCTGTTTCACAAAATTTTAAATATCTCGTACAGTATAGCTCATATACTTGTTTTACTTCTTCCATGTAAAAATAGACTCATCGAGCTTCGATTCCATAATTTATCCATTATTTAATTCCATTTCTACTATTTTTAGTGATTTTCAATTTCACAACACTCATCGCCATCGCCTCTATTATTAGATTAAAATTTTTTTTTCTATTAGAGTAATTTAGCATGCATATCACCAAGTATGATCATGACTAGCCATACCCAAGGCTAATCATTACCAAGCATTTCCTTACTACTCAATAACCATATCATGAGTGTAACACCGAAATGATTAGCCATGACAAACGGCATAATAATTAAATAGACTTTAATGTTACTTATAACTAAGTATCATAAGACCCAATTCAACTTAACATTTACGCCATTTTCGCATGGCTAAAAGTATACATACCAAAGTTCAAACAAAACATAATAGCCTATACATGCGAAATGTTCTCTTAGACCAACTAAGAAGAAGATACCAAAAGTTGCAAGCTGGTGCGATGACTTGACGGTGATCCCGAGCACACAAAAATGGATCAAAGGAACCTAAATAAGTGACAAATAAACACACCTATGAGTATATAACTCAGTAAGTCATAAGCATTACATACCGTATAATTATAAAAGATCATAAGAGAAGCAAATAATGCAAAAAAAATTAGTTACTCCAACTATACCGAGCTACGCTATCATTTCTTAGAATTTCGATTCAATCTCATGCCAAGTCCTACAATCTAATCAAACACCAAAACAACCCAATTGATTTAGACCCGATCCCTCAAAGCATGGAATTTTGATGCACTAGATAAATTTGTACCTACTCAGTACATGCCTCAAGTTCGATACTTTAGTTACTAGGTCTACCACTTCGTTCTTTCACGCTCATTTTATATTATTAATCGAATTTGCACACATAGTGCTCGTCACACTCACACACATAGTGCCATAGCACACCGCACACTCAGTGCATTGGATTTTCTCTTATACTTCAACACCCAAATCGGCACACATAGTGCTACTTAATTCCGCACACATAGTGCCACATGTTAACTCATTTTGATAAGGAAATTTACTTAATTTAAATAGCACATATGGTCATATTAATAAATAGGAAAATTATTCCAAGAGAACTCCTAACGAAAGGAATCCCTTTTATGATTCACTAATATTATTTATATACAAGCTAATCAACCTCATAGGAGTGCTTAAGGACTTACCTTATATTGGATGAAATGATTCCCAATCGACTACTCGATTATCTTTGCTTTGCCTTTGTTTGATTCTCCCCCTTTGATGTTTTGATCTAGAATAAACACATTTAGTAGTTTAATTTTCTTACTGGATACTTATGTGTATAATTTAATGGTTTTCACTCCATTTCACAACTATCCTTGTTCAAAATATCAAAACCTTAACCAATATTCGATTAATGCTTCAAGGCCGAATGTATTATCACTATTAAGGTAACCTAGTCTCAAGTATTTTAATTCTAATATACAACATCATGTATCAACTCAACCTTATAAGTCAATATTACTCCTTCAATCGATTATCGAGAGTTAACAAAAATATTATCACAAACATATACACCTATATGGCGAATATACCAAATTAAATTTAACCTTACTTATGTAATTACCTATAAGTTATTATACATCAAATTTCATACATTTAACCTTTTAATGCCTATTAACCATTCTTTTGATCTTAACCTAAAATGACAACTCCCATACTCAACATTTCAACCGAATTATCCCTATCACCCGAACTAAAATTCGCACCTTAACTTCATACATTTTTTTTTATGACTTTCATAATTCATTCGGCCCCATCAAAGGACCCCTTTAACATACAAGGAAAATAATCATAGAGAAAGAAATTAACATTCTAATTAGACTCAATGTAACCGAATGTACCAAGTGCTACTAACCTACTTATTCAAAAATCTTCATTCCATACTATCATCCCCCTTTTATCCCATACAACATGAAAATGACCTCCAATGTTAACACTTAGATTCACGGCATGATGCCCAAACCACCATAAAAGCTCCAACTTTCTTAACATTACTAAGAGCGCATCTAATTACTAACTTAACCTATCATAAAACTAAATCAACAATTCAAAACTTACCTCTTACTAGCTAAAGAAGAATGCCGAATTTCTTTTGGCAAGTTCCCCTTATTTCTTCATCTCTTCATTCGGCCAAGAAGAACCGATTTCTTCTTTTGTTTTCATCACATTTTCATTCCTTTTTTTTCTTTTTTTTATTTCCTTTCTTTTACATAAAATAATGACCACTTCATGGAAATTTACCACATATTCTAATATATGCTCCATCATGGCCGGCCACTATGTATAAAAAAAGGAGTATTTGACATGCAAAACCATTATTTTCACTACATGCTTTAATAGGTCCTTACAGATTAACCTATCACATTTCAAAAGTGTCACACATAAGTCCTATTAACTAAATTCACATGCAATCGACTAAATCGAAGCTTAAAACTTTCACACATTCATATTCACATATTCTAGACAATAATTATCACATTCAAATACTTCGGTGACTCGGTTTAGCGGTCCCGAAACCACTTCCCGACTAGGGTCAATTTAGGGCTATCACACTTACCTTGTGTGTTCTTTCATTATTTTATAGATATATAAAGTTAGCTCGATCTCAGGGATCGTCAAGGATCATTGTCACACTATCAATCGCTATTTTGGTACTTTGAAAGCTTGTACTTATGACAAATGGCATGTATAGGCTAGTTTTGATACGGTTAGTTTTGAATTATGTATAAATAGCCATGCGAAAATGGATTGATAATAATGTTAATGTTTGTGAATAATCGGCCTTGTTAATTAGCTCGTTTTGGGAAGTTTGTTTGATGGTATATTTTACATTTGTAGATAGTTACAAATTGGTTTGAGTGATGGTAATGTGGTTAATTATTCGTTTAAATGCTAATGTTGGTATGTGTTCATATTTTCTATGTAATGACTATGCTATGCCATGTGAATTTGGCTATTTGTTGTGGCTTATTAATGACCTATTTTTTGATATATAAATTGCCTTGTAAATTGGTTTGTGAATGATGAAAATTACTTTGGTCATTTTGTGAGATAAATTATGATATATGATATATATATATATATATATATTTACATTTGGTTAATGATAGGTAAAATAAATACATATGCTTATGACATGTTTGTTTGTGGTTCGATATTTAAAGGTCAAGTTGTTGGTTTAATGCTTGATTACAAAATGAGTTATATATGTGGTTGTATATTCAGTTATGTTATTTGGCTCATTTTGATAAGTATGAGATTTTGGTATATAGTATGTATATATATTTGTTTTGTGATGTCGTATGCATTTGGCCAAATTATTAGGGATGTCTTTTTGATTATATGATTGATTATGCGAAGAATGAAATTGGTATAATTGGTATAAGATTTAGTTGCGGTTTTGGAATGATTTGATTTGACATTTGTGTTTAGTATTAGTAGTTGCTAATTTGGTGATATTAACATGCGAGTTTGATATGTTATGTTTAGGCAAAATGTATTTAGAAATGGTTAATGTTGTTATGGTGAGATGAGCACGAATTTGTAATGTATAAAAAAAATTTTATATTTGACCATTGGGTAATTTTTGCTAAGGTCTCATGCATGGATGATTATTAAGCCGTATAATGTGGTTTGTTTTGTCTTGATATGCAAACATGTATAGGTATATAAAATGGTACGCTGGTAATTAGTTAATAAAATAGATGTATATAAATGGATGTCTTGATATAGGCTCGGTATATGAAATGAAATATGTTTGATTATAATTTAGGTATTCGAATGCCATCAAATTGATAGACATACGTTTTGAAGCATAGTTCATACATGAGATGCGGTTAGTAAAGTATGATTGTTTTATGTTGGTTCTGTACCTTAAATATGCGACTTTGTCTTATAGGAAATAAGAGGATGGTTGTTATTTGAGTTTGAAAATTTTATAAAGGAAATGATATTACATTGTGATAAATTATAATAAATGACTATTAGGAACTGTGTTTTGATCGGTAATGCCTCGTAACCCTAATTCAGCGACGAATACGGGTTAGGGGTGTTACATTTTATTGGTATCAGAGCTAGGTTTAGTCGGTTCTAGGACTAACGTAGCGCGTGTGAGTCTAGCAGTACATGCCATATATATAAACTACGATAGTGTGATGATTCCTGACAATTAAAATGTGTTTTTGAATAGTAAATGAATCCCGATCGAGCCGTAGCTAATGATGTTGAAAGTAATGCATCCGCTCCTGCTCAAGGGGTAGCACCTGCTGATTCTAGGCGGATTACGAGTAGCCACGAGGGAAAGGCTAAACAAGCTTTCTTCCAGGTCATGAACGAATGGTTCACACAGTATATCCGGACAAATCCGGCTGCTCAACAAGCTCCACCCCCGCATAATCCTCCTCAAATACTTGTAATACCTCAAGTTACTGATCTGATGCGATTGAATAAGCCTTCAGTTGATAAAATTAGAAAATATGGGGCCGAAGAGTTTAGAGCTACAATAGATGATGATGCTGAACGAGCTGAGTTTTGGCTTGATAATACGATCTGGGTGTTCAATGAATTATCATTTACCCCTGATGAATGTATTAAATGTTTCGTATCTTTGCTTCGAGACACTGCGTATCACTGGTGGAATACACTAGTATCGGTGGTTCCAAAAGAACGGGTTACCTGAGTTCTTCCAAACTAAATTCTGAAAGAAATATATCAGTTAAAGATTCATAGATCAGAAATGCAAAGAATCCTTTGAGTTGAAACAGGGTCGCATGACCATGACAGAATATGAACGAGAATTTTGAGACTCAAGAGATACGCCCGGGAATGTGTTTCAACTGAAGCTATTATGTGCAAGAGATTCGAGGATGGTTTAAATGAAGACATCAAGTTATTAGTCAGGATTCTGGAAATCAAAGAGTTTGTTGTACTCATTGAGCGAGCATGCAAAGCTGGAGAACTCAAGAAAGAAAAAAAAAAGAAAGCTAACTTTGAAGCTAGAGATTTGCGAAAAAGATCATCGAGTAAGTCATATCAGTCAGCATCAAAGAGGTTCTGAGATGATTTTAGCCGTTCAAAGGCTACTGTGGATTATTCTAGACGAGACCGAGAGAGGCCACCTATAAGTTCAAAAGCTACTTCAATAGCTAGTGTTGGAAATGTCAGACCAAAGCAACCTGAGTGCAAACATTACGGTAAATGACATAATGGCAATTGTAAATTCAATGATCGGTCTTGTTTCAAATATGGATCATTAGATCATTTCATCTGTGAATGTCCTAAGTTGGCTAAGCAAGATACAGTGCAGAACACGAAGCCAAGTAACACTGCAGCTGGAGGTAGACCACCTAGAAACACGAGTAATGTGAGTGGTAGCCAAAGAATGACTAAAGAAACTGCTGTGAGATCTGAAGCCCGAGCACCTACCAGAGCTTATGCTATTCGTGCTCGCAAAAAAGCTTCATCTCTAGATGTTATTACCGATACTTTCACTCTCTATGATACTAGTGTTGTTGCATTAATTGATCCTGGATCTACTCATTCGTATATATGTATGAAATTAGTATCCAGTAAGACTTTGCCTGTAGAGTCTACTGAATTTGTGATTAGAGTATCGAACCCCTTAGGCAAGTGTGTTCTGGTTGATAAAGTATGCAAGAACTGCCCATTGATGATTCAAGATTTCTATTTTTAAGTCGATCTGATGTTGTTGCCATTCAATGAATTTGATATAATTCTGGGTATGGATTGGTTAACACTACATGATGCTATAGTAAATTGCAAAAGAAAGACGATTGATTTGAGATGTCAAAATAATAAGATTATTTGGATCGAGTCAGATGATTTGAATGGTTTATCGGCAGTTATTTCTTCAATGTTAGCTCGAAAATATTTAAGAAAGAGCTGTAAAGCTTATTTTGCTTATGTGCTTGACACTAAAGTGACCGAAAAGAAGATTGAATCAGTACTAGTTATGTGTGAATATCCGGATGTGTTTCCTGAAGAGTTACCGAGTTTGCCACCAATGAGAGAAGTTGAATTTGGTATTGATTTAAAGCCAGGAACAACTCTGATATCAATAGCTCTGTACAAAATGGCACCAACCGAATTAAAAGAGTTGAAAGCTCAGTTGCAAGAGTTGACAGATAGAGGTTTCACACGACCGAGTTATTCTCCTTGGGTTGCACCAGTTTTGTTAGTAAAAAAGAAAGACGGAATTATGACAATGTGCATCAATTATTGACAACTTAATAAAGTGACTATCAAGAATAAATATCCTCTGCCATGAATTGACAATTTGTTTAATCAGTTGAAAGGAGCTATAGTGTTTTCAAAGATAGATTTGATATCGTGCTATTATCAGTTGCGAGTTAAAGACTCCGATGTGCCAAAAACTGCTTTTTGAACGAGGTACGGGCATTATGAGTTTCTAGTTATGCCTTTCAAATTAACGAATGCACTTGCTGTATTTATAGACCTAATGAATCAAATATTCAGACCGTATTTGGATAGATTTGTTGTTGTGTTTATAGATGACATCTTGATTCCCGTGATGAATCCGAGCATGCTGAACATCTAAGAATAGTGCTACAGACTTTACGAGATAAACAGCTTTTTGCAAAGTTAAGTAAATGTGAGTTCTAGTTATGAAAAGTTGGTTTTCTGGGGAATAGTGTGTCAGCATCGGGTATTCGAGTCGATCCGAGTAAGATTTCAGCAATAATGGATTAGAAGCCTCTGAGAAATGTATCCGAAGTTCGTAGTTTTCTAGGACTCACTGGTTATTACAGACGATTCTTAAATGTCTTCTCCATGATTGCAACTCCGATGACAAAGCCACTACAAAAAGATGTTAAGTCTAACACCCCGAACCCGAGACCATCGCCGGTGTCGGACACGAGGGGTTAGCAAGCCAAGTTCACTTGTTTTGCCCATCCATTGGACATTTCCAGTCAGGCTGGAAAAACTGCGTCACTGTCGCCTTAAAAATCATATCTCGAGTTTCAAAACTCGGAAACTGGTTTCGTAAATTTTCCCTGAATTTAGACTCATATATCCATCCATGGATTTATTTCTAGAATTTTTGGTCGGGCCAATTGGTACAGTTTATTAGTTAAAGTCACCCATGTTACAGGGATCGACTGCTCTGACCTTCGCGCGGTATAACTTGAATATCTCTCTGTACAGGGCTTTAATGCTGGTGCAGTTTGTTTCTAATGAAACTAGACTCAAAATGGAATCTGTACATATAAGGTATGTCTCCTAATTCTTTTTGGATAATTTATAGTGAATTTTTAAAGTTGCGACAGGGAACCCAGAAACCATTCTGGCCCTGTCTCACAATAGCTTTAATATCTCTTAACCTGTAACTCCTATGACCATTTCGTTTCTTCCATAAGAAAATAGACTCATCAAGGTTCATTTACATAGCTTATTCACTATTTAATTCCATTCCTATGAATTTTGGTGATTTTTCACATTCATGCCACTGCAGCTGGCAGCATCTGTTTTTAAGGTAGGGCTTACCTATTTGGTAGTCTCCATGAATCAACTAGTCTTGCCATGCATAGGTTCATATATGATCATTTTAACCATACCAATGGCTGATCATATGACCAACATTCCTATTTCCAAGCCATAGCCACATCATGACACCAAATATATATATACAAACCATAATTAGTCTAAGTTCATGCTTCCCTTTTCGAGCCATTTTCGCATGGCCGTACATACTTACATTACAACATATTTAACAAACATGAGGTAGTCCTATACATGCCATCTCAAGTTCAACCAAAAATTTATACCAAAATGGAGGCTTGATAGTGTGGATGACTTGACTTCAACGATCCCAAATCCGATTGCTTGACGAAATCTAAAAAACCGAGAGCCAAAGCAACGGGTAAGCATTTTATGCTTAGTAAGTCTCAAGGAATATAATCAACTCTAATTACAGCAATACATTCACATAGCCAAATGCATCATTTCATTTATACACATTCTTACTTCACACTTCATCATTATATAATTTCACAAAGTATCAATCAATTCAATAACTGAAATTCATTAGTCGATTGAGCGAATGTTGCTCAAACATGTTGACTTTCCAATGCACATATAACGTACCTTATCCTTTGGGCTTTTCGAGTGTACTGATTGAATTCATTACAGCAACCAACACTCACCTCCAGCCCAAGATTCTTCGAATATAACCGGATATAATCACGTGCACAAATGCCTTTGGTCTTAGCCGGATAGAATAACTTCATACGAATGCCTTGGTCTTAGCCCGGATATAGCCACTAGCACAATTGCCTTCGGTCTTAACCGGATATAATTTCCAGCATAATTGTCTTCGGGATTTAGTCCGGATATCATTCAATTTCCCATGAACACATACATCAATTATCATTGGACATACATAATTCATTTTCGTTACTAAGGCTCAAACGCAATTATAGTCACAAGCATATTCGCCTTGGGACTTAGCCCGGGTATCATTCAATTTCTCATACACACATAAATCAATAATCATACACATCCATACTTCATCTCACATAATTCAAGTAAGGTCACTTCTTGAGGACTTACCTCGGATGTTGTCGAACGGCTTTTCGGCTATTCGATCACCTTTTCCTTCCCCTTGTCCAATTGTGGCCCTCTTAGCTCTTGAGCTAATTCAAACAAATTCAATTTATTAAAACCTCATTGTGCTTGCTTATGGCCGAATATGACAAGGATTTTAAATGGTCATATGGCCACTCTTTAGCTTGAATACACAATGGTCATGCACATTTTATACTACATCAAGCAATTCAATACAATTTATTTGAGCATCAAGGAAATGCTAAGGCCTTCAATAGGCTACCCAAGGCCGAATATTCATGTACATGTTGAGGTCAATTTTGCACTTAATACCTCACAAAAACAGCATGCAATTTACTAATTAATGCTTTGCACATTGTGGCCCAAAACTTATAATATAGCATCAAGCACTTATATGTGTGCTAGGTCAATTGTGCTTGCAATTTCACAAGCATTCTTCCACATTTTCTTCTTTAAACCAATATATTCATCACTTAGTTCATAACCAAACATAATGTGCAATCATATATATGCATATATGAGCATGGTCAATTTTCAAGGTGTCCATAGCCATCCAAAACACAAATTTTAACTAACATACAAAAGCATGAATCATGCTCAAGAATGCATCATGGCCGAATATGACAATCATGCTCCTTTTCAACTTCAATCATAATAAAACAAAGAGAAAACTCATAGTCTTACTCAAGAGTAGACAATCCATCTTTGCATGCATCATCGTCAAGCTTCACACTTAGCATGCAATGGCTTTATCACTATAACAACTTTGGCCAAATACCATTTCCATGGCATAACAAAGATTTGAGCCATGGCTAACATGCACATCAAGTTAGCAACCAAAACATGCATGAAACTCCCAACACAACCTCATACATACCTTAATCTTGATGCAAATTTAGCCAAATCACCTTCTAGATCTCTTCTAAACAAAGGAAATGAAGCAAAATCCCTTCTTCCTCTTAGTATTTTCGCCAAAAGGGAGAGAGCAAGCATGAACAATTTTTTTTTTTGTTTTTCTCTTCTTGGTTGCACGGCAATGGGGTATGCTACTCTCACACACATTTTTTTTTCATTCTTTTCTTACCCATGCTTATTTGTTTACTATTTCTCCCTAATGCCCAACAAAACATGTTTCATGACATGTTTAACCCATATCTCTTTGTCATGGCGGCCATTACTTGTAAAAGGGGAATTTGACATGCAAGTCCATTATTTTGCATGCATGCTTTAATTAGTCATCACCCTTTCCCTATCGTATTTTCAAAGTTCACTACTAAGTCCTTTCTAGTGGAATTCACCTTTATAACACTAAATCAATCATCAAAATGTCATACATGAATACACACATATTATAGGCATCGAAATAAATTTTAAATTATTGTTATGCCTCGGTTTTGTGGCCCCAAACCACATTCCGGCTAGGGTCTATTTTGGGCTGTCACAACTCTCCCCTCTTAAGAAATTTTCGTCCCCGAAAATCTTACCGTAAATAGGTTTGGATATCGCTCTTTCATAGAGTTCTCGGTCTCCCAAGTAGCTTCTTCTATCCCGTGCTTGAGCCATAACACTTTCACTAGCGGAACCCGCTTGTTTCGCAACTCTTTCACTTCTCGTGATAGGATACGAATCGGTTCTTCCTCATAACTCATATTAGCTTGAATTTCAATTTCGATGGACTAATCACGTGCGATGGATCGATCTATAGCGTCAAGCATCGAAACGTGAAAGACATCGTGAACCTTTTGAGTTCGGGGCAAAATCAAGCGATATGCCACCGGACCGACTCGCTCTGATATCTCATATGGCCCAATGAACCTCGGACTCAACTTGCCCTTACGGCCAAACCTGAGTATCCTTTTCCAAGGCGATACCTTGAGAAACACTTTATCACCCACCTGATACTCGATATCCTTACGCTTTAGATCCGCGTACGACTTCTGACGATCGGAGGCTATCTTCAGACTTTCACGGATTACTTTCACTTTCTCGCTCAGCATCCCTAATCAAATCCACCCGAAAATCTTGCTTTCACCGAGCTCGGTCCAAAACAATGGTGTACGGCATTTACGATCGTACAAGGCCTCGTAGGTGCCATCTTAATACTTGATTGAAAGTCGTTGTTGTGTTTAATTCAATCAATGGCAAATACCGCTCCCATGAACCACTAAACTCGAGGACGCAACATCTTAACATATCCTCAAGTATCCGAATTATCCGCTCGGATTGACCATCGGTTTGGGGTGAAAGGCGGTCTGAAATGCAACTTGGTACCCAAAGCTTCTTGCAACTTTTTCCAAAATCGCGAGGTAAATCTCGGATCTCTATCCGACAAGATGGAAATAGGCACCCGTGTAATCTCACAATCGAGAAACGCATAATTCGCTAGTTTGTCCATTGAAAAATCAGACGACGGGATAAAGTGGGCCGACTTAGTCAATCGATCTACCACGGCCCAAACCGCATCCTTCTTACTTGTCGACAATGGCGGTCCGGATACAAAGTCCATTGTGACTCGATCCCATTTCCACTCGGGTATCGTGATTGGTCAAGTAATCTCAAGGCACCGATGTTCCGCTTTCACTTGTTGACATATTAAACATCTCAAACAAAGTCGGAGATGTCTCGCTTCATACCATGCCACCAAAACCGATGTTTCAAATCATTGTACATCTTCGTACTCCCGTGGATCGCCATTCGGCTACAATGGGCTTCATTCAAAATTATCGAAATGAGTTCCGAATTCTTTGGGACACACAGACGACTTTTGAACCTCAAACAATCGTCATCGTCGATTTGAAACTCCGAGTCCTTGTTCGGAACACACGCAGCCCGCTTTTGCTACCAACTCGTCGTCGACTTTTCGAGCTTCTCGAATTTGGTGTGTCAATAATGGTTTGGCTTCCAATTCAGCCACTAACACACCGTCGGATCGGACAGACAAGTGCACATTCATCGTCGTAAAGTGAATAACGATTTACGACTCAAGGCATCCGCAACCACATTCGCCTTTCCCGTGATAGTCAATGATCACTCATAATCCTTTAACATTTCGAGCCAACGTCTTTGTCGCAGATTTAAGTCTCTTTGGGTCATCAAATATTTGAGACTTTTGTGATCCGAGTATACATGGCACCTTTCACCAAATAAGTAATGTCGCCAAATCTTTAAGGCGAATACGATGGCGGCCAACTCGAGATCATGAGTCGATAATTTTCTCATGTGGCTTTAATTGCCTCGACGATAGGCCACAACTCGACCTTCTTGCATTAATACGCAACCTAACCCAAGTAGAGAGGCGTCGCTATAGATGACAAACTCCTTGCGGACTCGGGTTGCACTAGAATTGGGGCTTCATCAAATAAGTTTTCATTGATCGAAACTTTTTGGCATTTCTCCGTCCATTCAACTTAACGTCCTTTTGGAGAAGCCGTCATCGGCGTGGCTATCGTTGAGAAGCCTTTTACAAATCGTCGGTAATAACTAAGCAAGCCCCAAAAAGCTCCGAACCTCAAGAATATTTCTGAGGCTTCCAATTAAGTATGGCTGAAATTTTATTCGGGTCGACTCGAATACCCGATGCAGATACCACATGACCCAAGAAGCTAACCTCTCTTAACCAGAACTCACACTTGCTGAACTTAGCATATAATTGCTTGTCCCGTAAAATTTGCAAGACTAACCGCAGTGTTCAAAGATGTTCGGTCTCATTTCTTGAATAGACCAAGATGTCATCAATGAACACGACTACTTAATCGATCCAAATATGGTCTAAAGATCCGATTCATTAAATCCATAAATACCACAGGGGCATTAGTGAGCCCAAACGGCATCACTAGGAACTCATAGTGACCATATCTCGTTCTGAAGGCGGTCTTGGGCACGTCCGAATCTCGGATTCGCAATTGATAGTAGCCCGATCTCAAATCTATTTTGAGAACACCGAGGCTCCCTTCAGCTTGATCGAACAAGTCGTCAATACGCGGCAACGGATATTTGTTCTTTATCGTCGCTTTATTGTCGACGATAGTCGATGCACAATCGCATGGTTCCATCCTTCTTCTTCACGAACAACACCCGCGCACCCAAGGCGAAAAACTCAGGCGAGCAAAACCTCTATCCACCAATTCTTGCAATCGAGCTTTCAACTCCTTTAATTCCGTTGGTGCCATACGATACGGAGCTATCGAATTGGAGTGGTACCGGTACCAATTCGATGCCAAATTCTATTTCCGAACAGTGGTAAACCCGGCAATTCTTTGGGAAAACATCCGGTATTCACAAACCACGGGCATAGATTCGGTTTCTTCTCGATTCCTTGTCATCGAAAGCACGACGCAAGGTACGCCGCACCCTTTTCTTACATATTTTCGGGCCAACATCGCTGATATTACGGTGGCAACCCTTTAAGTCCGTGGACTCAACCCGAATTATTTCATTATTCGCAAGACCTCAAATCGATGTCTTGCTCTTGCAATTTACAACCGCATCGTGCATGGTCAACCAATCCAAACCAAGAATAACATCGAACTCATCGAACGGCAAAAGCATCAAGTCCGCGGAAAAAAGAACCTCGGAACACTAGGGGACTTTTCTTGCACACTTTGTTGACAAGCACGTAATGACCCAAGGGTTTGACACCGAATTACAAACTCAAGAGACTCAATGGGCAAAGTCTTCTTTGGATGCTAAGGTTTCACATATATATGAATGAGTAGAACCGGGGTCAATCAAAGCAATCACATTTGTATTGAAAAGAGTGAAAGTACCAGGTAATAACATCCGGAGAGGCAAGATCCTCGGCGTGCGGCGATGGCATAAGTCCTAGCAGAGCACGAGCCTCGGATCGATGGTAGCATCTCTAGATCCTCTCGACCGCCAACGACATTGCCCATATTTCTAGGTGGCCTACCTCGAGCAGTGGTAGCACCCGGGTTTGCACTCTGACTTACATTCTGTTCATGCATCCTCGGGCAATCCTTCATAAAGTGGTCGGTCGATCCACACTTATAGTAGGAGCGATCACGAAACCAACAGCTCCCCGAATGCCATTTGCCACAATGTGGACACTCCGCCCTCTCTCGGCGATCATTTCCACCACCGGCGATCGAGGTGACTCGTGTGGTCACAGAGGGTCGATCGCGTCCTCGTCTAGAAAAGCCCAAAACGCCTCTAGACCGGCTCGCATCATCTCGAAATCTCTTCGATGCTTGTTGAAGAGACTTTCCCGAGGACCTCTTTCGGAATTCTCCAGTTCCCACATCAACTTTTTGTTTCTCCTTTCTAAGCTCTTCGGCTTTACAAGCTCGCTCAACAAGTACTACGAACTCTCGTATCTCGAGAATGCCAACAAACATCCTTATATCATCATTCAGCCCATCCTCGCTGTTTTTACATAATAGCTTCGGACGAAATGCATTCTCACAGTCGGCTAAGCCTCACAAACTTTCGCTCGTAGTCGGTAACGGACATAGAACCTTGCTTAAGATCAAGAAATTCCCTCCGCTTTTGGTCGATGAATCTCGATCGATATACTTTTTTTTGAACTCGGTTTGAAAGAATTCCCAAGTCACTTGCTCTCTAGGCACCACGTAAGTCGAGTACTCCACCAATAGTAGGCGGACTCGCGTAGCAAGGAGATGGTACACTTTAAGCACTCATCGGTGTACAGGATAGCTCATCAAGCACCGGATAGTGTTATCTAACCAAAATTCAGCTCGCTTCGGCATCATCATCATCCGTAGCCTTAAATTCAGTGGCCCCATGTTTTGAATCCTATCGACTGGGGCTTACTTGACCTTATTTGGTCAGTCACCGGAGGTATTGTAGGGCGGGGTTGCATTTGTCGGGAATGGAGGTTGTGGAACAACCGTGTTGGTTCGAATGTATTAATTAAACCATTCGCTCATCACACTATAAAAGGCTTGCCTAGCCTCGTCATTAGGATTGCTGGCCATAGGTTGAGAGTCCGCCGGCGCTGTCCCTTGCGCGGAGCAGCGCCACACTCTCCACATCATCAGCTATCGCTTCGGTTGGGATCGGGATCCATTGCTATAAACAAACACAAAGTCAAATTGTCGAAATCACCACACTATCGATTCATCATTAGATGGCATGTATAGCTAGACCCCAAACACATCACGGTAGTCCTAGAATCGACTAAACCGTGGCTCGATACCAATAAAATTGTAACACCCGAACCCGAGACCATCGCCGTGTCGGACACGAGGGGTTAGCAAGCCAAGTTCACTTGTTTTGCCCATCCATTGGACATTTCCAGTCAGGCTGGAAAAACTGCGTCACTGTCGCTTTAAAATCATATCTCGAGTTTCAAAACTCGGAAACTGGTTTCGTAAATTTTCCCTGAATTTAGACTCATATATCCATCCATGGATTTATTTCTAGAATTTTTGGTCGGGCCAATTGGTACAGTTTATTAGTTAAAGTCACCCATGTTACAGGGATCGACTGCTCTGACCTTCGCGCGGTATAACTTGAATATCTCTCTGTACAGGGCTTTAATGCTGGTGCAGTTTGTTTCTAATGAAACTAGACTCAAAATGGAATCTGTACATATAAGGTATGTCTCCTAATTCTTTTGGATAATTTATAGTGAATTTTTAAAGTTGCGACAGGGAACCCAGAAACCATTCTGGCCCTGTCTCACAATAGCTTTAATATCTCTTAACCTGTAACTCCTATGACCATTTCGTTTCTTCCATAAGAAAATAGACTCATCAAGGTTCATTTACATAGCTTATTCACTATTTAATTCCATTCCTATGAATTTTGGTGATTTTTCACATTCACGCCACTGCAGCTGGCAGCATCTGTTTTAAGGTAGGGCTTACCTATTTGGTAGTCTCCATGAATCAACTAGTCTTGCCATGCATAGGTTCATATATGATCATTTTAACCATACCAATGGCTGATCATATGACCAACATTCCTATTTCCAAGCCATAGCCACATCATGACACCAAATATATATATACAAACCACAATTAGTCTAAGTTCATGCTTCCTTTTCGAGCCATTTTCGCATGGCCGTACATACTTACATTACAACATATTTAACAAACATGAGGTAGTCCTATACATGCCATCTCAAGTTCAACCAAAATTTATACCAAAATGGAGGCTTGATAGTGTGGATGACTTGACTTCAACGATCCCAAATCCGATTGCTTGAGCGAAATCTAAAAAAAGCGAGAGCCAAAGCAACGGGTAAGCATTTTTATGCTTAGTAAGTCTCAAGGAATATAATCAACTCTAATTACAGCAATACATTCACATAGCCAAATGCATCATTTCATTTATACACATTCTTACTTCACACTTCATCATTATATAATTTCACAAAGTATCAATCAATTCAATAACTGAAATTCATTAGTCGATTGAGCGAATGTTGCTCAAACATGTCGACTTTCCAATGCACATATAACGTACCTTATCCTTTGGGCTTTTCGAGTGTCTTGATTGAATTCATTACAGCAACCAACACTCACCTCCAGCCCAAGATTCTTCGAATATAACCGGATATAATCACGTGCACAAATGCCTTGGTCTTAGCCCGGATAGAATAACTTCATACGAATGCCTTGGTCTTAGCCGGATATAGCCACTAGCACAATTGCCTTCGGTCTTAACCGGATATAATTTCCAGCATAATTGTCTTCGGATTTAGCCGGATATCATTCAATTTCCCATGAACACATACATCAATTATCATTGGACATACATAATTCATTTTCGTTACTAAGGCTCAAACGCAATTATAGTCACAAGCATATTCGCCTTGGGACTTAGCCGGGTATCATTCAATTTCTCATACACACATAAATCAATAATCATACACATCCATACTTCATCTCACATAATTCAAGTAAGGTCACTTCTTGAGGACTTACCTCGGATGTTGTCGAACGGCTTTTTCGGCTATTCGATCACCTTTTCCTTCCCCTTGTCCAATTGTGGCCCTCTTAGCTCTTGAGCTAATTCAAACAAATTCAATTTATTAAAACCTCATTGTGCTTGCTTATGGCCGAATATGACAAGGATTTTAAATGGTCATATGGCCACTCTTTAGCTTGAATACACAATGGTCATGCACATTTTATACTACATCAAGCAATTCAATACAATTTATTTGAGCATCAAGGAAATGCTAAGGCCTTCAATAGGCTACCCAAGGCCGAATATTCATGTACATGTTGAGGTCAATTTTGCACTTAATACCTCACAAAAACAGCATGCAATTTACTAATTAATGCTTTGCACATTGTGGCCCAAAACTTATAATATAGCATCAAGCACTTATATGTGTGCTAGGTCAATTGTGCTTGCAATTTCACAAGCATTCTTCCACATTTTCTTCTTTAAACCAATATATTCATCACTTAGTTCATAACCAAACATAATGTGCAATCATATATATGCATATATGAGCATGGCGAATTTTCAAGGTGTCCATAGCCATCCAAAACACAAATTTTAACTAACATGCAAAAGCATGAATCATGCTCAAGAATGCATCATGGCCGAATATGACAATCATGCTCCTTTTCAACTTCAATCATAATAAAACAAAGAGAAAACTCATAGTCTTACTCAAGAGTAGACAATCCATCTTTGCATGCATCATCATCAAGCTTCACACTTAGCATGCAATGGCTTTATCACTATAACAACTTTGGCCAAATACCATTTCCATGGCATAACAAAGATTTGAGCCATGGCTAACATGCACATCAAGTTAGCAACCAAAACATGCATGAAACTCCCAACACAACCTCATACATACCTTAATCTTGATGCAAATTTAGCCAAATCACCTTCTAGATCTCTTCTAAACAAAGGAAATGAAGCAAAATCCTTCTTCCTCTTAGTATTTTCGGCCAAAAGGAGAGAGCAAGCATGAACAAATTTTTTTTTTGTTTTCTCTTCTTGGTTGCACGGCAATGGGGTATGCTACTCTCTCACACACATTTTTTTTCATTCTTTTCTTACCCATGCTTATTTGTTTACTATTTCTCCCTAATGCCCAACAAAACATGTTTCATGACATGTTTAACCCATATCTCTTTGTCATGGCGGCCATTACTTGTAAAAGGGGAATTTGACATGCAAGTCCATTATTTTGCATGCATGCTTTAATTAGTCATCACCCTTTCCCTATCGTATTTTCAAAGTTCACTACTAAGTCCTTTCTAGTGGAATTCACCTTTATAACACTAAATCAATCATCAAAAATGTCATACATGAATACACACATATTATAGGCATCGAAATAAATTTTAAATTATTGTTATGCCTCGGCTTTGTGGTCCCGAAACCACATTCCGGCTAGGGTCTATTTTGGGCTGTCACATTAAGTTCGAGTGGTCAGATAAATGCCAAAAAAGTTTTGATTAGTTAAAAGCTTTATTGACCGAAGATCCAGTGTTAGTTCAGCCAAAATCAGGTAAAGAATTCGTAATCTATAGTGATGCATCGTTGAATAGTCTGGGCTGTGTTTTGATGTAGGATGGCAAAGTCATAGCTTATGCCTCGAGACAATTGAAACTACATGAGAAGAATTACCCGACGCACGATTTGGAATTGGCAGCTATCATGTTCGCATTAAAGATTTGGCGCAACTATCTGTTCGGACAGAAATGTCATATTTATTCAGATCACAAGTGTAACACCCCATACCCGTATCTTATGTTGGGACAGAGTACGAGGCGTTACCTAACTTAAACTCGTGCTTATGACCAATTCCGAGTCTCCAAGACTTGGAAAAATCTAAACCTTTCTCAAGCTTATCAACACGTCCTTAATATGGGCCTACGAGACCCAAAACACATATCGGAAATCGTTCGAAACAAACTCGGGTTCTTCAGCCAACTTTAGAAAAATGACATTGACACAGGGGCACACACCCGTGTCGGAGGGGCAACACGCTTATGTGACCAATTCGACATGGTCGTGCTGTTGGCCCGTATGGCTCAAACGGCCTAGGCAATACAAGGACGCGCCTGTGCCCGACACTCGTGTGGAATAAATTCCAAATTCATACCTACAGGGGTTTTCACACGGTCTGGCACACGCCCATGTCTCTTGCCCATGTCCTTCACACGGCCATGACACGCCCGTGTCCTAGCGCGTGTGCAAAAACATGGACATTCTATTTCTAACGTCAGCGTTTCTAAAGGCTCACACAGCCAAGGCATGCGCCCGTGTGCTATGTCGTGCCCTTCACACAAATAAGACACATAGCCGTGCCTCTGCCCATGTGTTTACTGTCATGCATACTAACTTACAAAATTTACGTGCAGGGGACACACGGCTAGACAACATGCCCATAGGGTTGGTCATGTGTCACACACGGCCTGGACACATGCCCATGTGCCTACCCGTATGGACAAAATAAGGATGTTTACCCAGCCTCATTGCCACCCTTACTTACATATCCTGCATAAGATCACTCTATACCAAAACAATGGCACATCATATGGTCAAATCAACCACAATAGACAACATTTCAATTGTGCAAATTTACTTATCCATAAAAAGTTACACCTACTATACAATATCAAAATGAATATTGACCATTACCCATGGCTTTATACAAAATGAAAGGATTTAACCCAAGCCACACATTTGGCTAATTTCTCAAGGACATAAAACAATAAAGTCTAAGCCATATACATGCCATACTAAAAAACAAGAATTCTAACTATACTGACTGCTTAGGATGATAGTGTGATCGTAGCCTCCAACCTCTGTCGAATCCTCGAGCTATGTAAGCGTCACTATAAGAAAATGGGAAAAGAGAGGGAGTAAGCATAAAACTTAGTAAGTGGCACATAAATAAATATATGAAAACAATTTTACAATTCTTCAACATGCTCATCACACAAAAATGGGCATAAGCACAACTTACCCATCACTATCCATATAAATCTCATAGCATATATCGAGCTCATATATCTTACATGTCAAATAAGTACCTTTACCACTCACTACACGGTTATACCTTACTTGTTAGTTTAAACTCCATCTTTCACCATTGAACCGTTCAGAACTTTACTGGATATTCGATAAGCCTCAAACATGGGTTAGGGTGCCGATGCCATATCCCAGATATGGTCTTCCACTGACTATCTTCCCGTAGCCGATGCATGTCCCAGACATGTCTTACACTAGCTTACGTCTCGAGGCCGACTTATGTCCCGGACATGTTTTACACTAGCACTCGTCTCGATACCGATGCCATGTCCCAGACATGGTCTTACATAGGCTCTCATAATATGGCCAATGCATGTCCCAAACATGTCTTACACTAGCCTACAATAACCCATATGTCATGGCATGGATATCCGATTTATTTCCTAGGTTCAAACGGGAACTTTACTATCTCTATTATCATCATAGTTTCTCAATTCTACAATCAAGCAATTCATGCTATATTAATTCAAATACAAATCAACACACATATTAGCACTGTAGTTGTATTATTTACTTACAACTTACCTCGGTTACAAAATATGGTGTCAAGTCGGTTTAATCAATTTGCTTGGCTTTCCCTCGGTCTAAGTTCAGAGTTTGAATTTCTTAATCTATAATAAAAAAAATTCACAAATTTAATCATTTTCTCAATCTAGGCACTCAATAATCTATACTTGGGCAAAATTACTATATTGCCCTTAGACTTTTGCAAAATGACCATTTTACCCCTAAGTCAAAAAATCAATTTTTATCGAATTTCCTCCTATCAAAAGCCTAGCTGAACCCTTAATACTCTTATAGCAATCCAAAATTTTCACTATCTCACTTATTTATCAACAAATTTCCAACTTATGCCAAATAGTCCCTATTAGGGTTTTCATGAGGAAACCCTTCACAAAATTTGTTTATTACACATCTAATACTCATATTCTTCCATAAAATTTCAGAAAAATACACATATGCTTTCATGGAAAAACCCTAAACACTCCACCATTTTGCAAGATAGTCCCCTCATTTGAAAGCTCGTGCTTCAAGGGGTCCAAAAATGTAAAAATCATCAACAAAAAGTATGTAAATCACTTACTTTAAGAGCAATAATTTGCTAAAATTTTGAAGCTCAAAACCCCGAAAAATGGCTCAATTTTTGGTGGAGGACAGATGGTGAAAAAGGATGATATCATCTTTCTTTTATTTTATTTCATTTTGGGCAAAATAAATCACCAAACTTCACCTAATGTTTGACTATTTTAGTTCCTTGTCCCATGGCCGGCCATCACCTATTTAATAGCTTAATTTCACTTTAAAGACCCCCAGTTTATGATGCATGGAAAATTTGACACCCTTAGCTATCAATTTAAGACTTTTGCACTTTATGTGATTTAGTCCTTTTTCGCAATTGGACTCACAAACGTCAAAATTAACTCACCAAAATTTTTATGCACTAATATAAACATGCTATAACATCTAAATAATTGTAAAATAATTTATTCGACTCTGGATTTATAGTCCCGAGACCACTATCCCGACTAGACCCTAAATCAGGCTGTTACATTTCTCCTCCTTAGGAATTTTCGTCCCCAAAAATATTACTGGCGAATAAGTTTGGGTACTGATCTCTCATAGTCTCTTCGGGTTCCAATGTGGCTTCCTCGACTCCATGCCTCTGTCACAAAACTTTCACGAGTGCTAAGCTTCTATTCCTCAACTATTTGACTTCTCGAGCCAAAATCTTCACCGACTCTTCGCCATAAGTCATGTCCGGATGAATCTCAACCTTTGTTGGCGCGATCACTTGAGAAGGGTCTAATCTATATTGGCATAGCATGGACACATGAAACATGTCGTGAATCTTTTCCAATTCTGGTGGCAAAGCTAATCGATAGACAACCAGCCCTACTCTCTCGGTAACCTCATAAGGTCCTATGAAACGAGAACTCAACTTGCCTCTTCTGCCAAATCTGAGAACTTTTCACCATAGGGATACTTTCAAAAACACTCGATCACCAACTTGAAATTCGATCTCTTTCCATTTCAAACCACGTAGGATTTTTGCCCATCCGAGGTGGCCTTCAAACAATCACGAATCACTTTAACTTTCTCTTTAGTCTCCTTGACTAAATCGACCTAGTGAATCTGGCTCTCTCTGAGCTCACTCCAATATAAGGGCATTCAACACTTTCGCCCATATAAAGCCTCATAAGGTGCCATCTTCACGCTTGACTGATAACTATTGTTGTAGGTGAATTCAACCAATGGTAAGTACCTTTCCCAACTACCTTGAAACTCAAGGACACAGCACAGCAACATGTCTTCTAAAATCTAAATCACTCTTTCCGACTGGCCGTCGGTTTGCGGGTGAAATGCCGTGCTAAAACTCAACTTTGTACCCAAAGCCTTTTGTAACTTTATCCAAAACCTCAAATTAAATATCGAGTCCCTATCCAAAATAATCAATAAGGGTACCCCATGCAATCTTACAATCTCAGAAACATACAAGTCATCTAGTCTTTGAAAGGAGCAGTCGGTACGCACCAATATAAAATTTACAGACTTTTTTAGCCTATCCATAATAACCCAAACAGCATCCTTTTTCTTTGAGGTTAATGGCAAACTTGTCACGAAGTCCATAGTAATCTGATCCCACTTCCACTCGAGGACTGTGATAGGCTGAAGCAGACCCGAAGGTACTTGGTGTTTAGCCTTCACTTGCTGACACACAAGACACTTGGAAACGGACTCGGAAATGTCTCTTTTCATTTCCAACCACCAGTATATTTTCTTCAGGTTGTTGTACATTTTTACACTGCCCAGGTGGACGGACAAACAACCACTATGTGCCTCTCGCAAAATCTTCTGAATAAGCTCATTGCCCTTGGGTACACAAACTCTATTTTGAACATTAAACATCCATCAACACTAATACAAAACTCGAATTCATATTTCGTCTCACACTGAGTCTTCTTAGCTTGCAACTCCTTATCATCTTTCTAAGCTTCACGGATCTCTTGTAGAAATGTCAGTCTAGCTCTCAACTCTGCTAGGACTGAACCATTGCTAGATATAGCCAACTGAGTATTCATGGCTCTCAATGCAAACAATGATTTTCTACTCAAGGCATTGGCGACTACATTCGCCTTTCCCAGGTGATAGTCGATTATCAACTCATAATCCTTTATTAGCTCTAGCCACCTTCATTGCTATAGATTCAAATCCTTCTGCATCATTAAATACTTGAGACTTTTATGGTCAGTGAATACTCGGTATTTCTCTCCATACAAATGGTGCCTCCAAATCTTCAATGCGAACACGATGGCGGCCAACTCTAGATCGAACGTCGGGTAATTTTTCTCATGTGGCTTTAGCTGTCTTGATGCATAGGCTATAACCTTGCCTTCTTGTATAAGCACACACCCCAAACCATTCAAGGAGGCATCGTTATAAATCACAAATTCCTTACCCGACTCTGGTTGCACTAACACTGGGGCTTCGGTCAACAAAGCCTTTAATTGCTCGAAACTCTGTTGGCACTTTTCTGTCCATTTGAACTTAACATCTTTTTGCAGTAGTATATTATCTAGCCAAACCCAAAAAGCTTCGAACCTCTGACACATTCCTCGGCAGTTTCCACTCAACAATAGCTAAGATATTGCTTGGGTCAACTCTGATCCCATCACCAGACACAATATGTCCTAAAAATTCGACCTCTTTAAGCCAAAATTCACTCTTGCCGAACTTGGCATATAACTGGTTATCTCTCAAAGTTTGTAAAATCGTTCTCAGATGCTCCACGTGTTCACCCTCATTACGCGAGTAAATCAGTATATCGTCACTAAAGACCACACGAACTTATCCAAATACGGTTGGAAAATCCGGTTAATCAAATCCATAAACACCACCGGGGCATTGGTCAAACCAAAGTGCATGACGAGGAACTCATAATGCCCGTATCTTGTCTGAAACACAGTCTTCAGTACATCTTGCTCTTTCACCCTTAACTGGTAGTATCCTGACCTCAGGTCAATCTTGGAAAATACAATGGCTCCCTTTAACTAATCAAACAGGTCATCAATCCTTGGCAAAGGATACTTGTTCTTCACTGTTACCTTATTGAGTTGTCTATAGTCGATACATAACCTCATTGACCCATTTTTCTTTTTCACAAAGAGCACCGGAACACCCAACCGGGAACAGCTTGGTCTCGCAAAGCCCTTGTCAGTTAACTCCTGTAGTTGAGCTTTCAACTCCTTTAACTCCGTAAGAGCCATCCTATACGGAGCAATCGAGATAGGTGCTGTATCGGGGACCAACTAGATTCCAAACTCAACTTCCCTCACTAGAGGTAATCCGGGTAATTCCTCCGGAAACATGTCTATAAACTCACAAACCACTGGTACCGATTCAATCTTCAACCCAGAAACTTGAGTATTCAGCACCAAAGCTAGGTAAGCTTCATATCCTGTTCTCAAATATTTCTCAGCAGTCAAAGATGATACTATTACAGGAAAATTATCCAACTCATCGGTCTAACCCGAAGAGCAATTCCGTCTTCACATTTCAACTCAATAACTTTTGCCCCACAGTCCACTACAACACTATGAGAAGTTAACCAATCCTTCCCAAGGATTACATCAAATTCATTAAAAGGTAATAACATCAAGCTAGCCTGAAAATAATGATCTCTAATTGTCAAAGGACAATTTCTACATACTTGGTCCACTAGCACATGTTTGCCTAAAGGGTTGGACACTTTTACCACAAACTTAGTAGACTCTACTATCATGTTCATACGAGGTATCAATTCCATACAAATATAAGAGTGGGTAGATCCTGGGTCAATTAAAGCAACAACAGACATATCATGGATAGAGAATGTACCCGTGATCACGTCAGGAGACTCTGCCGCTTTCCGGGCATGAATAGCGTAAGTTCTTGCAGGCGCTCTACCCTCGAACCTCACTGTAGCATCTCTTGGTGCACCTCTGCTGGTAGCCCCACTTCCACGGTTCTTTTGTGGTTTACCCCTCAAAAGAGCACTACTTGCTCTCACATCTTGCTCTTTCTGTTTGTCATCTAGCTCGGGACAGTCTCAGATGAAGTGGTCCAGTGACCCACATTTGAAACACCCTCTTTCTTTACCTTGGCACTTACTGAAATGGCACCTACCACATTGCAAACATTCTGGTCTATTTGGCCGAGCACTACCAATACTCACGACAGAAGTGGTCTGGGCTCTAGAAGCCGTATTTTGCTGATTCTTGTTTCTATTCGAGAACCCCACCGAAGCATTCAATGGGGTAGTGGATTCCTTAGATTTCTTAGATAAGGACTGATAGGATTTCCCCATATATCTTTTCCTTGAATCACGTGACTCAATAGCTGCCTTTTTCCTCTCTTTAACCAATTCTTCAGCTTTGTAGGCTCTCTCAACGAGTACCACAAATTTCCTTAACTCAAAAATGCTCACAAATACACGGATATCTTCATTAAGGCCATCCTCAAACCTCTTACACATGGTGGCTTCTGAGGACCCGCACTCCTGCGCATACTTGCTAAGTTTCACAAACTCACTTTCATATTCTGTCACTATTTTATAGCCTTGCTTCAACTCTAAATCTAAAAATTATTCATTCTTTTAGTCTATGAACCTCTGGCTAATATACTTCTTTTGGAACTCTTTCTGGAAAAATTCCCAAGTTCCTCTTTCTCTGGTACAACAGACACGAGAATATTCCACCATTGGTAGGCTGAGTCTCGTAGGAGTGACACCACACACTTCACGCACTCTTCAGGCGTGTATGACAGTTCATCAAATACCCTGATGGTATTCTCCAACCAAAACTCTGCTCTCTCTGGGTCGTCATCTATGTTAGCCCAGAATTCCTCTGCCCCATGCTTCCGTATCTTGTCTACCGGAGGCTTCTTACTCCTAAACACGTCTGCTCCTTGCGGAGCTACGGGAGCATACTGAGGAATCGGAGGAGGCGGGGGAGGTGGAGTGTTCGGATTCACACGAACGAACTCTGTGTACCAAGCATCCATCATTCAGAGGTAGGCTTCTCTAGCCCCTCCGTCTTGGCCCATAGGCACGGGCTCACTTTCAACTAGCGTAGTCCCATCAGCAGCAGCCGACGCGTTACTCTTTACATCATCCACTGTAGCTCTATCAGGATCCATTTACTATATGAAAATACAATTTAAAATCGTCAAAATTTGTGACACTATCAATATACAGTTATGGCATGTATAGCTAGACTCGTACTTACGCTAGGTTAGTCCTACAATCGACTAAATCATAGCTCTGATACCACTAAATGTAACACCCCATACTCGTATCTTACGCTGGAATGGAGTACGAGGTGTTACCTAACTTAAACTCATGCTTACGACCAATTTCGAGTCTACAAGACTTGGAAAAATTTAAAACTTTCTCAAGCTTATAACACGTCTTTAATATGGGCCTACGAAACCCAAAACACACATCAAAAGTCATTTGAAACCAACTCAAGTTCTTTAGTCAACTTTAGAAAAATGACACTTGACACAGGGGTACACGCCCGTATGGGAGGGGCAAAACGCCCGTGTGACCAATTCGACATAGTGGTGATGTTGTCCCGTGTGGTTCACACGACCTAGGCAATACAGGGACATGCCATGTCTGACACCCATGTGGAATTAATTCCAAATTCATACCTACAGGGGTTTTCACACGGCCTGGGACACGCCTATGTCTCTGGCCTGTGTCCTTCACACGGCCATGACACGTTCGTGTCCTAGCCCGTGTGCAAAATCCTGGACATTCTGTTTCTGACGTCAGTATTTCTTAAGGGTAACACGGCCAAGGCATAAGCCCGTGTGTTTACTATCATGCATACTAACTTACAAAATTTATGTACAAGGGACACATGGCCGGACAACACGCCCATGGGGCTGGCCGTGTGTGACACACACCCGTGTGCCTACCCGTGTGGACAAAATAAGGCTATTTACGAAGCCTCTTTGCCGCCTTTACTTACATAACCTGCATAAGATCACTCTATACCAAAACAATGGTACATCATACGGTCAAATCAACCACAATAGACAACATTTCAATTGTGAAAATTTACTCATCCATAAAAAGTAACACCTACTATACAATATCAAAATGAATATTGACCATTACCCATGGCCTTATACAAAATGAAAGGATTTAACCCAAGCCACACATTTGGCTAATTTCTCAAGGACATAGAACAATAAAGTCTAAGCCATATACATGCCATACTCAAAAACAAGAAGTCAACTATACCCACTGCTTCGGATGATAGTGTGATCATAGCCTCTGACATCTATTGAATCCTTGAGCTATTTAAGCGTCGCTATAAGAAAATGGGAAAAGGGAGGGAGTAAGCATAAAGCTTAGTAAGTTGCACATAAATAAATATACGACAACAATTTTACCATTCTTCAACATGCTCATCACACAAAAATGGGCATAAGCACAACTTACTCATCACTATCCATATAAATCTCATAGCATATATCGAGCTCATATCTTTTGCATGTCAAATAAGTACCTATACCACTCACTACACGGTTATACCTTACTCGTTAGCTTAAATTGCATATCTCATCGTTGAACCATTCGAAGCTTTATCGGATATTCGATAAGCCTCAAACATGGGGTCGGGTGCCGATGCCATATCCCAGATATGGTCTTACACTAACTATCATCTCGTAGCCGATGCATGTCCTAGACATGTCTGACACTGGCTTACGTCTCAAGGCCGATGCTTGTCCCGGACATGTCTTACACTAGCACTCGTCTCGATGCCGATGCCATGTCCCAGACATGGTCTTACACAAGCTCTCATAATATGGCCAATGCATGTCTCAGACATGTCTTACACTAGCCCACAATAACCCATATGTCATGGCATGGATATCCGATTTATTTCCTAGGTTCAAACGGGAACTCTACTATCTCTATTATCATCATACTTTCTCAATTATGTAATCAAGAAATTCATGCTATATTAATTCAAATACAAACCAACACACACATTAGCAATGTAGCTGTATTATTTACATACAACTTACCCCGGTTACAAAATATGGTGTCAAGTCGATCTAATCAATTTGCTTGGCTTACCCCTGGTCTAAGTTCGAAGTTTGAATTTCTTGATCTATAATAAAAAAAATTCACAAATTTAATCATTTTATCAACCTAGGCACTCAATAATCTATACTTGGGCAAAATGACTATTTTGCCACTGGACTTTTACAAAATGACCATTTTACCCCTAGGTTGGAAAATCGTTTTTTATCAAATTTCCTCCTATCAAAAGCCTAGTCGAACCCTTAATACTCTTATAGCAATCCAAAATTTCCACTATCTCACTCATTTATCAACAAATTTCCAACTTATGCCAAATAGTCCCTATTAGGATTTTCATGAGGAAACCCTTCACAAAAGTTATTTATTACACATCTAATACTCATATTCTTCCATAAAATTTAAGAAAAATACATATATGCTTTCATGGAAAAACCCTAAACTCTTCACCATTTTCCAAGGTAGTCCCCTCATTTGAAAGCTCATGCTTCAAAGGGTCCAAAAATGTAAAAATCATCAACAAAAAGTATGTAAATCACTTACTTGTAAGAGGAATAGGTTGCTAAAATTTTGTAGCTCAAAACCCCCAAAAATGGTTGAATTTTCGGTGGAGGACAAATGGTGAAAATGGATGATATCATCTTTCTTTTATTTTATTTCATTTTGGTCAAAATAAATCACCAAACTTCACATAATGCTTGACTATTTTAATTTCTTGTCCCATGGCCACTCATCACCTATTTAATGGCCTAATTTCACTTTAAATACCCCCAATTTATGATACATGGCAAATTTGACACCCTTAGCTATCAATTTAAGATTTTTACACTTTATGCAATTTAATCCTTTTTCGCAATTGGGCTCGCAAACATCAAAATTAACTCACCAAAATTTTTTATGCACTAATATAAACATGCTATAACATCTAAATAATTATAAAATAATTTATTCGACTCTGAATTTGTGGTCCTAAGACCACTATCCAGACTAGGCCCTAAATCGGGCTGTTACATCAAGAGTTTGAAATATCTGATGACTCAGGAAGATTTGAATTTGTGGCAGCGGATATGGTTGGAATTGTTAAAAGATTACGAGCTAGTGATTGACTACCATCTGGGAAAGGCCAATGTTGTTGCTGATGCATTAAGTCAGAAATCTTTGTTTGCTCTATGTGCAATGAATACTCAGTTAGCCCTATCTGATGACGGTGTAATTGTAGCTGAGATGAAAGTGAGACCGTTGTTTTTATAGCAGATTTGTGAAGCTCAAAAAGTTGATAAAGAAATGTTAGCAAATCGAGCTCAATGTGATTCGAACCCTGATTTAGAATTCTGAGTTGATGCTGATGATTGTTTGAGATTCAGAGGCCGATTATGTGTCCCAAGAAATTCAATGTTGATTCAGATGATTTTAAACGAAGCTCATAATAGTCGGTTATCTGTTCATCTGGGAAGTACGAAAAAGTATAACGATCTGAAACAGCTTTATTAGTGGTCTAGTATGAAGCATTATATCTCTGAATTTGTTTCGAAATGCTTAATCTGTCAGCAAGCCAAAGCTGAGCATCAGGTACCGTCTGGGTTACTGCGGCCGATTATGATTCTCGAGTTGAAATGGGACAGAATCACTATGGATTTTGTATAGGGCTTACCCTTGTCTCCCAGTAAGAAAGATACGATAAGGGTGGTTGTTGATAGGCTGACCAAATCAACTCATTTTATTCCGGTATGAATGGATTATTCACTCAATAAGTTAGTTGAGTTGTACATTTTCGAGGTTGTGAAATTGCACGAAGTACCTATTTCTATTGTTTCGGATAGAGATCCGAGGTTCACATTGTGGTTTTGGAAGAAACTGCAAGATGTACTGGGTACAAAGCTACATTTTAGTACTGTTTTTCATCTGCAAACAGATGGTCAATCTGAGCAAATTATTCAAATACTCGAGGATATGTTGAAATGTTGCATTCTTGAGTTTGAAGGTACGTGAAAACAATACTTGCCATTGATTGAATTTGCGTATAATAATATCTTTCAATCGAGTAAAAAAATGGCACCATACGAAGCTTTGTACGGTCCCAAATGTCGAACACCTTTTTATTAGACAGACTTAGTGAGAATAAGATTCACGGAGTCGAGTTGATCAAAGAGACTAAACAGAAAGTGAAAGTTATTCGTGATAGTCTGAAAGCAGCGTCAGATCGTCAGAAATAATATGCAGACTTGAAACGGAAAGATATTGAGTTTCAAATCAGGGATTAAGTATTTTTAAAAGTTTCTCTATGGAATAAAAAACTTCTATTTGGTCGTAAAGGCAAGTTAAGTCTAAGATTCATCGGGCTATATGAGATTATCGAACGTATTGGGTCAGTTGCCTATAGATTGTTGTTGCCACCTGAGTTAGAAAAGATTCATAATGTATTTCACATATCAATGCTTCAACGATATTGATCCGATCCCTCACATGTGATTTCCCCATCTGAGATTGAGATTTAGTCTGATATGACATACGAAGAAGAACCGATCTGAATTTTAGATCGCGAGGTCAAAGAACTGAGAAATAAGAAAATTTCATTAGTGAAAGTCTTAAGCAATTGACATGGGATTGAAGAAGTTACGTAGGAGCCCGAGAATGCTATGAGAGAGCAATATCCAAACCTATTCACTGGTAAAATTTTCGGAGACAAAAATCCTTAAAGTGGGCAACTCGGTTTTAGCTAAATCAGAATAGTGTTTTTGGAACCACAAATCTGAGGTCATAAAATTATTTTAATATTATTTTTGGTGTTTACAACATGTTATTTGATATGTGTGAAAATTCCGTGATTTAATTTTACCGATTGCTTAGTTAATTTAATAAAAGGACTAAATCGCGTAAAATGCAAAAGTGGAATACTAATTGTTTAAGTGCTTATTTGCCATGATTTATTTAATTGGATGTCCTTATAATGTAATTTGACCAAGATTAGAGTAAGTGGACATTTATGGACAACCATTAATTAATTTATAAGTTAAATAGCCATAGGTAAAATGGTAAATTATGTATTAATGTTAATAAATTAAAATAAACAAAAGGTTAGTGGAGTGTTCATCTTTGTTTGCCAAAATCTGAAGAAGAAAGAAGACAACCATGGCTATTTAGGGTTCAGTCATTTGAAGCTTCAATTGGTATGTGATTTTGTTCGGTTTTTTAATTTTTATGTTTTTGATATCATTGTTTCGTATATTAGCTAGCCCATGCTTTAATTTTCAGATTTGATAATGAATTTGTGAAATGCCATTGATTAATATTAAAGCTTTTTGTTGTTTGATGATGAAAAAAAATATTTGTTGTTAGATTTTCATAGTTTATTAAGTGATTTTTGATAAAAATGCTTATTAAGGATTAAATTGTGAAATTTGTAAATTGAGGAGTTAAAATGTGAAATAAATGGAATTAATAGGCTGCTAGGGACCTAGGGAAGATTCAGCCATGCTTGGGTTTGATGAAATTTTGTGTATTTTGTGTTGTTTTGAAATAGGGACTAAATTGTGAAAATGTGAAATGTTAGGGGATAAAGTGCAAAATGCCCATTTATGTGTTTTTGGGTGAAATTGAATGATTATGTGATTAAATAAGTTAAATTTGAATTTATTTAGATCAAGAAAAAAAGAAATCGGATTTGGATCAGGGGAAGTCGAAAGTTGTTGAATAGTTGTTCCGATTCGTTCGTTTCCGTACGAGGTAAGTTCATATGCAAATAAATGTTTTTAAATTTAAATGTATATACTGTCGAATTGAATTGTATATTTATATATGTTGCTAAATTGAATTGAGCATGGAGGACTTGTTTCGAGCATGAATTGATTGAGTTACGAAGTTGAAAGCCCTATATGAACCTTAGGAATAGTATAGGATACTGATGTCATGACATTAGGACTTTCAACGTCTGATTTCATGTAAGACCATGTCTTGGACATTGGCATTGATATGAGATTATGTGAAAGACCCTATCTAGGACAGAGGCATCGATATGTGGTAACATGTAAGATCATATCTGGGATATGGCATTGTATGTGATATATGTGTTTTTGAGTATCCTTAACGATTCTGAACGGTTCAATGGTGTTAAAACGAGACCAAATGTGAATTTGAGCTAAATGATTCAGGTACGTATGAAGTGTAACACCCCAAATTATGGGTGTTCATCTTTTGTGTGTTGTATAACTCAATTACATGCTTGTCTCAATGGTTAAATGTCCTGGGGAGCGCCTAAGAAGTCTAGGGTTCAAGCCTAAGCAATTGCAAAAAACTTTGTTTTTTAATAATAACCCTTGCCTATAGTTGGTAGTCTTTTAAATTGTTGTGGGTAGAATTTGTCACAAAAAGGTTTCTAGTTTAATGGTAAATGGCATTTAGAATGCTCCTAAGGGGTCTGAGGTTCGAGTATTGGCAGGGTGGAAGCAGTGTTTTATTTTTGTCACAGATGCTAGGGAGGTATCCTAGGTTAACCAAAATTAAGGAGTTGGTAAGAGTTTGAATAGGCGGTTGAGTAGAATAAGGTAGAGAGATTTTAGGAGAGTGCTAAGAGGAGGAAAAGTGTTGTTTGAGGTGTAGTGGAGTTGTGCCAAAATTGGGTTGTGAGCTTATGGGAATTCGACTAAGTGCTTCGCTCTAAAACTTTCGGGTTTCTACGATTAGTGGTTCTTTTCTTTGGTTTCTATAGCCAAGTTGTGTCTTTTGGAAGTATCTTTTGACCCGAGTTGTTCGCAATTCTATCCCTCACTCCAACCCTCTTGTCTACTTGTTTCTTTTCCTCCATACCTTTGCAAGCGGTTTTCCCTCTTTGGCCAAATATCTATTGTCTGCCTACTTCTCTATCTCATTCGGTTTTAGCCTGTGGTGATCGATTCATTCTTTTTCTTCTTTCTCTTTCTCTACAGTGCAACCTAATCCTTGTTGGCCGAATAGTGCTCCTGCATTAACCCTTTGTGAACTGATTCTTTTTGTTGTTCTTCTGTGTCGATCTTGGTGGTAAGTGTTATTTTATTGGATGTTGTCTCTTGTCATTCTTTTTCTCTTCTACCGTATCTTTGGTTCTCATGTAACACAGTGGCTCTGCTGAATATTTCTAGGGGATTTGGTTGCTATAGTCAAGGGATTAAGCCAATTGTCCTCTCCCAACAAGTGAGCCTTTCACTCGTGGTAAGCACTTAAAGTTCTCTATTTGTCTATGTTGGGTATAGATTCTTATGAATCGGATAACTGTTTTGTGTGAAGGTTAAGGCAGTGGGGAGGTTGTGTTGGTTCTAGTTTAAGAGAGGGTTCTGCGATTGTTCGATTGGTAAGTAGTGATGAATAGGGTTAAGTTTCTTCAATGCTATGGTTTGGATTAACCATGAATATGATCTAATGATGGGGTTGTTGTTATCATAGATGTTTGATTTCGGAAACGTTTCAACTACAAATCCATAACAGGTGTGTAACCACACTTCGATATTCATAAACCGGCAAAAGCCAGAAACTGTGCTTGTTATCAGTATACGAGCGTGCTAACATTTACGTTGATCTCTAACCGTTCAAAACAAGGGCGTATGATTGTAAGAGGCACCATGAGCGATTTCATGGGCCTAGGCCGTTTTAGGTCACGTTGGACCGAAATGGGCCGTGTGGGCCCCACAAGCTCGTGGGCCCCACACAAGTAAACCTTACGAACGTATGAAGATTATTGGGCTAGGCTGTCACGGCCAAGGCCATTTTTTGGGCTTATTGGGCCACACGGACATGTGGGTCGCATGGGCCAAATTGTGGGCTCTAAGCCCATTTCACTGAATGACTGTTAAAGTTGCACAGGTCGCACGAGACGACTGTGGGCCTACTGTTGGGTCAGTAAGTACCTTTAGACCCGTATTGATGAATTGACCGTTATACCCCCGAGAGGTAAAGTGACTGATATACCCCTATGATGTATTGACTGTATTCAAGCATGACATTTTCCATTCACGGATTATTTTATGACATGACATGTTGCATGGGGTGGGTTTGATATATTTAGAGGAAGTGTACTGTACTGGCAGCTCTGCTGCAAATACTGTTTAGTGCCGCAACCGGTGCTATATTCTGGAGTGTAGGGATAGGTGGGTCTTTTATATCCCTATGTGGAGTGTAGGGCTGGATAGAGTGGAGTGTAGAGGATGGAAGGGTAGGATCTTTGTTTGCATCGCTGATACTGTACTGAATTGGGCTAAGGCCCACACTGATACTGTTACTATAATGGGCTAAGGCCCACACTGATATTGCAACTGATATGGGCTTAGGCCCAGACTATCTTGCATTGCATATTTTACTGTTTGATACATAGGGATTACATACTGAGTTGTCATAACTCACCCTTTTGCTTATCTGCACAGGTAATCCTTAGACGGGTCGATGCTGCGAGGACTCGGAGATGGCCACACCTCTACTTATGCTTTCGTATTTGACTTTTAAGTAAAAGTAGTTTATTTGGGTAATTTTTATGTAATAAGGTCGCTTTAAGTTTTCTTTTTATTTGGGGATTTTTTAATGTTGGTTTATTTCTGTTAGCAGTAGGACTCGGGTTTTCAAAAGATAAATGTTTTCAGCTACCACACTATGTAATTGGTTTTAAAAGCTTCCGAGTCAAACACTATTTTAAAAGTATAATAACAATTTAATATGACACATGTTTTGCTAAACCAACCTATGATTTAACAATAAACAAGATAGGATAACTACTCTTAAAGATCGCAACGGAGTTTTAATACAAAATAGACTTTACAATGAAACTACGCTTTCAAAACACACTCCAATGTGACATCGCAGATTCAGCCATAACGTCTAGGCCGAGTTTGGGGTGTTACATGAAGTCTATATGTTCATTGAAAAATAAGGTAAGTGAAGTTACTTAACATGGTAGTATGGATTATATGTGAAAAGTGATTGTATATGTGTATGAGATTAGTTAAATGTGGCCTATTCGAATTGAATTATTAATGTTCTTGTGATGATTTATTTACTTATGGCTTACTAAGCTTTCAAAGCTTATCTTGTGTGTTCTTTCATTGTTTTATAGATATATAAAGCTAGCTCGAGCTCGGGGATCATCAAGGATCTTTGTCACACTATCAATCGCTATTTCGGTACTTTGAAAGCTTGTACTTATGACATATGGCATGTATAGGCTAGTTTTGATACGGTTAGTTTTGAATTGTGTATAAATAGCCATGCGAAAATGGCTTGATAATGATGTTAATGTCTGTGAATAATCAGCCTTGTTAATTAGCTCGTTTTGGGAAGTTTGTTTGATGGTGTATTTTGCATTTGCAGATAGTTACAATTTGGTTTGAGTGATGGTAATGTGGTTAATTATTCGATTAGATGTTAATGTTAGTATGTGTTCATATTTTCTATGTAATGACTATGCTATGCCATGTAAATTTGGCTATTTAGTGTGGCTGATTAATGACCTATGTTTTGATATATAAATTGCCTTGTAAATTGGTTTGTGAATGATGAAAATTACTTTGGTCATTTTGTCAGATAAATTATGATATATGATATATATTTACATTTGGCTAATGCTAGGTAAAATAAATACATATGGCTATGACATGTTTGTTTGTGGTTCGATATTTAAAGGTCAAGTTGTTGGTTTAATGCTTGATTATGAAATGTGTTATATATGTGGTTGTATATTCAGTTATGGTATTTGGCTCATTTTGATAAGTATGAGATTTTGGTATATGGTATGTATATATATATGTTTTGTGATGTCGTATGCATTTGGCCAAATTATTAAGGATGTCTTGTTGATTATATGATTGATTATGCGAAGAATGAAATTGGTATAATTGGTATAAGATTTAGTTGCAGTTTTGATATGATTCGATTTGACATTTTTGTTTAGTATTAGGAGTTGCTAATTTGGTGAGATTAACATGTGAGTTTTGTAACACCCCTTACCCAACCCGAGGCCAGGATAGGATACGAGGCATTACTGAACACATACACAGTCATTAATGCACAAAGTCAGGCTATAATTTTTTTTCTTTAAAACAACTTCCTTCATACTTACACAAATTGTCCCCAGTATGGGCCTACGAGGCCCAAAGCAGCCATCTGAAAAGGATCGGGACTAAATCGGGAACTTTTAGAAAAGTTTGGGAAATTTCCCTAATACAGAGCCACATGCCCGTGTGAGATAGGGGGCACGCCCGTGTGCTTTCTACACGCCCGTGTCCTCCGGCTGTGTAACTTTCTAACTATGACGTCAGCATCAATTTAGTGTCACACAGCCGCATCACATAGCCGTGTGGCCAGACCGTGTGGTCAATTAAAATTAAGTGAATTTTTCATAAAAAGCTACAAACTTCACACGGCCAGAGTTCACACCCATGTGGGTAGGCCGTGTCCCTCACACAGCCAAGACACATGCCCGTGTCTTAGCCTGTGTGTTTACTACTAGCATACTGACTTACAAATTAGGGTGCAGGGGACACACGGCCATTCAACACGTCCGTGGGGCAGACTATGTGTCACATACGGTCTAGACACATACTCGTGTGTCTGCCCATGTGGACCATTTAAAGGCTATATTTCCAAGCCACTAGTCACCCTTTTACATCCATACACACTCATATATTTCATGGACACTTAACATGGTATATAATTACACTTGTTCAAGTTACACTTCTTGTATTCGGGTTATCATTAGCACATTCCACATTTTATACTTAGGCCATGATATAACCACATACCATTTTATTCCATAACCATTCTCAAGTTATTGGGCCTCATTTTACACATCCATTCATGCTAGGCTATATAATCACATCACAAGAAACATTTAATCCTAAACATGTATATTTAGTAGGGTTACCACCCATATCAATATGAGCCACATCTCATGGCGTATACAAAATGAATTAGCATATCTTCGTAAGCCATTTCTTTGGCTGACCAAATGACACATATAACAAAATGATCAAAAATCCTATACATGCCATTATATCAAAATAAATGTTTCTTTATACCAAAATGAGACTTGTTAATAGTGTGATCAAGGCTCCCACCGTCTTCCAAGCTCCACGAGTCCACAAACTCTATAAAATAGGGAAAATTAAATGGGGTAAGCATTGACATGCTTAGTAAGTCCATATAACAAGAAAGTAAACTTATCGATTACTTTAAGATACAACCACATTAAATAGGCAATCCATCAAGTATAGAATATTTTCCCTGACACATGCACTCAATCATCAAGATTAGACATAGTAATATATAATAATAAACAACTAGTAGATGAGTTCATCATAACAAAAATCTCAATTCCATTTCTCATACTAATCTCGTTGAATTTCTCAGAATCTAGATGGATATTCTTTAGTATACTTATAGCCTACTAAATCATTATCATCAATTCATATTAGTGACCTTTTCAACTAGTGCACTCCCATGAACCTAATTTTTTTACAGTGGGATTACCAGTCCAGGCTAAATCCCCTGCAACGACAAATACTCTAATGAGCTTGGATCTGAATTACCAGTCCAGGCTAAATTCAGATCCTAGTTCAGATTACCCGTCCGAGCTAAATTCATTTAAAACACATATTCTTCAGGAGGCCAGATCACATAAGGAACACCCGTCCGGGCTAGATCCTTTTTACAGTCAATTCATTTTCAAGAATTCCATCGGATACCCTTTTCATTCAACCGGGATATTTAAATCCTTTTTAAATCAATACTATCATGTTTCATGAATTATTATACATTAAGTATCAAAATTTATATCACATTCAAGAATATTCATTTAAGTATTTAAAAGTATTACTTCAAGTTACATGAACTTACCTGGAAGATGGTTCGGATTTGGATTTCCGTTATTCCAAAACTTTTTGTTTTCCACAGTCAACCTCCAAAATTGGTCTCTCGAGGTCTATATAGACAAAATAAATTATTATTCTATCTCATTATTCAAATTCAACCCAAAATTTCACTCTTGGCAAAATGACCACTTTACCCCTAACCTTTCACATTTTTACAATTTGGTCCTAACGCTCGTAAAACGAAATGCATATATTTTCTTGGTTACCAAAGCCTAGCCAAATCTATTCTAAGCTCATATCAACCCACATTTTCCTCTATTTCACATTTTTACCACACATTTTGTACTTTTTTACAAATAAGTCCCTTTTTAGTGTTTTCATGAAAAATCATCTAGTAAAAGATGTTTATCTAACATCTAACTTTCATAATCCTCCATAAATCATCAAAAAACAATCATCTCATTCATGGATTCAATTTCTAACATGAGCCCTAGCTTGAAACATGGGTAGAAATGGATAGAGCATGTAACGAGGATATCAAAAATGTAAAGAACGTTAAAAACGGGGCTAGGAGCCAGTTACTATCAAGCTTGAAAATGTCAAAACCCTAGCTTATGAAACCCTTGCAAATTTTGGTAGCCACAAGGAACAAGATGAGTGAATTTTTGCTTTGATTTTCCCTTTTTATTTCATTTATTACTAAATGACCAAAATGCCCTTCCTTACTAAACTTTCAAATTTTTTCTATCCGTGCACATTTTTGTCCAAAAACTTAGAATTTGGGAAAATTGCTACTTAAGACCTCCTGGTTAATAATCCAAAGCAATTTCATACAAATTGTTTCTAGAACACAAGTTTTGCAATTTATTGGATTTGATCCCTAATTTTCAATTGAACACTTTACACCTAGAATTTCTTCATGAAACTTTCACACATGCATGCTTTCATGTCCTAGACCTCAAAATAATCATAAAAAAATATTTTTATGTCGGGCTTGTGGTCCCGAAGCCACTATTCTGACTAGGCCCTAATTTGGTAAGTTACAAGTTTGGTATGTTCTGTTTAGGCAAAATGTATTTAGAAATGGTTAATGTTGTTATGGTGAGATGAGCACGAATTTTTAATGTATAAAAAAAATTATATTTGACCATTGGGTGATTTTTGCTAAGGTCTCATGTATGGATGATTATTAAGCCATATAATGTGGTTTGTTTTGTCTTGATATGCGAATGTGCATAGGTATATAAAATGGTACGTTGGTAATTAGTTAATAAAATGTATGTATATAAATGGATGTCTTGATATATGCTCGGTATATGACATGAAATATGTTTGATTATAATTTAGGTATTCGAATGCCATGAAATTGATGTGTAACACGCCGTACCTGAGACCGTTGCCGGAGTCGAACACGAGGTATTTACGGACTTATTTCATTTATTTTCACAGTCCATTTTCAAAATTTCCAGACAAGCTGGCTAACTGCATCACTGTTACCTTAAAAATCATATCTTGAGTTCCAAAACTCGAAAACCAGTTTCATAAATTTTACCTGAAACTAGACTGATATAACCATCTAAAAATGTTTTTCTAGAATTTTTGGTCGAGCCAATTAGTACAGTTTATTAGTTAAAGTCTCCCCTGTTTCAGGGTTCGACTGCTCTGACCTTCATGCATTACGACTTATATATCTTCCTGTACAGGGCTTCATTACTTATGCCGTTTGTTTCTAAAGAAACTAGACTCAAAAAGGAATCTATACATATATGGCATGACCTCTAATTATCTCTGGTTAATTTATAGTGAATTTCCAAAGTCAGATCAGGGGATCCAGAAATCGATCTGGCCCTGTTTCACAAAAACTTAAATATCTCTCAAAATACGACTCATATGATTGTTTCGTTTCTTCCATATGAAAGTAGATTCATCAAGGTTCGATTAAATAATTTATTCACTATTTAATTCCATTCCTACTATTTTTAGTGATTTTTCAAATCCACACCACTGCTGCTGTCAGCATCTGTTTTTAAGGTACACTTTACCTATTTCATGGTTTTCCATGAATCAACTAGAATTTGTCATACAAAGCACCAAAATGATCATGATTAACCATTCCAATGGCTAATCGTTACCAAACGTTTCCATACCTCTCAAAGAACAACATACAAAACGATTATAATGCTATGCTCAAAGTATATATAAGCCATTTTCGCATGGCTATCCAAATTTATACAAAACCAAAGGGTACATGACCAACAACAAAAAGGGTAGTCCTATACATGCCATTTTCAGAGTTCAACCAAAAGTGTACCAAAAGGGCTTTGATAGTGTGGACAACTTCGACTTCGACAATCCCGAGTCCGATAGCTGACGAACCAAAATCTATAAAACAGAAAATCAGAGAAACAGAGTAAGCATTTAATGCTTAGTAAGTTTTGAGCAATTAAATTAGGCACAATTGAAGTATAGCATTCATATGACTAAACGGATAATTTCATATACACACATTCTCAAAATCATACCTACTTCACATTACCAACCCTTATATTCATACATAAGAGATCAACTTAACCAAAAGTCGGAAGCTCCTTAATCGACTGAGCGAATACTATTTAAAAGGAATCAACTAATCCAATGCATATACGAAACATACCTCATCGTTGGGATTTTACGAGCATATTAATTGAAATTATTATAGCAAGATCACTCATTCCCAAACCAAGTACCTTCGGCTTTAACCGGATATAGCCACTCGCTCAAATGCCTTGGGACTTAGCAGGATATAGTAGTTCGCACAAATGTCTTGAGGACTTAGCCGGATATAGTAACTCGCACAAATGCCTTGGGACTTAGCCGGATATAGTAACTCGCACAAATGCCTTGGGACTTAGCCCGAATTAGTCACTAGAACAAATGCCTTGGGACTTAGCCGGAATTAGTCACTAGCACAAATGCCTTGAGGACTTAGCCCGGAATTATCATCCGAATATTCATGCACATATCAAGAAATCATGATACATCTTTATTTCATTTTCATAACTAGAATTCAAACACAAGTCAATTATTAAGCATTCCCATTTTCGGCTCAATAGCCACATACAAACAGCATGATTTGGTTTGCTTTATGACATGATCTCTATGCACATACAGCTACCCATCATACGTATAGACTAATTAACTCAACATATAATTCAAGTAGAGTCATTATATCACCGTATATTTGTTATGATTATACGTCATGACTTAATCAAATCATAAACTAAGTTTCATTACTTGAAAACTTACCTCGGATGTTGTCGAACGATTTCGACGGCTATTTGATCACTTTTTCCTTCCCTTTATCGAATTTAGTTCCCCTTTGCTCTTGAGCTTAATTTAACAAATAAATTGATTTAATCATTTGAACATCAAAAAGAGAAACTCAAGGTACTTAACCCATATATACATTAGACATTAGAGTCACATATATACGAAATCATGAATCAACTCAACATTTTAGCCCACACTCTCTTTTAGCCGATTATCTAAACCAAGATAAAAGCATCAATATGCTTGCCTCTAACCGAATACATGCAACACATCTACCTCATGTGGCCGAATATGCATGTCCATGTTGAGGCCGATTATATGCTTAATACTTCCTACAAATATGGTTACTTGTATTGACTACATACCATTTTGTTTTAAGTTCAAAACTCGGCTAATACACATATATACACTAGTAATCAAATACTAACATTTGCACTTCACCTTACTACCAATTCTTATCTACTTCCTACCATGGCCGAATGCATCAAGACACCATACCATTTCAATTTTGGTCATGGGTTAAACAAAGAACTTAATGTCTAACTCAAAATGCTAAAAAGAAAATCCAAGAGTCATCAATCACCATTATATGTATCACTACAAAGCTTCACACTTAGCATGCAAATGACATCAACACAAGTCCACCTTAGCAAACTTAGCTCATCTTCATGCCTCATCACCACAACATCAAACACCAACCAAGAAGACAACACCCATGGCGAATATCATCTCCATCTCATAGCAAAGATTTAAACCATGGGCTAGGTAGAACTCAAGCTAACAACTAAAACTATGCATGAATCTCATGGAACAACATCAACATACCTTAGTCTAGTGAACCACCATAGCCGATTTTCTCCAAGCTCTTTCCTTCTTTTTCTTTCTTCTATTCGCCAAGTTCAACAACATGAGAACTTTTTCTTTTTTTTTTCTTCATCATTTTCCTTTTCATTATTTTATTACCATGCTCCTTATTTTATCATTTCTAACATAAAGCATTAACACAACATGTTTATGACATGTTTTACCCATCACATTTTGTCCACCCTTATTGTCATGGCCGGCCACTACTAATTAAATGGGGAAATTGACATGCAAGTCCACCCCTTTGATTACATGCACTAATAGATCCTTATAGATTAACCTATCACATTTCAAAAGTGTCACACATAAGTCCTATTGACTAAATTCACATGCAATTAACTAAATCGAAGCTTAAAACTTTCACACATTCATATTCACATATTTTAGACAATAATTATCATATTCAAATAATTTGGTGACTCGGTTTAGCGGTCCCGAAACCACTTTCCGACTAGGGTCACTTTAGGGCTGTCACATGATGGACATATGTTTTGAAGCATAGTTCGTACATGAGATACAGTTAGTAAAGTATGATTGTTTTAGGTTGGTTATGTAGCTTAAATATGTGAATTTGCCTTATAGGAAATAAGAGGATGGTTGTTATTTGAGTTTGAAAATTTTATAAAGGAAATTATATTACATTGTGTATAAAATATAATAAATGATTGTTCAGAACTGTGTTTTGAACGGTAATGCCTTGTAACTCTAATTCGACGATGGATACGGGTTAGGGGTGTTACACTTACTAAGCTTTATAGCTTACTTTGTTTACTTTTTCGTGTTTTATAGTGATTTCGAAGTCTGCTCAGATTGGGAGTTGTCAAAGATCTCATCACACTATCCAACTGTCATTTTGGTACTTTTGAACTTGTGTATTTGGTTATATGGCATGTATAGAAGTTGTGGTTAATATGGTCTATATGTTGGTAATGTATTTAGCCAATTGATTTGGCCTGTAAATGATAAATATTTGGCTATGTGTATAGCCATGTGATTGGGCTTATTCTAGTGTACTTGGTTATGTATATATATCGGCAAATGGCCTTTTAATATAATTTGTATAATTGATTTGGGAATTCCTTGTTTTGGATTGGTATTTTGTATGGCAAATGGTTGGAACTGAGATGAGCATGTATGCTAAGTTAAGCACAAAGTCTAAAATAGGTAATTGACCATTTAGGTATACTTTGGAAACATTTTTGGTATGTTTAAAAGTGGTCAAATGAATTTGCTTGTGGATCTTATGTTGTATGTGTGTTTAGTGCATGATATAAATTTGTTATTGGTTGGTTTTGAGGTCTTATTTATGTTATGGTTATATACATGTTGAGGTATGTAGGTTGGAACCTCACTGGTGAGAAAGATGGCTTGGAAAATAGCCTATATTTTTGTCCACACGGGTGCGTGTCTCAGCCGTGTGTGACACACGATTAGGTGACACTGTCGTGTGTCCCCTGATACTTAATTAGAAATCAAGTCAGTAGCTCCACAAGGGCCAGTAAACAGGCATGTGACTTGGCCTTGTGGCATAAGTCAGTATACCCTACAGTTTTAGCATAGCCTAGCACAAGGCCTGGCACACGAGTGTGTGAGGCCATTTCAAAGGGTATATGAGCTAGTCACACGGGCGTATGGTTGGCCGTGTGACCCAAGTTAGGGATTTACACAGGCTGGGACATGGCCATGTGATCCCATTTCGAATGTCCAAATGGCTTGTGACACGGGTATGTCTTCAGCCGTGTGTCCCCTATATTTTGAAAAAAAATTCTATGTTTTCAAAAAATTTCTTGAGTTCTCGGTTTAGTCCCGAACCACTTCTAATGCTTGCTTTTGGCCAAAGAGGGCTAGTGTTAGGGACTATATGATTGTATTTGTATGGTTTTTAATTAATATGAGAATTGTAATATCCCAAATTAGGGCCTAACGAAATAGTGGTTTCGTGACCACAAATCTGAGATAGAAATAATTATTTTATGATTATTTTGAGGTCTATGATATGATTGCATGATTGTGTGAAAATTTCGTGAAGAAATTCTATGCATAAAGTGCTTAATTTGAAGTTAGGGACTAAAATGGTAAATTGCTGTTTCTGGATCGAGGTAAGTTCGTATGATAATAATAATGCAATGTTATGTTTGAATTATATTTCTTACTATTATTGCATATATTTTATGATTTAATATATTGGAAAAGTTGATGGAATGGTGTTTATGATGTGGAAATATGACATGAAAGAATGTTACATGAAATACAAGAAAATGAAGATACGTGACAAGTGATATATGAAATATGTGATATATGTTATGTAAATTCTTAAAAGCTGATTTAATATTTGAGTTGTGCCTTATTATACTATTAATGGACAATTGGTACTATGGATAGTAAGATCGACACTTCAAGTAAATTCGTACATAAATAATCTATCGATTCTTTTTATGTTATAATATTTTGATATCATATGAAATGTGGCTGCCTATTAAATGGTTATTTGATGTAAATTATGAATTTAAATTGATTACGGACAATTTAGTAAAATGTTGAAAAGTGAGGAATTTCCCGATTGAACCTTCGAAATAAAAACGATACGAATGATCTATTGTGAGGTCGCATGTGTAGTACTAAGTGTAGGCTACTATGCGTACCCCAAAAACTATGATCACGTATGTAGTACTAAGTGCAGGCTACTACATGTATTAGATGGTGAGGTCACGTGTTAGTACTAAGTGCAGACTACTACGTGTACCAAACTGTTGGTCGCATGTGTAGTACTAAGTGCAGGCTACTATGCATACCAGATAGCTTCGGCTACAAGTGTGGAAATGGGAAAATGTGCAGGCAATTGTGTATCTATTATTATTCCGATGAGTTCAACGGGAAATCGATTAAATGAAAATACATGTGAAAGTGATTATGTGATGAACAAGTGCAAGTATATTTTTAATTGAATTTATGAGCAATATGCTCAATATTTGAGCGAACCTCGGTAAAATGGGATGGATTAAGTGATATTGTGTAAAAGTGAACTTTAGTAGTAAAACAGTATTAGACAGCAGCAGTGCATGATTTTGAAAATTCACCAAAAATTGTGTAAGTTGAATTAAATTTAAAACAAATTATGTAAATAAAGCTTAATGAGTCTATTTTCACATGAAAGAAACAGGGGAAGCAAAAGAATTCTATATTGTGTGATATTTGAATTCTTGTGAAACAGGGTCTAAATGAATTCGAGATCCCCTATTCTGACTTTAGAAGTTCACCATAAATTTTAAAAAAATTATTGAGAGTCATACCTTACATGCATGGATTCCTTATTGAATCTAATTTTAAGAGAAACAAACGGCATGGTCGTTGGAATTCTGTACAGGGAGAAATTCGGTTCGTAGTGCACAGGGGTCAGAATAGTCATACCCTGAAACAGGGGAGACTTTAACTAATAAACTGTACTAAATGATCTGACCAAAAATTCTAGGAAAAAATTAGTAAGTAGACATATGAGTCTAGTTTCATAGAAAATTTACGGAATTGGATTTTGAGTTTTGTAACTTGAGATATGATTTTTTTTTTACACCGGGACTCTAGAAAATAGCCTGTCCTGAATATGTGTAATTGTACAATTATAGTGTTTTATTTTGAAAAGCATGGTAGTAATTTCTTATTATTTTCATATGAACTTACTAAGCATAAAGCTTACCCATCCTCTCCATTTCTTTAGTATTAGCAGGTCGGCTTGGGGTTGGAGATTGTCAGAGGCAAAATCACACTATCAAACTATCATTTTTGGGAAAATTAATTCAAATATTAGAAATATCAAGTGAGTGGCATGTATAGGAAGTTGGTTTGTGATATGTATTTTTATTATGATTTTGACCATACGTATCATTCTGCATTGAGTTATCGTATAAAATCATGAGATGTGGTCCCTATCCATTATGGTTTATAAGTTTAATTAATCGTGTCATGTCCTATGTTTTGATGTGATGATATAGTTAGCTTTCTTTGTTATGCATGTGTTCGAAAAGTTTTGAATTAAATGAAATTTTATGGCCCGGTTTTCGTCTATGTGTATTGTTAAGTCTGGTAATGCCTCGTACTCTATTCCGGCCTTGGATACGGGTAAAGGGTGTTACATTTAGTGGTATCAGAGCTATGGCTTAGTCAGTTCTTAGACTAACCTAGTATGTGTAAAAGTCCAGCTATACATGCCACTGATATGTGATAGTGTGATGTCTCCTGACGCGTATGAGCACCATCTTGCTTAGACAGAAGTACTCTCCAACCGAGCTGCACTGACCATGTTCAATGTGATGCGAAGGTGTTTGAATAAAATTACGATTATGATAAGTCTCAATTTAGAAAAGTATGAATAAAAGTTTATGATATATATATATATATATATAAGTGATACCACGTGAGATGAAAGGTCATGTTGTGATAAATATCCATACTTGCTTGATGCTCATATGATGTAGTGCACTTGGCTTACTTGATAAGATGAACGGGATAAATAGAAATTCGTAGAAGTATGAGTAAAAGTTTCTAATATCATGATATGAATGAAAATGTCATTGCCTTGATTGAACGTTGAATGTTGATGAATGTCAATGATATTTTTTATGAGATAAATGATTATAATGAAATGAATTTATCTATGTTAAATTATTTGGAATGAATTATGTGATTGTAATTATATATATGTATATGATGATGCGCGAAACGAAAGTTGTGATTGTGATATAAATATCTATGTTTGTTTAACCCTTATATGATGTCATGAGTATGATTTGTTCGAGTAGATGAATGGATAAGTCAAGCTATCCAGAAAACATAGGATGCATGCATAATTATACTTGACTAAATGAGATAACTGGAAAGTGAGCATTAAATCAATATGAATGTTAGTTACTCGAAATGAATAACATGATTGAGATATGATTGCTATGAAGAAAACTGTGTTACATGTATATGTATATGGGAGTTGAATCAGAGGCCCTACGACCCCTTTCCCCTTACCAAAGTGGTGTTTTATAATGGAATTTCATGAGATTTATACTGAATAAGTTTCCGGTTGAGAAACCAAAGAGTTCAGTGCTAGAATAATTATAAATATGATTAGAGATTGAAGAATGAATTGATAAGTAAAGTCAAAGCTAGAAAAGTATCAGATTGGCATAAGGATTATTGGAGTTATGCCTTTGCTCCGATTAGAGAAGAAATTTATTTTGATAAATCAATTACTAAGGTACAAGGTCGAGAAAAGTGCAAATAAAAAAACTTATTCAGAACTAGTCTTCTTTAGTGAAAAGTAATATGAAATTTGTGATGGCAGAAATAGTTGGGAAAATGATATCCTAAATGTGTAATATCCGAGTGTGACGATTATTGTTGGATGATTTTAGCAGTTTCTTCTAAGATGTTCTATGTGTTTATCCATTCCCAGAAATATTTCTATGGTTATTGATCTTTTGAAGAAATTCTTGTTATATGGGGATGTTTTCTAATCTTGATGTTAAATGAAAGCATTTGTAGCCTGACTGGTTTATAATTTATATTGCTCTATTTTTTCGGGCATTCTATTATATTCTGCCTGATAAAAAAAATTTTGATGAGAGAATATGTATGATACTATGATTCTGTTTCTTCTACTTGATGCTCCATTTGATATGTATATATATGGGAAGATACATTGTTCTTGTTGGATTTGATTCTAGTGAGACTAAATGATGTTTTCTACTAGATTTCTTTTCTTTGAGGAATTATTGGGATCTTCTATATTTTCCTATGAGTTTGGTTTTCAATTTTTCGGCATAGTATCATATCTTGGGTTTCTTTATTCTGGATTTCTTTATTCTGGGTTTTTCTATCATGGATTTCTTTATTCGGTTTTCTTGTTATCTTTATTCCGTAATTTGTCAACTATGACTCATCTTCGGAGTGCATTCTTCAGCTCGTGATAATCATGACAAGTATGGCTATACTTCTGATTTGATTTGGGTGATGTCGTGATTTCAGTATTAGGATTTTTCTAATTTTAGTGTAAGTTTTGACAATAGTAAAGATATAAGTGATAAAAGTACGAGTTTCAATCGGTATGGTGGAATACTTCTCTCAAGTAAGTCAATTATAGTTAATGTCTTCAATTGAGATATTTTGGTACTTGAGCTAATGCAATTGTGACGATTTTGATTAACATAATGAATGAATAGTAAAGGATGGCATGATGAATTTTTTTGTAACTAGATGAAAGGATTATTTTCGAGGTTATATCAGAATTATTTCCGTAGCGGAAAGAGGAAAATGTGATAGTGAGTAGCAAACTAAAAAAGTACAGTGAGGATCGACTTCTGATAATGAATTTCAGAATATATGAGAAATTAAAGAGATATATTGGAGGCACCGCCTGAGTGAAAGTTCTTCAATACTGAATATGAAATTGAGGAATCTAAGTGAAGACCACTTTTTTGGTAAGATTTTCGGGGACGAAAATCCCTAAAGGGGGGAGAATTGTAATATCCCGAATTAGGGCCTAATCAGAATAGTGGTTTTGTGACCACAAATCCGAGATAGAAATAATTATTTTATGATTATTTTGAGGTCTATGATATGATTGCATGATTGTGTGAAAATTTCGTGAAGAAATTCTATGCATAAAGTGCTTAATTTGAAGTTAGGGACTAAAATGGTAAATTGCTATTTCTGGATCGAGGTAAGTTCGTATCATAATAATAATGCGATGTTATGTTTGAATTCTATTTCTTACTATTATTGCATATATTTTATGATTTAATATATTGGAAAAGTTGATGGAATGGTGTTTATGATGTGGAAATATGACATGAAAGAATGTTACATGAAATGCAAGAAAATGAAGATACGTGACAAGTGATATATGAAATATGTGATATATGTTATGTAAATTCTTAAAAGCTGATTTAACATTTGAGTTGTGTCTTGTTATACTATGAATGGACAATTGGTACTATGGATAGTGAGATCGACACTTCGAGTAAATTCGTACATAAATAATCTATCGATTCTTTTTATGTTATTATATTTTGATATCATATGAAATGTGGCTGCCTATCAAATGGTTATTTGATGTAAATTATGAATTTAAATTGATTACGGACAATTTAGTAAAATGTTGAAAAGTGAGGAATTTACCAATTGAACCTTCGGAATAAAAACGATACGAATGATCTATTGTGAGGTCGCATGTGTAGTACTAAGTGCAGGCTACTATGTGTACCCGAAAACTGTGATCACGTGTGTAGTACTAAGTGCAGGCTACTACGTGTATTAGATGGTGAGGTCACGTGTGTAGTACTAAGTGCAGGCTACTACGTGTACCAGACTGTTAGTCGCATGTGTAATACTAAGTGCAGGCTACTATGCGTACCAAATAGCTTCGGCTACAAGTATGGAAATGGGAAAATGTGCAGGCAATTGTGTATCTGTTATTATTCCGATGAGTTCAACGGGAAATCGATTAAATGAAAATACATGTGAAAGTGATTATGTGATGAACAAGTGCAAGTATATGTTTATTTGAATTTATGAGCAATATGCTCAATATTTGAGCGAACCTCGGTAAAATGGAATGGATTAAGTGAAATTGTGTAAAAGTGAACTTTAGTAGTAAAACAGTATTAGACAGCAGCAGTGCATGTGTAACACCCCAAACCCGAGACCATCGCCGGTGTCGGACCCGAGGGTTAACAAACCAAGTTCACATGTTTTTGCCCACCAATTTGACATTTCCAGTCAGGCTGGAAAACTGCGTCACTGTCGCCTTAAAAATCATATCTCGAGTTTCAAAACTCGGAAACTGGTTTCGTAAATTTTCCCTGAATTTAGACTCATATATACATCCATGGATTTATTTCTAGGATTTTTGGTCGGGCCAATTGGTACAGTTTATTAGTTAAAGTTACCCAAGTTACAGGGATCGACTGCTCTGACCTTCGCGCGGTATAACTTGAATATCTCTCTGCACAGGGCTTTAATGCTGGTGTCGTTTGTTTCTAATGAAACTAGACTCAAAATGGAATCTGTACATATAAGGTATATCTCCTAATTCTTTTTGGATAATTTATAGTGAATTTTTAAAGTTGCGACAGGGAACCCAGAAACCATTCTGGCCCTGTCTCACAATAGCTTTAATATCTCTTAACCTGTAACTCCTATGACCGTTTCGTTTCTTCCATATGAAAATAGACTCATCAAGGTTCATTTACATAGCTTATTCACTATTTGATTCCATTCCTATGAATTATGGTGATTTTTCACATTCACGCCACTGCAGCTGGCAGCATCTGTTTTAAGGTAGGACTTACCTATTTGGTAGTCTCCATGATTCAACTAATCTTGCCATACATAGGTTCATATATGATCATTTTAACCATGCCAATGGCTGATCATATGACCAACATTCCCATTTCCAAACCATAGCCACATCATGACCCCAAATATATATACATACAACCCACAATAAGTCTAAGTTCATGCTCCCTTTTCGAGCCATTTTCGCATGGCCATACAAACTTACATTACAACGTATTTAACAAACAAGAGGTAGTCCTATACATGCCATCTCAAGTTCAACCAAAATTTATACCAAAATGGAGGCTTGATAGTGTGGATGACTTCGACTTCAACGATCCCAAATCCGATTGCCTCGAGCGAAATCTAGAAAACTAAGAGCCAAAGCAACGGGTAAGCATTTTATGCTTAGTAAGTCTCAAGGAATATAATGAACTATAATTTACAGCAATACATTCACATAGCCAAATGCATCATTTCATTAATACACATTCTTACTTCATACTTCATCATTGTATAAGTTCGCAAAGCATCAATCAATTCAATAACTGAAATTCATTAGTCGATTGAGCGAATGTTGCTCAAACACGCCGACTTTCCAATGCACATATAACGTACCTTATCCTTTGGGCTGTCCGAGTGTACTAATTAAATTCATTTCAGCAACCAACACTCACCTCCAGCCCAAGATTCTTGAATATAACCGGATATAATCACGCACAAATGCCTTCGGTCTTAGCCGGATAGAATAACTCGACGAATGCCTTGGGCCTTAGCCCGGATATAACCACTAGCACAATTGCCTTCGGTCTTAACCCGGATATAATTTCCAGCATAATTGTCTTCGGCTTAGCCCGATATCATTCAATTTCTCATGCACACATACATCAATAATCATTGGACATACATATTTCATTTTCGTTACTAAGGCTCAAACACAATTAATATCATTAGCATATTCGCCTTGGGACTTAGCCGGGTGGAATTCAAATACTCATACACACATAATCAATAATCATACACATCCATATTTCATCTCACATAATTCAAGTAAGGTCACTTCTTGAGGACTTACCTCGGATGTTGTCGAACGGCTTTTTCGGCTATTCGATCACCTTTTCCTTCCCTTGTCCAATTGTGGCCCTCTTAGCTCTTGAGCTAATTCAAACAAATTCAATTTATTAAAACCTCATTGTGCTTGCTTATGGCGAATATGACAAGGATTTTAAATGGTCATATGGCCACTCTTTAGCTTGAATACACAATGGTCATGCACATTTTATACTACATCAAGCAATTCAATACAATTTATTTGAGCATCAAGGAAATGCTAAGGCCTTCAATAGGCTACCCAAGGCGAATATTCATGTACATGTTGAGGTCAATTTTGCACTTAATACCTCACAAAAACAGCATGCAATCTACTAATTTATGCTTTGCACATTGTGGCCCAAAACTTATAATATAGCATCAAGCACTTATATGTGTGCTAGGCGAATTGTGCTTGCAATTTCACAAGCATTCTTCCACATTTTCTTCTTTAAATCAATATATTCATCACTTAGTTCATAACCAAACATAATGTGCAATCATATATATGCATATATGAGCATGGCGAATTTTCAAGGTGTCCATAGCCATCCAAAACACAAACTTTTAACTAACATGCAAGAAGCATGAATCATGCTCAAGAATGCATCATGGCCAAGTATGACAATCATGCTCCTTTTCAACTTTAATCATGATAAAACAAAGAGAAAACTCAAAATCTTACTCATGAGTAGAAAATCCATCATTGCATGCATCATCATCAAGCTTCACACTTAGCATGCAATGGCTTTATCACTATAACAACTTTGGCCAAATACCATTTCCATGGCATACCAAAGATTTGAGCCATGGCTAACATGCACATCAAGTTAGCAACCAAAACATGCATGAAACTCCCAACACAACCTCATACATACCTTAATCTTGATGCAAACTTAGCCAAATCTCCTTCTAGATCTCTTCCAAACCAAGCATGAAGCAAAAATCCTCCTTCTTCCTTAGTTTTGGCTCAAAGAAAGGATGAACAAAATTTTTTCTTTCCTTCTCTACAACTCACGGCAATGGGGTATGCCACTCTCTCACACACATTTTTTTTTCATTCTTTTCTTACCCATGCTTATTTGTTTACTATTTCTCCCTAATGCCCAACAAAACATGTTTCATGACATGTTTGACCCATATTTCTTTGTCATGGCCGGCCATTACTTGTAGAAAGGGGGAATTTGACATGCAAGTCCATTATTTTGCATGCATGCTTTAATTAGTCATCACCTATTTCCCTATCGTACTTTCAAAGTTCACTACTAAGTCCTTTCTTATAATTTAGCACCTAATTAATAAAAATCGAGACACGAAATATTTACGCATACCAATTCCACATACAATAAGTACGGAATATAACACTTAATTATTCTTGTGACTCGGTTTCGTGGTCCCAAACCACTCTCCGACTAGGGTCACATTCGGGGTGTCACAACTCTCCCCCACTCAAGAGATTTTCGTCCCCGAAAAGCTTACCGGTAAATAGGTTCGGATATCGCTCTCTCATTGAGTTCTCGGTCTCCCAAGTAGCTTCTTCTATCCCGTGCTTGAGCCATAACACTTTCACTAGCGGAACCCGCTTGTTTCGCAACTCTTTCACTTCTGATGATAGGATACGAATTGGTTCTTCCTCATAACTCATATTAGCTTGAATTTCAATTTCGATGGACTAATCACGTGCGATGGATCGGATCTATAACGTCAAGCATCGAAACGTGGAAGACATCGTGAACCTTTTGAGTTCGGGGCAAAATCAAACGATATGCCACCGGACCGACTCGCTCGATATCTCATATGGCCCAATGAACCTCGGGCTCAACTTGCCCTTACGGTAGAACACGAGTATTTTTTCCAAGGCGATACCTTGAGGAACACTTTATCACCCACCGATACTCGATATCCTTACGCTTCATATCCGCGTGCACGACTTCGACGATCGAAGGCTATCTTCAAACTTTCACGGATTACTTTCACTTTCATTCGGCATCCCTAATCAAATCCACCGAAAATCTTGCTTTCACCAAGCTCGGTCCAAAACAATGGTGTACGGCATTTACGCCCGTACAAAGCCTCGTAGGTGCCATCTTAATACTCGATTGAAAGTCGTTGTTGTAAGCGAATTCAATCAACGGCAAATACCGCTCCCATGAACCACTAAACTCGAGGACGCAACATCTTAACATATCCTCAAGTATCCGAATTACCCGCCGGATTGACCATCGGTTTGGGGGTGGAAGGCGGTCTTGAAATGCAACTTGGTACCCAAAGCTTCTTGCAACTTTTTCCAAAACCGCGAGGTAAATCTCGGATCTCTATCCGACACGATAGAAATAGGCACCGTGTAATTTCACAATCGAGAAACGTACAATTCCGCTAATTTGTCCATTGAAAATCCGACGACGGGGACAAAGTGGGCCGACTTAGTCAATCGATCTACCACGACCCAAACCGCATCCTTCTTACTTGTCGACAATGGCGGTCCGGATACAAAGTCCATTGTGACTCGATCCCATTTCCACTCGGGTATCGTGATTGGTCAAGTAATCTCAAGGCACCGATGTTCCGCTTTCACTTGTTGACATATTAAACATCTTGAAACAAAGTCGGAGATGTCTCGCTTCATACCATGCCACCAAAATCGACGTTTCAAATCATTGTACATCTTCGTACTCCCGGGTGGATTGCCATTCGGCTACAATGGGCTTCATTGAATTATCGAAATGAGTTCAATTCTTTGGGACACAGACGACTTTTGAACCTCAAACAATCGTCATCGTCGATTTGAAACTCCGAGTCCTTGTTCGAACACACGCAGCCGCTTTTGCAACCAACTCGTCATCGACTTTCGAGCTTCTCGAATTTGGTGTGTCAATAATGGTTTGGCTTTCATTTCACCACTAACACACTGTCGGATCGGATAGACAAGTGCATATTCATCGTCAGTAAAGTGAATAACGATTTACGACTCAAGGCATCCGCAACTACATTCGCCTTTCCCGGTGATAGTCAATGATCACTCATAATCCTTTAACAGCTCGAGCCAACGTCTTTGTCGCAGATTTAAGTCTCGTTGGGTCATCAAATACTTGAGACTTTTGTGATCCGAGTATACATGGCACCTTTCACCAAATAAGTAATGTCGCCAAATCTTTAAGGCGAATACGATGGCGGCCAATTCGAGATCATGAGTCGGATAATTTTTCTCATGTGGCTTTAATTGCCTCGACGACAGGCCACAACTCGACCTTCTTGCATTAATACGCAACCTAACCCAAGTAGAGAGGCGTCGCTATAGATGACAAACTCCTTGCGGACTCGGGTTGCACTAGAATTGGGGCTTCAGTCAAATAAGTTTTCAGTTGATCAAGCTTTTTGGCATTTCTCCGTCCATTCAACTTAACATCCTTTTGGAGTAGCCGTCATCGGCGTGGCTATCGTTGAGAAGCCTTTTACAAATCGTCGGTAGTAACCAAGAAGCCCCAAAAAGCTTGAACCTCAAGAATATTTCTGAGGCTTCCAATTTAGTATGGCTGAAATTTTATTGAATCGACTCGAATACCGATCTGAGATACCACATGACCCAAGAAGCTTACCTCTCTAACCGTAACTCACACTTCTTTGAACTTAGCATATAATTGCTTGTCCGTAAAATTTGCAAGACTAACCGCAGTGTTCAAAGATGTTCGGTCTCATTTCTTGAATAGACCAAGATGTCATCAATGAACACGACTACGAATCGATCCAAATATGGTCTAAAGATTCGATTCATTAAATCCATAAATACCGCAGGGCATTAGTGAGCCCAAACGGCATCACCAGAACTCATAGTGACCATATCTCGCTCAAGGCGTCTTGGGCACGTCAATCTCGGATTCGCAATTGATAGTAGCCCGATCTCAAATCTATTTTCGAGAACACCGAGGCTCCTTCGCTTGATCGAACAAGTCATCAATACGTGGCAACGGATATTTGTTCTTTATCGTCGCTTTGTTGTCGACGATAGTCGATGCATAGTCGCATGGTTCCATCCTTCTTCTTCACGAACAACACCGCGCACCCCAAGGCGAAAAACTCGGCGAGCAAAACCTCTATCCACCAATTCTTGCAACCGAAGTTTTCAACTCCTTCAATTCCGTTGGTGCCATACGATACGGAGCTATCGAAATTGGGGTGGTACCGGTACCAATTCGATGCCAAATTCTATTTCTCGAGCAAGTGGTAAACCCGCAATTCTTCGGGAAAACATCCGGTATTCACAAACCACGGCACAGATTCGGGTTTCTTCTCGATTCCTTGTCATCGATACGACGCAAGGTACGCTTCGCACCCTTTTCTTACATATTTCGGGCCAACATCGGCGATATTACGGTGGCAACCCTTTAAGTCCGTGGACTCAACCCGAATTATTTCATTATTCGCACCTCAAATCGATAGTCTTGCTCTTGCAATTTACAACCGCATCGTGCATGGTCAACCAATCCAAACCAAGAATAACATCGAACTCATCGAATGGCAAAAGCATTAAGTCCGCCGGAAAACAAGAACCTCGGAACACTAGGGACTTTTCTTGCACACTTTGTTAACAAGCACGTAATGACCCAAGGGTTTGACACCGAATTACAAACTCGAGAGACTCAATGGGCAAAGTCTTCTTTGGATGCTAAGGTTTCACATATATAAGAATGAGTAGAACCAGGTCAATCAAAGCAATTACATTTGTATTGAAAAGAGTGAAAGTACCGGTAATAACATCCGAGAGGCAAGCATCCTCGGCGTGCGCGTATGGCATAAGTCCTAGCAGAGCACGAGCCTCGAGATCCGATGGTAGCATCTCTAGATCCTCTCGACCGCCATCGACATTGCCCATATTTCTAGGTGGCCTACCTCGGCGATGGTAGCACCCGGGTTTGCACTCGACTTGCATTCTGCTCATGCATCCTCGGGCAATCCTTCATAAAATGGTCGGCCGATCCACACTTATAGCAGAGCGATCACGAAACCAACAGCTCCCGAATGCCATTTGCCACAATGTGGACACTCGTCCTCTCTCGGCGATCATTTCCGCCACCGCAATCGAGGTGACTCGTGTGGTCACAGGGGTCGATCGCGTCCTCGTCTAGAAAATCCCAAACGCCTCTAGACCGGCTCGCATCATCTCGAAATCTCTTCGATGCTTGTTGAAGAGACTTTCCGAGGACCTCTTCGAATTCTCCAATCCCCACATCAGCTTTTTGTTTCTCCTTTCTAAGCTCTTCGACTTTACAAGCTCGCTCAACAAGTACTACGAACTCTCGTATCTCGAGAATGCCAACAAACATCCTTATATCATCATTCAGCCCATCCTCAAGCGTTTGCACATAATAGCCGGACGAAATGCATTCTCGCAGCGTCGGCTAAGCCTCACAAACTTTCGTTCGTAGTCGGTAACGGACATAGAACCTTGCTTAAGATCAAGGAACTCCTCCGCTTTTGGTCGATGAATCTCGATCGATATACTTTTTTGAACTCGGTTAGAAAGAATTCCCAAGTCACTTGCTCTCTAGGCACCACAAGTCGAGTACTCCACCAATAGTAGGCGGACTCGTAGCAAGGAGATGGTACACTTTAAGCACTCATCGGTGTACAGGATAGCTCATCAAGCACCGGATAGTGTTATCTAACCATAATTCAGCTCGCTTCGGCATCATCATCATCCGTAGCCTTAAATTCAGTGGCCCCATGTTTTCGAATCCTATCGACTGGGGCTTACCCGACCTTATTGGGTCACCACGGAGGTATTGTAGGTGCGGGGTTGCATTCGTCGGGAATGGAGGTGGTGGAACAGTAGTGTTGGTTCGAATGTATTGATTAAACCATTCGCTCATCACACTATAAAAGGCTTGCTTAGCCTCGTCATTAGGATTGCTGGCCATAGGTTGAGAGTCCGCCGGCTGTCCCTTCTTGCGGGAGCAGCGCCACACTCTCCACATCATCAGCTATCGCTCGGTTGGGATCGGGATCCATTGCTATAAACAAACATGAAGTCAAATTGTCGAATTCATCACACTATCGATTCATCATTTAATGGCATGTATAGCTAGACCCCAAACACATCACGGTAGTCCTAGAATCGACTAAACCGTGGCTCGATACCAATAAAATTGTAACACCCCAAACCCGAGACCATCGCCGTGTCGGACCCGAGGGTTAACAAACCAAGTTCACATGTTTTTGCCCACCAATTTGACATTTCCAGTCAGGCTGGAAAACTGCATCACTGTCGCCTTTAAAATCATATCTCGAGTTTCAAAACTCGGAAACTGGTTTCGTAAATTTTCCTGAATTTAGACTCATATATACATCCATGGATTAATTTCTAGGATTTTGGTCGGGCCAATTGGTACAGTTTATTAGTTAAAGTTACCCAAGTTACAGGGATCGACTGCTCTGACCTTCGCGCGGTATAACTTGAATATCTCTCTGCACAGGGCTTTAATGCTGGTGTCGTTTGTTTCTAATGAAACTAGACTCAAAATGGAATCTGTACATATAAGGTATATCTCCTAATTCTTTTGGATAATTTATAGTGAATTTTTAAAGTTGCGACAGGGAACCCAGAAACCATTCTGGCCCTGTCTCACAATAGCTTTAATATCTCTTAACCTGTAACTCCTATGACCGTTTCGTTTCTTCCATATGAAAATAGACTCATCAAGGTTCATTTACATAGCTTATTCACTATTTGATTCCATTCCTATGAATTATGGTGATTTTTCACATTCACGCCACTGCAGCTGGCAGCATCTGTTTTAAGGTAGGACTTACCTATTTGGTAGTCTCCATGATTCAACTAATCTTGCCATACATAGGTTCATATATGATCATTTTAACCATGCCAATGGCTGATCATATGACCAACATTCCCATTTCCAAACCATAGCCACATCATGACCCCAAATATATATACATACAACCCACAATAAGTCTAAGTTCATGCTCCCTTTTGAGCCATTTTCGCATGGCCATACAAACTTACATTACAACGTATTTAACAAACAAGAGGTAGTCCTATACATGCCATCTCAAGTTCAACCAAAATTTATACCAAAATGGAGGCTTGATAGTGTGGATGACTTCGACTTCAACGATCCCAAATCCGATTGCCTCGAGCGAAATCTAGAAAACTAAGAGCCAAAGCAACGGGTAAGCATTTTTATGCTTAGTAAGTCTCAAGGAATATAATGAACTATAATTTACAGCAATACATTCACATAGCCAAATGCATCATTTCATTAATACACATTCTTACTTCATACTTCATCATTGTATAAGTTCGCAAAGCATCAATCAATTCAATAACTGAAATTCATTAGTCGATTGAGCGAATGTTGCTCAAACACGTCGACTTTCCAATGCACATATAACGTACTTATCCTTTGGGCTGTCCGAGTGTACTAATTAAATTCATTTCAGCAACCAACACTCACCTCCAGCCCAAGATTCTTCGAATATAACCGGATATAATCACGTGCACAAATGCCTTCGGTCTTAGCCGGATAGAATAACTCGCACGAATGCCTTCGGCCTTAGCCCGGATATAACCACTAGCACAATTGCCTTGGTCTTAACCCGGATATAATTTCAGCATAATTGTCTTCGGCTTAGCCCGATATCATTCAATTTCTCATGCACACATACATCAATAATCATTGGACATACATATTTCATTTTCAAGTTACTAAGGCTCAAACACAATTAATATCATTAGCATATTCGCCTTCGGGACTTAGCCCGGTGGAATTCAAATACTCATACACACATAATCAATAATCATACACATCCATATTTCATCTCACATAATTCAAGTAAGGTCACTTCTTGAGGACTTACCTCGGATGTTGTCGAACGGCTTTTTCGGCTATTCGATCACCTTTTCCTTCCCTTGTCCAATTGTGGCCCTCTTAGCTCTTGAGCTAATTCAAACAAATTCAATTTATTAAAACCTCATTGTGCTTGCTTATGGCCGAATATGACAAGGATTTTAAATGGTCATATGGCCACTCTTTAGCTTGAATACACAATGGTCATGCACATTTTATACTACATCAAGCAATTCAATACAATTTATTTGAGCATCAAGGAAATGCTAAGGCCTTCAATAGGCTACCCAAGGCCGAATATTCATGTACATGTTGAGGTCAATTTTGCACTTAATACCTCACAAAACAGCATGCAATCTACTAATTTATGCTTTGCACATTGTGGCCCAAAACTTATAATATAGCATCAAGCACTTATATGTGTGCTAGGCGAATTGTGCTTGCAATTTCACAAGCATTCTTCCACATTTTCTTCTTTAAATCAATATATTCATCACTTAGTTCATAACCAAACATAATGTGCAATCATATATATGCATATATGAGCATGGCCGAATTTTCAAGGTGTCCATAGCCATCCAAAACACAAACTTTTAACTAACATGCAAGAAGCATGAATCATGCTCAAGAATGCATCATGGCCAAGTATGACAATCATGCTCCTTTTCAACTTTAATCATGATAAAACAAAGAGAAAACTCAAAATCTTACTCATGAGTAGAAAATCCATCATTGCATGCATCATCATCAAGCTTCACACTTAGCATGCAATGGCTTTATCACTATAACAACTTTGGCCAAATACCATTTCCATGGCATACCAAAGATTTGAGCCATGGCTAACATGCACATCAAGTTAGCAACCAAAACATGCATGAAACTCCCAACACAACCTCATACATACCTTAATCTTGATGCAAACTTAGCCAAATCTCCTTCTAGATCTCTTCCAAACCAAGCATGAAGCAAAATCCTCCTTCTTCCTTAGTTTTGGCTCAAAGAAAGGATGAACAAAATTTTTTCTTTCCTTCTCTACAACTCACGGCAATGGGGTATGCCACTCTCTCACACACATTTTTTTTTCATTCTTTTCTTACCCATGCTTATTTGTTTACTATTTCTCCCTAATGCCCAACAAAACATGTTTCATGACATGTTTGACCCATATTCTTTGTCATGGCCGGCCATTACTTGTAGAAAGGGGAATTTGACATGCAAGTCCATTATTTTGCATGCATGCTTTAATTAGTCATCACCTATTTCCCTATCGTACTTTCAAAGTTCACTACTAAGTCCTTTCTTATAATTTAGCACCTAATTAATAAAAATCGAGACACGAAATATTTACGCATACCAATTCCACATACAATAAGTACGGAATATAACACTTAATTATTCTTGTGACTCGGTTTCGTGGTCCCGAAACCACTCTCCGACTAGGGTCACATTCGGGGTGTCACAGCATGACTTTGAAAATTCACCAAAAATTATGTAAGTTGAATTAAATTTAAAAAAAAATTATTGAAATAAAGCTTAATGAGTCTGTTTTCACATGAAAGAAACAGGGGAAGCAAAAGAATTCTATATTGTGTGATATCTGAATTCTTGCGAAACAGGGTCTAAATGAATTCGAGATCCCCTATTCTGACTTTATAAATTCACCATAAATTGTACAAAAATTATTGAGAGTCATACCTTACATTAATGGATTCCTTATTTAATCTAATTTTAATGGAAACAAACGGCATGGTCGTTGGAATTCTGTACAGGGAGAAATTCGGTTCGTAGTGCACAAGGGTCAGAGTAGTCATACCCTGAAATAGGGGAGAATTTAACTAATAAACTGTACTAAATGACCCAACCAAAAATTCTAGAAAAAAATTAGTAAGTAGACATATGAGTCTAATTTCATATAAAATTTACGCAATTGGATTTCGAGCTTTATAGCTTGAGATATGATTTTTTTTACACCGGGACTCCAGAAAACAGTCTATCCTGAATATGTGTAATTGTACAATTATAGTGTTTTATCTTGAAAAGCATGGTAGTAATTGCTTATTATTTTCATATGAACTTACTAAGCGTAAAGCTTGCCCATCCTCTCCATTTCTTTAGTATTGGCAGGTTGCCTTAGGGTTGGAGATCGTCGGAGGCAAAATCACACTATCAAACTATCATTTTTGGGAAAATTAATTCAAATATTAGAAATATCAAGTGAGTGGCATGTATAGGAAGTTGGTTTGTGATATGTATTTTTATTATGATTTTGACCATACGTATCAGTCTGCATTGAGTTATCGTATAAAATCATTAGATGTGGTCCCTATCCATTATGGTTTATAAGTTTAATTAATCGTGCCATGTCCTATGTTTTGATGTGATGATATAGTTAGTTTTGTTTGTTATGCATGTGTTTGAAAAGTTTTGAATTAAATGAAATTTTATGGCCAGATTTTCGTCTATGTGTATTGTTAAGTCTGGTAATGCCTCGTACTCTGCTCCGGCCTTGGATACGGGTAAGGGGTGTTACAAGAATTGTAATTCGAATTGTACGATTGTTTATAAAATTAGTCCAGTAATGCTTTGTAACCCTATTTTGGCGATGAATACGGGTTAGGGATGTTACAATAGTGATAAGGAATGATGCTGATTAATGCAGAAGAGGATAGAAAAGTTTGTTCAAGTCGTGGATTTATCCTAGATTTTTAGACGAACATAAACTGAAACGAGGAACAATGAAAACAGATTAGTTGTCACAAATGAAAGTCAAACGAAATTAAAATAAAAGAAAGATGAATCAGCTGGTAAAGAGTCTAAAAGGGAACAAATTAGAGTTTCTTGGACGGAAATAAATGGTCCTTGGACCTTAAGAAAATGCCCCAACCAGATCTAGAAAAACAAAACACAAACAAATTTGTTAGAAGTGATTTTAAAGACAAAAGTAAACTAATTTGTGCAAGAATGTTTGAAACAACTAGAAAATATTAAACCTCCTTATTTTGATGTGTTTCTTGATTGAACAAGATAGGAGAACAGCTTTCTTGAAACAATTTTAACCTAGAACGAAAATTAATAAAATCAGTAAGCCAAAACAATAAGAACTAACTTAAATAACCAAGAAACGATAAATTAAGGATAGAAAAGAGAAGACAGCGTCCTAAGAAGCCTTGGAAACATTAAGAATTCACAACTCCTTTCCATGGCTTTAATTCCCCCTCCAAGAATGAGATCTTGGCAAGAAAAAGTTTGAAAATGATTCCCACAACCTGAAAGATTGTTAAAATAACTTCTAAAAGAAACTCAAGAGTAATACTTGAAGAAAAACTTAAAGAGAATTATTATTAACTCAAAAAAAAGATATCAATTGTGTGTGTATAAGGGTGAACGTCCATGCTACTTATAGGCCCTCAAAATAAGTTTTCATAACCCTAATGGAATAACTAACAAGACAACTCATCAAATAATAAAAAAATAATTCTAAGTGTGGACTTTTAATGAGAATTCATTCAAAGGAATTAAATGGGCTCCTTGGGCTGAATTCTTACATGATGATCCACCTTTAAAATAAAATTGGACCTAAAGTTTAAATATTTTACAATTTGGGCCACTTTGATAATTTGGCCTGATATTCAATTAAATTACTTTCCAAACTTTAGGATGGACTTGTAGACATCTTAATGGGTCATTTTTTCAAGAAACTTGGTCTTGTGATCCGTTTGCTCTCAAAATTGGTTGGTTTTAGGGGTAAGTATTCGATCGAGTCGAGTCGAATCGAGTAAAAAAATTTCGAGTCTAGTCAAGTCAAATTAACGAATCTTATTATTTATACTCAATGTTCCATTTACATGGACCGGTTATTTTACAAGTAGACGAAGTACAAGCTTTTAGATTAATTTTGAGTAAAGGAAAAAAAAGAGAGTGGGGCGATTCGGGAAGGAAAGTAAGACTAATAGGTAAACATTTATCAAAACAACATAGTTTTGCCTTTTAACTTGATAGTTTTTACTTTTAACTTTAGAAAAGGTAAACATTTATCAAAATGACATAGTTTCGTCTTTTTTTATTTGGATTTTTGGATAACTCAAATTAGGGGTGAGTGTTCGATGTTAGAACACAAAAATTTGAAACAATATATATTTGAAAACTTTTTAAGCAAAATAAAAAAAAGATATTTTAGTATGATAAACTTGAATCATTAATCACTTATTTAGATTCCAAATTTATTATTTTATTCAATTTTTGATATATTTTTAGTTTTTTCTTAATTTATAATTTTTAAAAATATAAATATTAAAATTTCTATAAATATTTTGAAATTTAAAATTATTTTCAAAATTTGAAAATTACTTTAATTTTTTTTAATTTTGTTAAGAGAGAGACCGTTTGCTTATTTTCAAAATTAACAGGGACCAAAATAGCATTTATACTAATCTGTTATTCGAATTATTCAAGTTATTCGAATTGTAAAAATTCAACTCGACTCGAACTCAAAATCTAAAATTTTTTATTCGAGTTGACTCAAATAATTCGAATAACTTGAATAACTTGATTCGATTAACTCGAAATTTGAAATGTTTTCGATTTTTCGAATCGAATCGAAATTTGCTCACCCTTAGTTGGTTTGAGCTCGTACATGAAATCCAAGTGCCTTGGCTGCAAGATTCGATTTCTTGGACCAAGATTTAAAATATTGATTTTCTTGATTCTTGAAATTGTTCGAAACAAAAAAATTGGACCACGATTCGATTTCTTGATTTTCTTGAAAACAAGAATGTAAATCTTGATTTTCTTTTTCCGTCATGTGCCCACGATTTGATTTCTTGATTTTCTTGAAAACAAGAAATTGATTCTTGATTTTCTTTTTCTGTCATGTGTGCATCTAGGGCCTTCGTAATGAAGTCTTGGATGGTCCTATTCAATCTTGCTCGTATATTTGCTTGGCCATCGACCTTGTTATTGGGCCTTGAGGAAATTTGATCCCATCATGTTCATGAGCCTTATTTTGGACCTTGTGACTCGTATCATTCACCTCTTCCTCAAAAAGATTTGTCCTCAAATATGAAACATCAAAGGGAGATAAATCAACAATATTAAAAGTAGAACTTACATTGTACTCACCGAAAAGATCTATTTGATAGGCATTGTCATTGATCTTCTTGAGTACTTGAAAAGGCTCATTGCCTCTAGGGTCCAATTTAGTCCTCATTTTACTTGGTAATCGCTCTTTGCACAGATCCATACCTAGTCATCGGGTTCAAGGATAACTTGTTTGCGCCCCTTGTTAGCTTTTTTTTGGCATTTGTGTCATTTGTTTTTCAATTATTTGTTTTGCCTTTTCGTGCATTGATTTCACCAGCTCAGCTTTCTTTTAGCCATTTAAACTAGAAAGATTTTCTTTAGCAAATGGCATAAGATCAAGTACAGATAGTGGGTTAAAACCATAAACAAGTTCAAATGATGAATAGCCAATTGTAGAGTGAATAAATTGATTGTTTGTAAATTCAAAAAAAAATGGTAAACATTATTCCTAATTCTTAAGGTTCTTACCTACAACAACTCATAGAAAAGCATCTAAAACTCGATTTACTACCTCAATTTGGCCATCGGTTTGGGGGTGATATGTAGTGGAATATAATAATTTAGTACCAAGCTTACCCCATAATACCTTCCAAAAGTGGCTTAGGAACTTTACGTCTCTACTAGAGACAATTGTGCAAGGTATTCTATGTAGTCACACCACCTCTTTAAAGAATAAGTCTACCACATGTGTAGTATCATCTGTTTTGTGACAAGGAATAAAGTGTGCCATTTTTGAAAACCTATCAACAACAACAAATATACTATCTCAACCATTTTTAGTTCGTAGCAAACCAAGAATGAAATCCATGGATAAATCTACCCATGGTAAAGAATGAATCGACAAAGGAGTATAGAGTCTATGAGGTATTACCTTAGATTTTGCTTGTTTTCAAGCAATGCACTTAGAACATACTTTTTCAACATCCTTCTTCGTGTGTGGCTAATAAAAGTGTCCCTGTAGAATATCTAGTGTTTTGGCAACACCAAAGTGTCCCATTAAGCCTCCACTATGTGTCTTATCAATTAGTAACTCTCTCATAGAGCAATATGGTACACATAACTTGTTTAGGCGAAAAAGAAACCTATCTACGAGATAAAATTTTCAAAGACACTATTCCTACAATTAGCAAAGATATGTGCAAAATCAGCAGCATTTGTGTACAAATATTTTATATGCTCAAATCCTAAGACTTTAGTATTTAATGTAGTTATCAAAGAATATCTATGAGATAAGGCGTCAGCAACTACATTTTCTTTACTTGTTTTGTACTTAATTACATATGGGAATGTTTCTATAAATTCTACCCATCGGTCGTATCTTTTGCTCAAATTACCTTGTCCTTTTATCCATTGAAGGAACTCATGATTTGTATGTCTAACGAACTCATTGGACAGCAAGTAATGTTGCCACACTTCGAGAGCTCGCACCAATGCCAATAACTATTTTTCGTAAGTTGAGTATTTCAATTGCGACCTATTTAGTTTTTCACTAAAATAAGCTATTGGCCTTATATCTTGCATCAACACAACACCAATTTCAATACTTGAAGCATCACATAAAAGTTCAAAAGTATTAGAAAAATCAGGTAATTTAAGAATTGGAGAAGAACATATCTTATTCTTTAATATTTGAAAAACCTTTTCTTGAGCTTCACCCCACTTGAAACCCACTGTTTTTTTTATAACTTCAGTTAATGGGGCGGCAATAGTGGAGAAATCCTTCACAAAACGTCTATAAAAATTTGCTAAACCATGGAAAGATCTCACCTTAGTAATCAATTTAGGAGTGGGCCACTCCCTTATTGCCTTTACTTTATCCTCATCAACATGAATACCTTGAAAACTTATTATAAACCCTAAAAAAATTAGTTTGTCACAGCAAAAAGTGCATTTTCAATGTTGGAAAGTAATTTAATTAAATATCAGGCTAAATTATCAAAGTGGCCCAAATTGTAAAATATATAAACTTTAGGTCCAATTTTATTTTAATAGGTGGATCATTATGCAAAAAATCAGCCCAATGAGCCTATTTAATTCCTTTGGACGAAATTCTATTAAAAGTCCACACTTAGAATTATTTTATTTTTTTTATTTGATGAGTTGTCATATTATTTATTCCATTAGGGTTAGGAAAACTTATTTTGGGGGCCCATAAGTAGCATGGACATTCACCCTTATACACATACAATTGATTTCTATTTTTTGCTCTTTAAGTTTTTCTTCAAGAATTACTCTTAAGTTTCTTTTAGAATTTATTTTAACAATATTTCAGGTTGTGGGAATCATCTTCAAGCTTTTTCTTACCAAGATCTCTTTCTTGGTGGGGGAATTAGAGCCATTGAAATGAGTTGTGGATTCTTAATGTTTCCAAGGCTTCTTAGGACGTCATCTTCTTTTTTCTATCCTTAATTTATCATTTCTTGCTTATTTAAGTTAGTTCTTGTTGTTTTGGCTTGCTAATTTTATTGATTTTCATTCTAGGTTAAAGTTGTTTCAAGAGAGACGTTCTCCTATCTTGTTCCATCAAGAAACACGTCAAAATCAGAAATTTTAATCTTTTCTTGTTGTTTCAAACATTCTTGCACAAAATAGTTTGCTTTTATCTTTAAAATCACTTTTAGCAAATTTGTTTGTGTTTTGTTTTTCTAGATCTGGTTGGGGCATTTTTTTGAGGTCCAAGGATGATTTCTTTCCATCCAAGAAACTCTAATTCATTTTCTTTTAGACTCTTTACCAGCCGGTTCATCTTTCTTTTGTTTTAATTTCGTTTGACTCTCCTTTGTGACAACTAATTTGTTTTCTTTGTTTCTCATTTTAGTTTATGTTCATCTAGAGATCTAGGATAAATCCACGACTTGAACAAACTTTTCAATCCTCTTTTTCATTCATCTGCATCATTCCTTATCATTATGTTTCATATTATATTTATTTTTCGGATTATAGAAATACCATTGAGTTATACTCAGTGTATGATTTTGTTTTCGTGCGCATGTTAGGTAATATTTGGTTCATAAGTCAACTCCGCATCCAGAGACAATCTCGAACTCAAGTTTTGGTGATGCTCTTAATTTGGTTTTGGCATGTACCTAGGAAGTCTTGTGTTTGAAATATTGATTTTGCAGTAGATGGAATTTTGAATCTTGTTGGCTTAATAGGTTATGTAAATATGTATACAAATGGCAATGGTCACTTTGTTGATAGCTTGATGGCTGCTTTGGTTACTTGTTAAATGTTTTCATGGATGAAATAGTTATAAGTTAGGTATTATGCTTGATATGTTTTGATATATATATATTGATGTTGAAACATAAAGTTGTTATAAAGGTTATTTATGCTTAAGTAAGTGATTGAGAAAATGTCATACAGTGTTAATGATTTGGTATGTTTGAGCATTTTCATTTTGGTTGTTTTCAATTGTAAATTAAGGTGCCTTTGTGGGTATATTGGTTAGGCACTTAGGTTGAATGGTATATGGCATGTTTTGAGATGGGTATGTATAGGTGCAAATGGTATGGCTTGGTAACCAAGTCATGCTAGGTGAAATGACTTATTTTGAAGTTACTTTAGGTGCACACGGCTTGGGACAAGGTCTACCACATAGCCGCGTGTCCCACACGGTCACTTCACATGGCTATGTGGCCTATATAATTTTGGTGCAGGTTTGTTCACATGGTCTCAGAAAATTACATGATCTGGTGACACGGCCATGTGACCCTATATTCAAATTGTACACGGTCTGGCCATACAACCATGTTCTTATGCCACATGCGCTGAGCTTTATCACATGGCCTGACGACACGACCGTGTGACCCCAATTTCACATGGCATCAAGTTGTTACATAGTTTACTCACATGACCATGTGGCCTACCCACACGGCCTCGGGACACGGTCGTGTGTCCCCTGTTTTCATATTTTTCTCATCTTTTTAAATTTGTTTCGAATTGATCTAAAATGATTGTCTGCTTAGTTTTAACCTTTCATAAGTTTGATATTAGCCCATAATTGATTGAAACACATGTTAATTTAGTTAATTATGATTTGTTTGATATTTAATTAAGATTTTTATATTATAAATTGTTTGTAATTGTTGGGTATTTAGTTGTAGCATCCTATCGCTCGGGTTCGGTGACAGGACCGGGTGAGGGATGTTATAGATCATTCCTTTTCTTACATCCTACCATTTCCTATGTGTCTTATTGGTGTGCAAGAAATGTCATCTTGGCAGATAAGACTGTGCCCATCAGATTTTCCTTTGGGGCACTCCTCCAGACTTAGGACTCGCCAAATTTGGCTGTTACAAGCTTGTATAAGTTTCTTTCTTTAAGTTGTATGCTAGTAAATTCTTAAATCTTTCTTTAAGTTTACCAAATAGAAAAAAGTTATTGTAAGGGTTGTTTAGTAGGGTTTCCATTTGATTATTAGATAGGAAGAAAACTTTTTTACCTGGAAATGTTTACATGTTTACAGATTCTTGTTATTTTATTGAGTTTTGGTTGTTCTTATATTTAAAAGAATTATTTTATTGTTAAGGGAAAAGAACTCGTTGAGTAGAAAGCTTTGTGTGAAGGCTTCTAGTGAGCTCCTTTGTACTATAGGTCTGTTATCTGTATTAATACTTTTAATCTTTCTTGCTATATATCCAAGTAAGTCACCTTAACTTCTGGTTTTGGTATGTATGTCAAAGGGATGGGGTAAGGAGTCGATGTATGTACTGTTAAAGTTAGGAAATCATAGATAAAAGTCTTGCATATGCATTGGTATAAATACTCCTTCCTTGGTGCACAAGCTCCGTATTCAAAATGGCGTAAGGAGGTACTAGAGGGATGATATGTATGATGATGAAAAAAAGATACAGTAAATTAAGTTTTGCCTTTTGTATGGCACTTTGGTGCAAACTGTGACTGGTGAATACATGATGGAGGTATGAAGGTTATGACTGGTCTATTGGCTCTACGGAGTGGAATTAAGAAATAGGAATATCGGTTCTTTGGGACTAGGATCAGAAGCTATCACAAAGGAGTATACTAATAAAAAGGTATATATTGTGTTAGACAACATGTGGACATTGCATGAAGTGTAAAAAGTACGAGAAATGGTCATAAAGGGGTAGTCCATAATGCAGGATACGGATAGAGCAGTTGTGACTTGTGTTCGTCATATGCGAGTCTCTAATAGTCGATAGTGTCCACCAATGGGTTGTGTCTACTTGAGGAAGTATCTGCGAGTGGATACTTCGAAAAAAAAGGTAATTGTTTCCACCGAAAGTGGCGTGTCATTTAGTCAGTCCTAGTCTTAGCCATATTGTGAGGTTAAGTTATCATGGAACTCACTAAGTTCTTATGAACTTATTTAGCTTTCTTCTTCTTATTTTCAGGATTTTAGGTTAGACGAGTTGCCAAAGGGATTCAACTAGATTTGCGACCTATTTGCGAGCCATCTCTTGTTTTGGTTATAACATGAAATCGTTGGGTTATAGGATGTCTGTTAGTTTCTGCCAGTTTGAAGTTGAAAACTTGTATTTGATATGTTGATTTGTATTACCAGATTCTTATGACAGTTTGGTTAGGCTATATGTCGACTGTTTTAAATGATGTTAATTTGTCAGTAGCGAATTTTAAACTTTTGCAGAACCATTTTGCATTTTATACCAACCTGTCAATGTTTATGGGGCTTCCACCAAATGATTTATACTTATAGCTTGCTTATAAGTTGTGTATTACTGTTTTAAATTGCTTTTAAAGAAAATTACATGTTATTTGATATTTTGGGTTAAGATCCCAGTACGTAAAGTATCTGCCAAATTAAAGTACGTAGAGTATCTGCCAAATTAAAGTGTTGGAATTCTGACTTTTTTTCATTGGTCTAATTGGTTTTAAATTGTGATGCTCAATGCATGGATCCGATGTGCAGGTTGGGTGTAAAATGTTACAGATACTGAGTTTTTATCTTTCTCTCATTGTTTGATTAAATTGAGATAAGAAGTGACATTCTTTAAAATTACATGCATGTTTTGGATTATGATATATGTGGATGAATGCATGATTTATTTTATTTATGTAATAAAGTAATTTTTTCAAAAGTTGTGATTCTTAAAAATTAGATTGGGTGCAATTCAGGTTTTTCATAAATTTTGGGTTAAGTAATTAAATTGTGGACTATCATCCCTACACATAGTTTATTTCAATTTTATATTTGTTGTAAAAATTAGGAAAATTTATGTTAGTCGGAAACATACTAGGAATTTATGTAAACCTAACTTTTTTTTGGCAAAACCTAGAGAAATGAAGTGACCGATGATGGCGACGTGACTAAACCAAAATTGAAAGCAATCTAAACAATGCAAACCTGCCAAAAACAAATGGCAAGAGGTCAATAGTGGCCGACCAACAATGGTTGGCAATGGTCGAAGTGGTTGTCGATAAACCAACCAACGAGTGGTCGAACGGTGGCCGACGGTCGTGGTTCGATGGTAGACCCCTTGAGTTGATTGTTCTAGTTTTTGGGTTTTGGATTTTTTTGGTGCATTTAGGTAATTTTGGTTTTTGGCGCATTTAAACCTTTTGACACAATAAATGATATTTGACTTTTTACTTAGAAGACCTAAAGAATACTTTGGTAAAATATTGTAATTTATTATTATTTTATTTTTCTCTAAGATAAAATTATGGAAACTTTTGGTGGTTAGAGTCAACTTATTTTCTGCAAATTTTATAGCATGCTATATGAAATTTATTTGAAATTAAATTGACAAAATATATTAATGCATATATCATGCCATATAGTTTTAGAGGAATGATGTCACTTGTACTTATCGTAGCATATTTAATCATTCATGATTGAAACTAGAATAAAAATCTTGTATGTATTTTTAAAATATTGACTAGGTGAAGGTCCCTAAACAAGACCTACAACCTTTATCAATGGTCTCTGTGTGATGGCATGATTATGCTTTGATCCGGTTTTACCTCTTGCCACCGGTTTTATCTGCGGTAAGTATTATCATGTGATTTCAATGGAAAGATTTCATTTAATAGGACATCTAGTCATATATGTTACTCGTTAAGGTTATCCCACAACGACTCCTATGCAGTACATATTTATAATAGGTGTTGAGTTGATAGTCATACATTGAATGTTATTCTGGTTAAGTAACTTCTCACGAAACTATACTTAAGTTAGAATAATAGCCAAAGTTGAAACAATTGTTGATACGTGTGAATGCCTAAAGAATTAGGTTCACATATTAATTGAATGGAAATTTATGTTCTTACTAGTTGATTAAGATTATACAATAACTTAATTCAATGAGTGTAGGAATTATCGTTGTATTGACTAACAAAAATTTCTACACTTTTTTGTAAAAAAAAAAGAAAAAGAAATCTATCTAGCAATTTTTATTGTGGATTGTCAAAGGTCTTTAAAAAATTAAGTTGCTGAAAATATTAGTTTTCAATTGCTTGGATTTTTTCAACACTTTATTAAACAAGACCTTATATTTTTTTGGTTTCCATTATAATTTTTGTTATTTCTTTAGAATATTGGTTTCCATTATATTTTTTTTGTATCTGGGTAGAATGATTTTTGTTGGAAAAAATGGATATTTTAGAAGTTTTGAGGTATATTCTCGACTATTAAATGTGGATATTTGAATAAAAAAAACTATGATTTTATATTCTAAACTATGATTTTATATTCTACTCAATAAGATCTTTATAACGGTATATCATGTGCTCAAAATGGTTGAGTGATGAATGAGAAATTGATGCTCAAAGTAAGCCACTTGTGAATTATGTTGAGGAAAATGGAAAACTTAGTCCCACATTGGTTAAATATCACGAGTCGAATATGTTTATATATGTGAACCAACTTGGTGGTTATTGAATGACTAAACTAATACTCTCTCTCGTGCGCAAGCAGTGCAAATCCAAACTCGTCAGGGTTAGGGGCACACCCGCACAATGTGGGCGATGTGAAATGTCCAGACCAATCGAGGACTTTCAAGGCTTGTGGATATTTTAGCCCAATATGTATCCTTAATTTTCCTTAGTAGAGCTTATCTTTTTTTTTTTTGGAATCAAAAGGAGTTAAAGCCTTTAATTAAAACATTAATTTAGGCTTAAATGTCTCCTTGATTCACGAACACGTTTTGGCTCCATTAGTCAAAGATTTCCAAAAATTCTTCCCTTGAATTTATTTTAAAAACCAAATAATCTGACAGGGAAAATACACACTAAAATTTTCCAAGTTTTCGAGATACCTTTTCCCTATTTATTTTCCAACCTATTTTTCAGTGATAGACGAAGGCAAGGCTACTGTTTGTTAATCACTGTAGCCATGCTACTGCCATGCTCATCTTCTTGTTGTATCCTAGGAAACAGTTGACCACCGTTTCTTCAGCACCAAAGGAGTGGCCGAATCTGTCCTAAGGAGACTGCCTATACAGGCCTCAACTACCAGTATAATATTTCTATTTTATTTATTTTATGTTCTCCAGTTTTATATATATTATTGATAAAGAATGACATGGCATGCGTGCAGAACATGATTGTAGCTTGTCTAAGTTGCGGACTTATCCTAGATCTGTAGACGAATGCAAACTGAAACGAGAAACAACAAAAATAGATTAGTTGTGTCAATGAAGGTCAAACAAAATTAAAACAAAAGAAAGATGAACTGGCTGGTAAAGAGTCCAAAAAAGAACGATTTAGTGTTTCTTAGATAGAAAGAAACTATCCTTGGACCTCAAAAAAACACCCCAACCAGATATGAAAAAAAACAAAACACAATCAGCAAAGTGATTTTAAAGACAAAAGCAAACTGTTTTGTGTAAGATTGTTTGAAACAAAAAGAAAAAAAAACTAAAAACTCCTAATTTTGATGTGTTTCTTGATGGAACAAGATAGGAGAACGTCTTTCTTGAAGCAACTTTAACCTAGAACGAAAATTAATAAAATCAGCAAGCCAAAATAGCAAGAACTAACTTACTAACTTAAATAAGCAAGAAATAATAAATTAAGGATAGAAAAGAGAAGATGACGTCCTAAGAAGCTTTGGAAACATTAAGAATCCACAACTCTTTTCAATGACTCTAATTCCCCTCCAAGAAAAATATCTTGGCAAGAAAAAGCTTGAAGATGATTCCCACAACTTGAAAGATTATTAAAACAGCTTCTAAAAGAAACTCAAGAGCAATTATTGAAGAAAAACTCAAAGAGAATTATTGTTAACTCAAAAAAACATAAACCAATTGTGTGTGTATAAGGGTGAACGTCTTGGCCCCCAAAATAAGTTTTCCTAACCCTAATAGAATAACTAACATGACAACTTATCAAATAAAAAAAAATCTTAAGTGTGGACTTTTAATGGGAATTCAACCAAAGGAAATAAATGGGTTGTTTGGGTTGAATTCTTGCATGATGGTCCACCTATTAAATTAAAATTAGACTTATAGTTTAAATATTTTACAATTTGGGCCACTTTGATAATTTGACATGATATTCAATTAAATTACTTTTCAAACTTCAGGATGGGTTTGTAGACATCTTAATGGGTCATTTCTTCAAGAACTGGATCTTGTGATCCGTTTGTTCTCAAAATTGGCTCGTTTAAGCTCGTACATGAAATCCAATGCGCTTCAGCTGCAAGATTCGGTTTCTTGGACCAAGATTTTCAAGATTTGAAATCTTGATTTTCTTGATTCTTGAAATTGTCTGAAACAACAAAATTGGACCAAGATTTGGTTTCTTGATTTTCTTGAAAATAAGAAAGTGAATCTTGATTTTTTTTTTGGTCGTGTGCGCATCTAGGGCTTTGGTAACGAAGTCTTGGATGATCCCATTCAGATTTGCTTAGCTTTCGACCTCGTTATTGGGCCTTGAGAAAATTTGAGCCCATCAAGTTCATGAACCTAATTTTGGGCCTTGAAACTCGCATCAATTGTTCTTGTTTAATCTTGTGATTAATATAAAGCTTTATATTACTATTATTTTACTAAAGTTTGTGCGACAATTTTAGGAATTAAAATCTCTAATCTCTTACCTCAAACCAAATACCAAAATATCTAATGATACCAAAATTTCTAATAAATAACAAAAATCTGTAAATAATACCAAATCTCTAAATCTGTAAATGATACCAAATCTCTAATGTATAACAAAATATCTAACAGAAATACCAAACTTTTTACTCAATTTTCTAATGATACCAAAATCTCTTACCAAATACAAAAATTTCTAACATATACCAATAAAAAAATTACCAATATTTTTAATTATTTTGTTAAAATTTTTATAGTAGTATAAATTAAAAATTTAATATAAAATACAGATTTTGGTTCAAGTTAAAATTTGGTACGTTTTTCGAGTGTACACCTTTTTCCTTTCTTATCAAAATCTATCACATTCTTTTTAAGAATAATATTTTTTGAAGTACTTTCCTTCTTTATTTTTTTCTCTCTTTGAGTTTTGTAAACTAAAAATTTCAATACACCTCTGATATTTTTAGATTTAAAATCAACACCAAAATAATTTTTTATAAAACATTTTTAAATTTTTAACACCAAAATCTCTCTTCAAAAACAAAAAAAATTGAAAATTTCTTAAAACTATTTGGCAATGAAGATGAGTAAGAACAACTATAATTTGTAAGAGAAGTCAGCAACATAAATCGATTGGAGTTGTTGACTTTTCATTTATATTTTAGTATTTATTACAAATTTCGATGTCTTTAAAATTTTCAATACAACTCTCATTTTTTTATTCAAAATCAACGCTCAAAATAAATTTTGTTTATAAAAAAATTTCGAAAAATTTTAACACTAAAATCTTTTCATTAAAAAAAAGGGAAATTTGAAAACTGATTGTTAATGAAGATGAGCAAGAACAACATAATTTGTAAGAGAAGTCAGCAACATAAATCAAGAGGAGTTGGTGACTTTTCATTTATATTTCAGTATTCATTACAGAATTTCGTATCTTTTAAAATTTTTACTATTGCTTTAGAGATTTTATTATTGCTTAGAAAATTTTAAAAACAATAACAGATTACAAGTTCAAGAATTTTCGTCCAAAAATGAATTTAGACTCGTTTAAACTCGGAGGTTTCTGATGGTAAAAAGTTTGTTTCGCAGAAGTCCGTAAAAAGTATTTCTTTTTTTGAAGGAAAGTTGGTAAAAAGTTTTTCTTGGTGGAAGAATAATCAATACTTCAGAGAAGATTTAACTATAAAAAAACACTATTACCGAAAAGGAAGAAAGATAAAACTAAAATATAATATACGTCATCATCTGGTAGGTCCACGTATATCCCAACAGGTCCTACCATTGGCTTGCACTTTTAGGCTTTTGGTTCTCGCTCTTTTTCTATCACACTGTCTCGCCATCTGCTGCCCAGCACTCCACAAAAGCTATAAAAATAAAGAAGAAATGTTGCGCCTCTCCTCTCGCAACTCACACGCGTTGTCAAAATAGAAAAATTAGGGTTCCTTTGTTTTGCAGGGAGATATTCATGTACTCGTCTACGCCTATCCCTTCGTTGCACTTGGCCATGGCGGCGTTACTCGGAGCTTCATTAATGGCCGTATCCGCGTTTTATATCCACAAGCGCAGTGTCGACCACGTCATCGATCGGCTTATCGAGATCCGCCGCGAATGTGTGCCGCAGGCAAGGCGGCCTCGAAGTCGCCTTGTCTCCGATGAAGACGAAGAGGATGAAGAAGTGGATTACGAACAAGATAATAGACGACTAGAAATAGAAGAAGTGGATCAGTGCCTCGACCATAAATCGAGCGCGTCTAAATCTTTTGATGAGAAAATGGAGGTGTCGAGGAGTTCTCGCATTTCCAGTTCGATGCCTAACGTGGCTTTGCGTAATGAGTGGTTCGAGGAGGATGCTAAATTTGATCAGGCGGTGAGGGAAAGAGTTCAAAGTTGCTCTGCTTCCTCGCTTGAGAAGCTTAACTTTATTCCTTCGGGTCTTCCTCCTCTTCAAACATCTCGGAGAGGTAGTTTCTTTATTTTAGGCCTATAATTGCTTTTGCACTAATCTTTTGTTTCTTTTTTCCCGTTGTTTCCATAACTGTAGAAAGTGTTTTATGACGATCGAGATAGACTTCTAATCAAATTTTGATGAAATGCGGAGCAATATTGATTACATGACAGTTAAATGCCGCATTGCTAAAAGGGAGTTTGAATAGTTTTGCTAACAGTGGGCACAAGGGAAAGTAGAAATTAGAGTTAATGTTGTAAATATATTTTCCTAAAAAATGTTCCTGATAGTTGAATAATGAAAATCGTATAAATTGATTAAAAATGAATAAACAAATAAAATGAAGTATCAGTTCTAATAAGATTTTTTTTTTTTTTTTGCCTTTGTAGTTTAAGCATACATTTCTTTTTTTTAATTCTTTAAAAATTCATTTCCTTTTGTATCCAGAAGTCATTTTGTTCTTTTTTTTCTTTTCCGAGAGCAAAAAGTAAATTGTAAAGTAATTGTAAAATGTGACTTTACGAATCAGCTCTTGGCTTGATGCACATCGAGTGTTTTAGGAAAATGGTTTGGGTTCTGAACTTGTAAATATTCACGATTTGCTAATGCAGTTGCCATGTATTCTACATGAAGTATGGTATTATTTTGTTTCTTTTCTTTTGCAGGAGAAAATCAGACTTTTAGTCATGGAGGTTCCACTATGAGGTTGGCTACCTATGGTCGGCTAATGACTCCAAGGTCGCCTGGTGGCAATGCTGCTGGGGATTCAGATGATGAAGGGACAGAGCCTGCGGATGAGGATGAGATTCTTTTTGCTGACAAGAATATTGATGTTTCTGCTGATTTGTTAAAGGTGAGCGGTTTGCTAGTTCTGGTGTTTCCTTTAGTTTCATGCCAATATCATTGCTTATAGTACAAAGCCAAAGTAGTTTCAATAGAATTTGTTTTCGAGCAGATAGGGTTTGCTTTGCCGTTAGGTTTAAGGGTTTATCATTTGTAGAGTAACCATGGTGAATCTTTTAATTACTAATAATGCATCAAAAGCAATTGATTTTTTTGTTCATCTGTTATTGGTAAATATATAGGATGTTGCTACAAAAGTTCAAAATTCGTTTCCTCTTCCATTTAGAGGCAATAGTGTTAACCATGCTCGTGACCAGACCTATAAAGCCCCTGGGAATGAGGAAAAATCTTGTGTGAATCTAGTTGGCAAGGGAAACGTTGATTCAGCTTCAGTTGGCATATTTGAGAATGATCCTGTTTTTACCAAGACTAGTTTGCCTCTCAGAAGCACATTGCATGGTATCATAGCTTCTCTAAATCTGAATGCTTTTACTATCTATCTCTGTTGTAAACTTAATTTTATATTTAGTAAATTGGAGTTTTCTATTACTTTAATTTGTTAATTGGTGTCTTGGGTGTATTAACACATTTTTCCTCTATATAGATATTTATTAAGCAAGACTGACAGGCCTAGTTAGAATTAGTCTTTATTTCTTACTAGAAGTGCTTGAGTAAGAACACTTCAAAGTTGATTGTTGTTCTGCTTTTAACAATCTCTATACAGACTCAACAAATGTTGAAGAGGAGGAAGTAAGAAAGATGGTACGGGAGTGCTTGGAATTGCGAGACAATTATGTTTACAGGGAGGAGATTGCTCCATGGACCAAGGAACCTGTGATGGAACCTAGCGTTCCGAAGGCGAGCTGTGATCCATTTCACTTTGAACCTGTTGAAAAAACAGCGGTGTGTTTTGTTTTTCTATTTTTTTTTTCTTTTTAAATATTGTTTAGAAAAAAAGGGTTACGACATTTCTGCTAAACTCATTGAAGCAAAAGTGATAAAAATATTTTCTGTATTTTACTCTGTTTTTTTCCTTTTCATGCAGCATCACTTTAGGATGGAAGATGGAGTCGTACATGTTTATGCAAGTGAAAGTGGTATGTACCATTAGTGTATACCATATTATATTGTCAACAATGAATCAGATTTGTCAATTAAGTGTTTTTCTTGAACATGACAAGGTTATATTGTCGGTTTTGGGCCGAAATCTTAATATCTAGTTGGAAATTTTGATGCCCCAGGAATAGAGTTTCTAGTGTGTGAGTATGGGGACAGGAGTTCTTTTAGTGTAACACTGTTTAACATGACTGGTCTCTAAAACATAATCTGTTGGAAATGATGCAAAAATTATTTAAACTATAGTTGTATGCTTGATCTGCGTGTTTCCATCACTTAAGGTTATTTCCTTTGATGAACCCTAAAACAGTAAATCATCTGTCTATGAATTTTCAGGCACTGTTGAGCTTTTTCCTGTTGCAAGTTCAACAACATTTTTCACTGATATGCATCACCTCCTAAAAGTCATGTCAGCTGGAAATGTTCGCTCTGCTTGTCATCACCGACTAAGGTTTCTAGAAGAGGTAGGCTTTGAACTCTAAATTGTGTATTTTATCCACTTTGGCTTGTTTATGTAACTTACAACTGGATGCTGCACAGAAGTTCCGCCTTCATCTGTTAATAAATGCAGATAGGGAGTTTTTGGCTCAGAAGAGTGCACCACACCGGGATTTCTACAATATCCGGAAGGTTGATACACATGTGCATCATTCTGCTTGCATGAACCAGAAACATCTGCTTAGTTTCATCAAATCAAAACTACGAAAAGAACCTGATGAGGTTATTTTGAATTCCTTTTATTTGCTAATTTAGCATCCTGTGTTTTGTTTGTAAGCATTTAAAATGGATCGTAATCAACACAATCCTACATGAAACTGTGCAGGTTGTTATATTTAGGGATGGAAAGTATATGACATTGAAAGAAGTTTTTGAGAGTTTGGACTTGACTGGGTAGGCAAAACCTTGGTTCCATTCACTTCTATGTTTCAGAAAGTGCTTTGATTTATTTCAACTAATGTTTCACCTGCCCTATATTTCAGATATGATCTCAATGTTGATTTGTTGGATGTTCATGCTGATAAGAGCACCTTTCATCGATTTGACAAATTCAATCTTAAATATAATCCTTGTGGGCAAAGCAGACTTAGAGAGATCTTTTTAAAGCAGGACAATCTTATCCAAGGTCTGACAACTACGTCATCACAAAGCAAGCTTAAGTTTATTTTCTATGTTTGGTCAGATAACCTTTTTTTTTCCCTTTATTGGAACTGATACAGTCACTCATTTTTTATAAGTTTTCTCCAATAGTTCTTGCTTTGTATCTCAAATTCACATTGATATCGGGGTCACAGCTCTATGTTATTGGTAACATATGTTTGGCAAAATTAACTGATTTAGTGATGTTGACTGTTTTAGTTCTCAGATTCTAGGTTGAGACCTTTTTTCCTTTTTTGGATATTGCCATCACTCTTAATATAAATTTGGGCAAGCATTGACAAATTAAGTGGTGCTTGTACAGGACGTTTTCTGGCAGAAGTTACAAAGCAAGTGCTATCAGATCTTGAAACAAGCAAATATCAGGTAGAATAAAGTCATAATGCTCTGCTTTAATCATTACTTGTGCATCCTCCATTTTAGCATGTCCCATATAGAAATATTAATTAAATTCATACTGTTAAGAGATATTTATTTACTCTTTCAACCTCCAAAGTATTTATGGAAGCGTTTCTGTAAAAATGTTTGCATGCTGTTTGAAGTTTAGGTCCTTGGGTTAATCTTATGTTTTTTGTTTAGGCATTCAGCATTCTTGGCGTTTAGTTTAGTTGGAATTTTAAATTATGATAGATCTGAAACTTTGTTATTTTTATGCAATGTGGGTTTTCACCTTGTAAAACCAAATGCTGCTGCAGTGCAAAATTCAACCTTAAAGCTTTATTTGTTGTCTAAATTATTTTATTGAAGCCTAAGAATTGTTGGTATTGTTTCGGCTAATTGACCTTAAAGTATCAACTGCCTTTTTTTGGATGGTCATATTCCTTCCAAGGGCTAAATTACTAAAAGCCGATGAAGTATCCTTCTTTTTCTTAAGTGAGCCTCTGTTTTTATTTTATGCAAATAACCTTTTATTTTCAAACAAAAGATTGACTTCTGTTATGGTCAATGCCGCCAAAATTTTCTTTATCCACATGGAAGCTGACCTGGCTTGATGATGTGGTAAAAAAATGAACAGTTTGTATTTTTTGAAAAATATAACACTTAAGAACTTTCTTTCTTCTTGCCTCCCAATTCTCACCACCAATTCCTTAGCCCAAATCAGTTTTGGCCTCCAGCATTGATCATAACAAAAGTAAACTTTCTATTAGAAATAATTTCTTTAGGTACAAATTAAAGGGTAAGATATTGTTTGGGTACAGAAAAAGCATATGAGCTTACTTTAGAAAAGTGACAACACTGGGCAATTTTAGTATTCTATCCTCCCACCAACTTTGTCCAATGTTTTTTGCCTTATCACCAGACAGTAAAAGGGCCTTTGACCTTTTCAGGCTAAGCGCCTGCCTGGTGCATGTAGGGGGAAAAGGCCTTCTAATTGAAGTTCTCGTTAATATCTCTTTAATTGTTTCTTAATTGTAACAAAGGGATAATATCGAACTCTCTACTTCTCAATATTTGAGTATTCAATACCAGGCATGGGATCATATGGAAATATGCATATGGTTGACAAAAGAAAGAAAATTTGGCATGTTCTGTAGCTCAAACTGGAGCACTTTTTTTAGTTTATTATTATAATTATATATCTTCGGCTTATTTATATACAGACATGGAATTACCAAAACACGCATACATGTGCCTTAACATAAGCAAGTGTTTTTTTTTTTTTTTTGTGCGCCATGTGCCTTATACAATAAAAGGATTCTAGCACCTAGAGTGCTCCTTGCGCCTCTGACAACACTGAATAATATATATATTTTCTAGATGGCAGAGTACAGGGTGTCCATATATGGAAGGAAACAAAGTGAATGGGACCAGTTGGCAAGTTGGTTTATTAACAATGAAATTTATAGTGAGACTACTGTTTGGTTAATCCAGGTATAGTGGCAATATTATTTCTCTTCTTTCTAGTGATTCTCCTGCTATCTAGCTTTGCAGTTGGATTCTTTCTTCTTTACATCTCCATTTGATAATGTTTATTTAAGTATTAACTGCTGGTTTTCTTGGATGCTTTCTTGTTATTGAGTCAAATGATCGTATCTTGTTTGGACATGTTTATTTAAGAATTGCCCCCAAGTAGTTTCTTGAATCATCTAAAATTGGAAAAATTAGTCTTATGGTAACTCTAATGAAAAGTATTTGAAAGTATGCACAAGCTAATAACATTTTGGAAATTAAAATTTAAGATCGGTTTTTAGGGTACCATGTCCATATCAAGCATCATCTTTCAAGATTACTGTTTTCTCTCTCTCTCTCTCTCTCCCTCTGTCTCTGTGATATATTTCTCAAGTCAAAGGTAACCTTCTTCACTTGATTTTGACTTAATTTTGCAGTTACCACGATTGTATAATGTGTACAAGCAAATGGGAATTGTAAAATCTTTTCAGAATATTCTGGACAATGTTTTCATTCCACTATTTGAAGTTACAGTTGATCCAAATTCTCATCCTCAACTACACGTGTTCCTAAAAATGGTGAGTTCTATGTTCATCGGAGAACATACTGTGCTATAATAAGAGATTTCATTGTTATTGGGGTAACGGAAAATACAGTTAAAAAATGCTTCTTTATTGGAATGACCTGCATTACAGCAAGCTGAATAAATGATGCCTTAACTTTATTCATTGTGTTCTCATAATTCTTTAAAACCATTCGAAAATTCTCTTGAGCCACATTATATGGTCAATTTTTGGGTCTGTACTGCATATTGAACATGGGTACATCCTTGCGATTTTAGATGGATGGAGTTGGACAGCAAAGCAATTGAATATCTGATATTATAGAATCTGTCTGCTGCAAATTTGGTAACTTTCAGATTCAGATATTAGATTTACTATCTGCTGTGGATTTGGATAAACCCTTGGATATTTGTTATCCCACTTCACTTTAGTTTTCATGCTGATTGTCAGATCCTCGCATCTGTTATCCAAATTCATTTTTTTTATATGGATAAATTTATTTTTAAAAGGACTGGCTCAAAAATTTTGGATGCTTAGCCGAATTGGATATCCAACAGATTGTTTTTTACAGTGGGTGCGGACTCAAATAGTAGTATTTGGATAGTAAGTTAATATTAAACAGATTTAGATATTGGACAAACTAAGCGGATTTGGAGATTTCAAAGATTGCAGTGTGATATTGGATCGATTGCCATCCCTAATTTAGGTTGTTTTGTTTGTTGAACCACCATTCGTTTAGTCTTGTCATATAATGCATTATTTTGTAGAACTTTCCTCAATTGTTGTAATAATCAGTTTGTCAGGGAAAATGTTTGTAGCCTTTTACTTGTGAATGCTGCAAAGAAATGCTAATGTCTCTTAATACAGGTGGTTGGCTTTGATTTAGTTGATGATGAGAGTAAACCAGAGAGGCGTCCTACAAAGCACATGCCAACTCCTGCTGAATGGACTAATGAATTTAATCCTGCATATTCTTATTATGCCTACTACTTTTATGCAAACCTTTATACACTCAACAAGGTTTGTATTATTTTCTAATCTTATCATAGTTATTTTACATACCATTATTGCTTTTTACACAGCAATTGGGCTTTTGGTCTTTTGATGTTAGGGGAAGATTTAGTCGGCTTTTATGATTTTATGTAATCATCCCCTGATTCAGTAATATCTGGAATATACTTTAAGACTAATTATTGAAGTCAATGTTGCTGAATAAAAGTTTGTCAGAAGGATATGGGGGAATGAAACATCATGTGATCCTTTACAACACTTGAGCTGGTTAGGTGCCTGGGGTAAAGAGGAAGATTATTTTATCCTTGATCGTTTTGTTATAGATGTTATGTTGAAACGTTTCATAATTTTTATTTTTTCCTTTTTTCAGCTTCGTGAGTCAAAAGGAATGCAGACAATAAAACTCCGACCTCACTGTGGGGAGGTAAAAGTCAATTTCTCTCTGTTTTAGTGTTTCTGCAGGTATTTAAATTGCTTTTGACACTTGCAAATTTATGCAGGCTGGTGATATTGACCATTTAGCTGCTGCTTTCCTTCTGTGCAACAATATATCTCACGGGATTAATCTCCGGAAATCCCCTGTTTTGCAGTACTTGTATTACCTCGCTCAGGTTGTCTTGCAGGATTTTCCATAAACAAGTTTCTTTCTAGCAGATGGTTTTAGCCTTTTTTGTGTTGTAAAAATAGAGCATGAAAAATGGCATATGCATGGGCAGTTTTTCAGTTGTATTATGCGCTTATTCCAAAACCAATCAGTGGGGATGTCATCACATCTCGTTCCCATCTGTTGGAATATGCAGAATCTGCATCTGCAGCCCTTGTATTATTCTGCATTAACAGTTTACGAGTGACTTTTGGAATGAACTCCCCCTTTAAAATAGTACAATTGATTCAATTACTAATGTTGATCATCTTACTGTTCTTTTATCAGATCGGATTGGCCATGTCTCCTCTGAGCAATAATTCCCTTTTCCTGGACTATCATCGCAACCCATTTCCTTCATTCTTTCAGCGTGGGCTAAATGTTTCTCTTTCATCTGATGACCCTTTACAAATTCATTTGACGAAGGAAGCGCTTGTGGAAGAGTACAGTGTTGCAGCACAGGTTTGTTACTTTTGACATCTTCCTGGTACTATATCTACAATACTATGGAAAACCAAAAGGCCAGTTCTCTCTCTCTGTCTCTATATATTTATATATCCTTTTCCAATATTCCTGAAAATGTCAAAGGGAAAAAAAAATTCATCCAACTGTTCCCCCACCACAATCTAAAGGAACTAGTAAATTAAAAGACACATGGTAAGGTGCTTAACCATAATGCTTGATGTCTGTCATCATCTTAAATCGGTACTTTGCAGGTTTGGAAGCTCAGTGCTTGTGACTTATGTGAGATTGCTAGAAATTCTGTATACCAGTCTGGGTTTTTGCACATGTCAAAGGTGAGAGAGATCTCTGAAACTTACTTCTCTGCTTTCTTGGCCCTTCAATTTTTTTTGTGAAGTATGGAAGCAACTTGCTGGATTCATTGTTTCAAGAACCAAGCAAAGTTTCTCATTCTATCTTTTTACATAAATCCTTTTGAATGACGGGCTCTCTATTGGCGGGTACACTTCAGTTAAAAAAATGGGCAACTACTTTATTATCTAATTGAGGAAAAATTGATTCTATTTAGGGTAATTGATATTGCAAATAAAGGAGTGAGAGGATGCTTATATTATAAGTGACGTGTTGGCTGAAATTGTTTCTCTTCAATTCTTTCATCTTCAACATCATCGGGCATGTTCATTAACTTACATCCATACTAAGCAGGAAAAATGGTCAATAGGAAGCCTATAACCTGTAATTGTGCTTTTTTTTTTTTTCTTTCTATTCACTTGCAGCAGGCTTGAACAAAGCCTTTCAAAGCTCAAGCCCTGTAAAAATAAGATAAAATTTTGTGTAAAGTTCCAGGTTGCTTGAGAAGGTAAAATGTTATTGATATATTTTCTGGGAAACTCATAATGTGGATTTGAAAATGGTCTTTATAATATTTGGTTGGGATTCGGAGATACGCCAAATTCACTGACATTGACTGACCAACCTTTGATAGTCTTTTTCCATACGTCTAAGTCCTCAGTAGCTCTTGCGAATGGTAAATCTATGAAAGAAGCCATAGTTAAAACATTTTCTACACATTATCGTTCCCTTTTTACTGCAGTTGCATTGGCTTGGCAACAAATATTTCCTAAGAGGTCCAGAAGGGAATGACATTCAGAAGACAAATGTTCCAAACATGAGGATTGCCTTTCGACATGAGGTATATTTACATTATTTCTTTATAGAACTTATCATCTCTGATGGTGGCTAATGTTTTGGAATTTGGCAGACATGGATAGATGAGATGCAGTATCTTTACTCGGGGAGAGCAAGAATTCCAGAAGAAATAGATCCTGCGATGTAACTGAATGTAATACGTGAATCATGAAAGCAAGTTTCAAGTAGTGGGAAGATGATGCGAAGATTTGGAGAGCAATGGGTTGAAGGAGGCTGGCTAGCTATTCTTTCAAGCTTAGCCTTATAAGTGGCGGAAGGGATTTTTACCCTTAGCTATTTCCTTACAGATCGGAAATCATTCATTCTTGCTGCAATCATTATAGTTTCTAATATATATAGTGAATTAACTCTGTTATATTTTTGCTTTCAATAATTTGGGCAACCAAAGTCATGTTCCTTTTAGTTTTAACTTCAACTAAGAATAAAGAAATTATGTAGCTTTGATCGCTGTGAATGATCTGTATGTGCGAGAATGTCTTAATCCATGTGTTGGTTCTTGTTTTATTAGTTCCAAAGAAGGATGGAACTTGGCGGATGTGTATTGTGCTATAAATAAGATCACGGTAAAGTATCGACATCCTATCCCTCGATTAGATGTGATGTGAGCTTGTAATCGGTTTAGAATGACAAGTCACTTGAATGCCTGATCGTTTCTAAATAGGTACTTGAAAACTAAAAAAATAAGATAGGAATCTTGAATCAAAGACTTGTATGAGAAAAGAACCAATGGACTTGTATGAGAAAAGAACCAATGTTATTGAATCAAAGACTTGTATGAGAAAAGAACTAATGTTATTGAATGTGACCCGTTTTCTATAAGATAAATAATTGAAAACAAGAATTTTGAACATACCTCGACTTCTTCTTGTTTATGAAAGAAACAAGAACCAAATGTATAAAAATATGAAAGTAAGAATGCCACATGGCAAAACCCTTGATAAGTTCAGTTTGAATGTTCTTAAGAACTCAAGAGAAAATCTCACAAAATGTATTTTGATTCATCAACCTCCAAATTACAAAATGAGCAACTATTTGTATACTATTCTAGGTATATGGATAGTTAATCCATCCATGTAATTTAGTACATGAAAAGTCACATAACTCCCAACTTTACATGTAGACTTAATAAAGTGGAAGAACTTCAAAAGTCACATTCAACCCCCATTTTGGACGGTGACTTCTTGAATTTTGATTTGGAGATGAAAGGTCTTCATGAAAGATGTATGGTCAACAAAGGTACCTGCAATATAATATAAATAGGACTCATTTCACAATTCATTCATTCCACATGCATAAACTAAAATATTATGAGTGCAATAAAAATATTGAAATAAAACAAAGTAAGAAACATAATAGAAAAAAACCACAAGTTCTTTATTTAAACATGTGAATAAACTTTATTTAAGACGTGAATAAGAAAGACCTATTGAGCAACGAATAAAACATTGCAAGGTTGATGTTCCATATTAAGTCTAGAATGCAATAGGGATTGTTCCAACTCAGCCCAAACGACTTGTATGAGAACATTGAGTGCCTCCTTAAGCTTTCTAGCCCTTGCCCTCGTAATTGGCCCCATAGGTACGTGCAACACATCTCCAAGTAATAGAGCCTTCACATTTTGTCCTAATCTTGTACCCATGCTCACATCATCCCTTCCCTCTTTGAAAGGATTTGTCCTCAAATCCGAATTTGCATAAAATGGAGATAAATAAAAAAAATGTTAAAAACTCATACTAACATTGTACTCACTTGGGAGATCTATCTTATAAGAGTTATCATTAAATTTCTCCAAGACTTGAAAAGGGCCATCTCCTCTTGGAAGGAGTTTAAATCTCTGTTGGGCAGGAAACCGTTCCTTTCGCATATGTACCCAAACCAAATCTCCCGGTTCGAATACGACTTTCTTTCGACCCTTGTTGGCATGTTCTACATACTACTCTGTCCTCTTTTCAATATTATCCCAAACCTTCTTATGAAGTTGTCGAACAAATTCAACATTTATTTTTCCATCTAAATTGACAAATTCGTTAGAAGGAAAAGGAATTAAATCCAAAGGTGTAAGAGGATTGAAACAATAAACTATCTCAAAAATAGAAAATTTAGTGGCAGAATGCACACTTCGATTTTATGAAAATTCAGCATGTGGTAAACACTCCTCCCACGTCTTTAAATTTTATTGAATGATAGCTCGAAGCAGCATTGACAACGTACAATTTACAACTTCGGTTTGCCCATCAGGTTGGGGATGACATGTAGTGGATAACAACAATTTAGTGCCTAACTTACCCCGTAAGGACTTCTAAAAGTAGCTCAAAAACTTGGTATCTCGATCAGACACAATGCTTTTTGGAATTTCGTGTAATTTGACAATTTCCTTGAAAAACAAATTAGCAATATACTTAGCATCATTAGTTTTTCAACAAGGTATAAAAAGAGCCATTTTAGAAAAATGGTCCACCATAACAAAAATAGAATCTTTCCCACTACTGGACCTTGGTAATCCTAACACAAAATCCATTGAAATATCTATCCAAGGTTCCATAAAGTATTGGTAATGGGGTGTACAAGCCATAGGAGTTTACTCGCGATTTAGCCTTTTTTGCAAAATATGCAATTTTGACAAAAACGCTCGTCGTCTCATCGCATGTGGCCAAAAAAATGTTCATGCAATACATCTAGAGGTTTTGCAACTCCAAAATGTCTCATTAGGCCTCCCCCGTGGGCTTCTTTCACAAGTAGCTCTCAAACAAAACTCCTTAGTATACAAAGCTTATTTTCTCGAAAAAGAAATCCATCATGCTTGAAAAACTTACGAAAAGGTTCTTTTTCACAAGCTGTAAAAATATTGCCAAAATCAAAGTCATGTTCATACAAGTCCTTTATGTGCTCCAATCCAAATAATTTAGCAATACATACTGTCGAGATAATGTGTCAGCAATTACATTTTCCTTACCTTGCTTGTATTTTATGACATAAGGAAAAGTATTGATGCGAGTCTTAAGGCCCAAAATCAGGCTCATGAACGTAATGGACTCAAAATTCCTCAAGGCCTAAAAACAAGGTCGAAGGCCAAGCAAATCCAAGCAAGATTGAACGGGACCATCCAAGACTTTGTTACCATGGCCCTAGATGTGTACACGACCAAAAAGGAAAATCAAGATTTATTTTCTCGTTTTCAAGAAAATCAAGAAAATCAAGAAACCGAATCTTGGTCCAATTTTGTTGTTTCAGGTAATTTCAAGAATTAAGAAAATCAAGATTCCAAATCTTGGAAATCTTGGTCCAAGAAACCGAATCTTGTAGCCAAGGCACATTGGATTTCATGTACTAGCTTTAATGAGCCAATTTCGAGAACAAACAGATTACAAGACCAAGTTCTTAAAAAAATGGCCCATTAAGATGTCTACAAGCCCATCCTGAAGTTTAAAAAGAATTTTAATTGAATATCAGGCCAAATTATCAAAGTGGCCCAAATTGTAAAATATTTAAACTATATGTCCAATTTTATTTTAATAGGTGGATCATCATGTAAGAATTCAACCCAAGGAGTCCATTTAACTCATTTGGTTGAATTCCCATTAAAAGTCCACACTTAGAATTATTTTATTTTTTTTATTTGATGAGTTGCCATGTTAGTTATTCCATTAGGGTTAGGAAAACTTATTTTGGGGGCCTATAAGTAGCATGGTCGTCCACCCTTATACACATACAATTGATTTTTTTTAATAATTCTCTTTGAGTTTTTCTTAAGGAATTACTCTTGAGTTTCTTTTAGAAGCTATTTTAACAATCTTTTAGGCTATGGAAATCATCTTCAAGTTTTTTCTTGCTAAGATCTCATTCTTGTTAGGGGGATTAGAGCCATTGAAAGGAGTTGTGGATTCTTAATGTTTCCAAGGCTTCTTAGGACGTCATCTTCCCTTTTCTAGCTTTAATTTATCATTTCTTGTTTATTTTAATTTAGTTCTTGCTGTTTTAGCTTGTTGGATTTATTGATTTTCGTTCTAAGTTAAAATTGTTTCAAGGGAGACGTTCGTGTTCCATCAAGAAACACGCCAAAATTAGGAGTTGTAATGTTTTCTTGCACAAAACATTTTGCTTTTGTCTTTAAAATCACTTCTAACAAATCTATTTTGTGTTTTTTTTTTACGGATCTGGTTGGGCATTTTCTTGAGGTCCAAGGACGGTTTTTTTCCATCCAAGAAACCCTAATTCGTTCTCTATTGGACTCTTTACCAGACGGTTCATCTTTCTTTTATTTTACTTTCTTTTGACTCTCCTTTGTGACAACTAATCTATTTTCATTGTTTCTTGTTTCATTTTATGTTCACCTAGAGATCTAGGTTAAATCCGCAGCTTAGACAAGCTATGATCCTATTTCGCATGCGTGCTATATTATTATTTATCATTTGGTATCAGATTTGTGCGTTTTGGGTGTTCATGGTTGATTTCTAAACTGGTTTCCATTACAAAACAGCCTATAAGCATTTTTTTACCCAGTTTAAGTGGGTAAACGTTTTACAATTGATCTAAAATTTTATATACTAATTCTTGGCACTGTATTATAATATAAAAAAATATTTTCCATGAAAAAAAAGTGATCAAAAAGTGCAAAAAAAGAAAAATATGAAAAATAAATAATATATATTATGTGGGTTGAATTTTAAGCCGTAACTTTCTAGATCAGATTTACATTGTTTGAGGAGGCTCCATTTTAAATTTAGTAATTTTTGGAAATTGGAAACACCTCGAACAAATTTTGTCAAGTTGCTTTGCAACTTTTTGAGTTATTGGGTTTCAACAATTTTCATTGACTCTTAGCCTTAGGTTTCTATTTGTTGTTTCTTTTTATTGTTCCTTTACGCATTCTAACACTTTATTACTTCTTGTGTTAGTAGGTTAAAGCACATTACACATTCCTTCCTCTGTGCAACACAATTATTTGGTGTCTAGCAACTTTTGGACTCCTAGTGCCATTAGGATATTTGGCAGCTAGATTCTTTAACATTTTGATTCATTGTCATAAATACTCCTAAAGGACTCACAAGATTAATTCTTACCTCATTGAGAATTCAATTTTATTTTTAAGTGCATAACGATGAGATTTGTTTAAATTTTTTCTTTTTGAGTGCTGTATTCTTTTTTAGATTTGTCACAATGTTTAGTAGTGGCAAAGGAAGTGATGATCAGAGTGACACACCACTAATGACCATCAAAAATCTTGCTGGTATCACAACGAAATTACAACATGACCTCAATGAAGTTAAATGATAAGTATCAAACACAGGTTTGATAGGTTGCAACGAAATCTAGAGTATCGAAATGCTCGAGATTAGAAATGTGACACTATTCTAGACACAATCAATAAAAATTTGAAATGTCTAAGTACCAAAATTGAGTGTTGAAATCATAATTGGGGAGATAAGGTTGATTAGCCTCGTCTTTGTGCAAATAATGCTCAATGTGTCTCTCGTGCAAATGATGAGACTTTGGTTAATAATGACTGTAGGCAACATTTTTTTTAGCTAAATCAAAGTTCTCAATTCCAGAATTTCATGGAAAGAAATGATCAAGAGACTTATTGTGATGGAAAAAGTGATCATAAATTAGTTTGACAATTTAAGGAGAGATGGCCAAACGAAAGGAGGACTACAATTGAGCTATCACCTTTTGTGCAATGTTATTGGTGTTTTAACAGCCTGGTTTTAGCTAAATCAGAACAGCAGTTTTGGAACCACAAATGTCAGAAAATTATTTTAATATTATTTTATGTGTTTACGGTATGATTTTATGTATGTGTGAATTTCATGAGCTAATTTTATCGTTTAAAAGTTAAATTTGAGAAAAATGACTAAATCGCATAAAATGCAAAAGTCGCATTCTACTTGTTAAAGGTGCCAAATAGCTTTGGCTTTTAAATATGATGGCCTTAAATGGTAATTAGACCATTTTAAAGGTTAACAGACCTTAATGGACATCCATTATATGTTATTATATGTTTATAATAAAGGTTATAATAGTAAAATGGTTAATTAAGTTATAATTTAATTAAAACAAAGCCAAAATTTCATTTTCATTCATCTTTGGCAATCGAATTTTAGAGAAGAAAGAAAGAGTTGAAGCTTTTTAGGGTTCGGCACCTTACTATCTTGATTAAGGAACGGTTTTAGCTTAGTTTTTTTTTATTATTTCTACATTTTTGTAATCGTTTCTTTGTATTCTAGCTAGCCCATGCCTTAATTTTTGAAGTTGTTACTAATTTTGTGAAGTGCCATTGATAAATGCTTGAGATTTTGAATGTTTTATGATGAAAAATGAATATCTATTGATAGTTATTGTAACACCCCTTACCCAAATTCAACGCCGGAACAAGATACAAGGTGTTACCGTACTTAAACACATGCTTACAAACATTTCCGTGCCATAATTTTGGTCCAAATCATATCTTTTTGAAAACGGAACATAAAATCCCTAATACGAGCCCATGAGGCCCAAAACACACTTCAAAAAATATTTGAGACTTAACTGAGTACTTTAGAAAACTTTAAAAAAATTTCAAGGTAAATAGGGCACACGCCTGTGTGGAAAAGTGACACGCCCGTGTGTCGTCCTAACATGATCGTGCTGAAGGCCCGTGTAGCTCACATGGCCATGGGCATATCTGGACATGCCCCTGTCCCTAACCCGTGTGGATTTATTTTTTGATTTGAACCTACAGGGGTTTTCACATGGACTGGCACACGCCCGTGTCCCTCACACGGCCATGACACGCCTGTGTCTCAGCCTGTGTATAAAAACCTTAACATTCTGTTTCTAACATCATCAACCAATTAAGGGCGCACGGCCAAGGGACACGCCCGTGTGTTAGGCTATGTCCTCCACATGGCTGAGACACACGGCCTTGTCTCTACCCGTGTGTTTACTACCATGCATACTGACTTGAAAAACTGAGGTGTAGGGGACACAGGCCGGACTACACCCCCCGTGGGGCAGACCGTGTGTGAGACACACGCCCGTATGTCTACCCGTATGGACAAAAACAAGGCTATTTAACAAGCCTTTTTGCCACCCTTATTTGCACCAACCTACACAACATCAACCAAAACCAATCCAAGCATAACACATATAACCAAAACAACCACAACTGTAAGAAATTTGCATCAAATGCATTTAATAATAATTAATATTAGCCAACATTAATGGCCTATACAAAATGAATATCACATCCATCATATGAGCCAACTATTGTGTCTAAACTAACAAGACACTAAACAAAAGATTCAAGTCCCTATACATGCCAAAATAAAAAATATTAAGCTAGCTATACCAAAGCTTCAGGTGATAGTGTGATCAATGCCTCCGACATCCCTTGATCCCCGATACTAGCTTGATGGCACTATAAGAAAATAGAAAGGAAAAGGAGTAAGCATAAAGCTTAGTAAGTTGCATATAAATAAGTAACAACATCAACCATGCATATTATAAATCAACACAACATTCTTGAGTGAACATGGGTAAATATCACTACATGCTTATATATATATCACAAGTATAAACCAAAGATTTCAATATCGTCCCAAGATCATTTTCATAGCTAGAACTTACTTATGTCATTCTTACCATCAAGGCAACATAACTAGACTCATATCTCATGAGTTTCAAATAAGAACCTGTACCACTCACAACATGATTATATCATTCTATATCATTGTCATAAGCTTTTAAAATAACCTGTGAAACCATTTGGAATACTAAAGGATATCTGACAAGCTTTACACAAGAGGGTGAGTTGCCGATGCCATGTTCCAAACATAGTCTTACACTGGCTCAAATGTCGAGGCTGATGCCATGTCTCAAACATAGTCTTACACTAGCTCTCGTCTCAATGCTGATGCCATGTCCTAGACATGGTCTTACACTAGCGCACATATCAATGTTGATGCCATGTCCCAGACATGGTCTTACATTTGCTCTCACAACATCGCCGATGCCATGTTCCAAACATGGTCTTACACTGGCTCTCATATCATGGTCGATGCCATGTCCCAGACATGGTCTTACACGAGCGCACATATCAATACCGATGCCATGTCCCAAACATAGTCTTACACTGGCTCTCAGAACAATGCCAATGCCATGTTCCAAACATGGTCTTACACTGACTCTCATATCATAGCTGATGTCATGTCCTAGACGTGGTCTAACACTGGCACACATATCACCCAAATGTCATGTCATGGATATCCAATCTATTCCTAGGTTCAACCGGGAATTTACCGTATTAATTTCATCATACATTATTCATAATCATATCATGCAAAATACATAACAATGATAAAGTTACTTTACTTACGTACAACTTACCTCGGTATACAAAAAGTGGACGACTAATTGGCTTTAGTCTACTAGCTTGGCCTTTCCCCGGTCTAGGTCCGAATTTCGTATTTCTTGATCTAAAATGATAAAAATTCACTAATTTAATCATCATATTAATTTAATGCATTTCATAAATCATATTTTGGAAAAATGACCATTTTGCCCCTAGACTTTCACAAAATTACGATTTTATCCCTAGGCTCGTAAATCAATTTTTATAAAATTTTCTCACTAACCAAGCCTAGCCAAATTCTTTTTATACTAGAAGCAGCCCACAATTCCCATCATTTCACACATTTACCACATAAATTATAACTTATGCAAAATGGTCCTTAGTTAGGGTTTTCATGAAAACTACTTCACAAAGTTGTTTGCTTAACAACCATGATTCATTTTTTTCCATAAAAATTCAGAAAACAACATGAACACTCTCATGGAAAAACCCTAGACTTTCAACCATTTTTCAAAATAGTCCCCTCATTAGCTAGATTATGCTACAAGGGTCCCAAAAGTACAAAAATTATCCAGAAAGGCCATCAAAATCACTTACTTGTAAGGGTAAAGAATGGCTAAAATTTTTACTAGTCAAAATAGGCTACCAACTTCACCAAATTTGATTTTTTTATTCATCTTTGTCCCTATGGCTGACCACCCCTATTGAAATGGGTCTATTTGCCCTTTAAAGACCTCTAATTATGATTATTTAGCTATTTAACACCATTTGCTAGAAAAACTTTTGCTCTTTATGCGATTTAGTCCTTTTTCGCAATTAAGCATGCAATTGCTAGAATTATTTCACCAAAATTTCCATGTACTCATAAAAACATGCTATAACATATAAAATCATATAAAAAAATAATTTCTCCGACCTCGAGTTAGTGGTTCCAAAACCTCTATTCTGACTAGGCCCAAAATGGGGTTGTTATAGTTATACAAGTTTTGTTAAGTGATTTTGAGTAAAAATGCCTATTAAGGGTTTAATTGTGAAAAGTGTAAATTGGGTGGATGAAATGTGAAATAAATGAAAGTTTTCAGATGCTAGGGACCTATATGAAATTTGGCTAGGCTTGGGTTAATGAAATTTCATGAATTTTGTATATTTGTGAAATAGAGACTAAATTGTAAAAATATGGAACTTTAGGGGATAAAGTGTAAAAATGCCAAAATATGTGTTTGTGGACTAAATTGAATGATTTGATGAATAAATGAGTTAATTTTGAATGTATATAGATCAAGAATAAAAGAAATCAGATTTAGATCGAGGAAAATCAAAGGTTATTGAATAGTCGATCTAGTCCGTTTATTCCGAATACAAGGTAAGTTCATATGCAAATAAATGTCTTTAAATTGAATTATATATGTTTAATTATCATTGAACTGCTATGAATGTTGAATGATCAAATACGAGCAAGAATCGACAGGATTACAATATCTAAAAGTCCTATACGAACCTTAGGAATAGTATAGGCTAAGAATGTCATGACATTAGGATTAACGAGATGTGATTATGTGTAAGACCATGTCTGGGACATTGGCATCATTATGTGATTACGTGTAAAACCATATCTGGGACATTGGCATCGTTATTTGATTTCGTATAAGACCATAGTTGAGCTATTGGCTTCGATACGTGATAACATGTAAGACCATATCTGGGATATGGAATTGTACAAACTATATGTGATTTTCGAGTATCCTTAACAATTTCAAAAGGTTCAACGGGCAAATTCAAGTCAAGGAAGAATGTGTGAATGAGTTAAGTAACTCAGGTATGTATAAGATTCATACAAGTATTGAAAATGGAAGTATTTGATGAATTCATTTATGATATTGAATATGTATACATTGAGAAAGGTTTGTGAGCTTATATGTGCCTACTCATAGTTTGCCTATTGATGAAAATGATGCTGATTAATGTGGTAATTTTATTTGTATATGGCTTACTAAGCTTTTAAAGCTTTGTGTGTTATTTCCCTATTTTATAGATAATCGAAGCTAGCTCGGACTCAGGGATCATCAGGAACACCGTTAAACTATCATCAACTTGTTGGTATTTTTTATGCTTTGTAAATATGGTATATGGCATGTATAGGCTAGTGATATGATGATGTGTTTTGAGATGATATTAGCCATGAGATTTGGCTCATAAATGATGTAAATATTGGTGTGTATTTGGCCATTTGGATTGGTTTATTATATGAGTTTGGTAAGTGAAACATGATGTATATAAATGGCTTTGTGTTTTGGCATGTTTATCATGAATGTTGTAATGATTAATTGGTATGGTTTGAGGTTTAAAATAGATGATAATATGATGAGAAAAATGCATAGAGAAGATAGGTGAAATTGTTGGTAATGGCATATTGTTTTAGTATGTTTTGGATTATGATTTGAGTAGTGAAATGGATGGATTTTAAATGGCATGATTTGTATATGAAATAGCATGTTTTGGTTGCCTATAAATGCATTGAAATGTTATGAAATGATGTGGTTTTGGTTTGCTTGAGGAGGGTGAGAAATGTGGCTTAAACGAAGCCTATTTGCGTCCCACACGATTAAGCACATGGGAGTGCGAATCGACTGTGTGTCTGTTGTTAAACAAGTCAGTGACTTATATGGCTTAGACACATGGGCGTGTCTACTAGCTGTGTGTGACACACGGGCTAGCACATGGGCGTGTGGCCGGCCATGTGACCCAAGTCAGCATACCTTTCAGATTTCATACGGCCAAGGCACACGGGCGTGTCTCTGGCCGCGTGATGTAAGTCAGTATGTATGCCATGTTTTCACACAGCTTGTGACACGGGTGTGTTTGGTGGCCGTGTGCCTGTTCACACAGGCGTGTGATCCCTGTATCCATGAAAATTTTATAAGTTTCCCAAAATTTTCAAATGTTATCGGTTTAGTCCCGAACCTCTTCTAAGCATGTTTTAAGGTCTCGTAGAGTCTTATAAGGGACAATGTGAGTATGTTAGATTGATGTTTATGTATTAATGGATTATTGGATGAGAAATGCATGTTGTATGTTGTATGTTGTAATTTGATAGGTAATGCCTCATAACCCTATTCCGGCGACAGATATGGGTTAAGGGTGTTACATTTTATTGGTATCAGAGTTACGATTTAGTCAATTCTAATACTAATGTAACGTGTATGATAGTCAGCTATACATGCCATATATACTCTGTGATTAGTGTGATGATTCCTGACAGCTTAAATTGTGTTTTCAATAGTAATGGATCCCGAAATAGCTGTAGCTGACGATGTAGAGAGTAACGCATCCGCTCCTGCTCAAGGGACAGCGCCATCCGATTCTAGACCTATAACGAGTAGCCATGAGGGAGAGGCTAAACAAGCCTTTTTCCAGATGATGAGTGAGTGGTTTACGGAGTTCGTTCGAATGAATCCGGCTGCTCAACAACCTTCACCCCCACATGTTCCTCAATAAAACCCTTCTATTCCTCAAATTATATATTTGACACGGTTGAACAAACCGCTAGTGGATAAGATTCGAAAACATGGGGCTGAAGAGCTTCAGGCTACTGTTGATGATGATGCGGAGAGAGCTGAGTTCTGGCTCAAAAATACAATCAGAGTATTTGATGAATAGTCTTGTACTCTTGATGAATGTATCAAATGTGTTGTATCTTTGCTGAGAGATAAAGCGTACCATTGGTGGAAAACGTTGATATCTATGGTTCCAAGAGAACGGGTTACTTAGGAGTTTTTCCAATCTAAATTTTGAAAGAAGGACATCAGTCAAAGATTCCTTTATCAGAAACATAAAGAGTTTTTAGAGTTAAAATAAGGTCAGATGACTGTCACTGAGTATGAAAGAGGATTCGTATGGTTAAGCAAGTATGCCCGGGAATATGTTTCCACTGAAGAAATCATGTGCAAATGATTTGTAGATGGATTGAATGAAGATATAAAATTACTAGTCGGAATTCTAAAGTTGAAAGAATTTGTCGTTCTAGTTGAAAGGTCTTGTAAAGCCGAAGATATTAGAAAAGAAAAGAGAAAGGCAGATTCAGAAGCTAAAGATTCGAGAAAAGGATCAATGAGTAAGCCGTATCAATCTTTATCGAAGAAATTTCGAGACTCGTTTAATAATTCTAATGAATCAGTGGGACAATCAAACGAAGATCGTGAAAGGAAACATTCGAGCTTTAAAGCTCCGACTTTCTCGATAGCTAGTGTCGGGAGTGCAAAACCAAATCGACCCAAATGTAGATAGTGTGGAAAATGACATTTCGGTGATTTTAGATTGAATGATTGGGCTTGTTTTAAATGTGGATCGTTAGATCATTTTATCAGAGATTCCCTAGAGTTAGCTGAAAAAGATAATGCTCAGAATACGAGGCCGAGTAATACTGCAGTTAGAGGGAGACCACCCAGATATTCTAGTAATGTGAGTGGTAGTCAGAGAGCGACAAAAGACTCTACTGTGAGGTCTGAAGCACGAGCATGTAACACTCCTAATCCGTATCTGTTACTGGAATAGGGTGATAAGGCATTACCGATCAATACACATCATTCACAAACATTTATGCATTTCAATAACAAAATACATTCATCTCAATCATAATGTCCCTTCTATAGTTCTATGAGTCCTTAAAACATGCTTAGAAGTGGTTCGGGACTAAATGGATAACATTCAAAAACTTTGAGAAACTTATAAAATTTTCTTTAATTTAAGGGTCACACGCCCGTGTGAACAGGCTGTGTGCCTCACACGGCTACCAAACACGCCCGTGTCATAGATTGTGTGAAAACAGGGCATACATACTGACTTGCACCACATGGCCGAGGACATGCCCGTGTGTCAGGCCGTGTGAAATCTAAGGCGGTTATTGACTTGGGTCACAAGGCTTACCACACGCCCATGTGCCAGCCTGTGTGCCACACACGGCCAGTAGACACGCCTGTGTGTCTAGGCCGTGTCAAAATTGTAGCGTATACTGACTATAAATTGAAGGGTACGCAAGAGGACACACGGCTGTATAACATGACCGTGTGTCACACACGGTTGAGACACATGCTCGTGTCTCAACCCGTGTGAACAAAAATAGGCCATTTGTAAAGCCAAATTGCCACCCTATCCATAAGCACACATAGCAACCAAAATCACAGCAATTCAATACAACTTTTAGCAACCTAAAACATGCCAATTCATACTCATATCATACCATCTATTTACAACCATTTCACTACTTAAATTCTCAATCAAATTCATAAGAAAACAATATACCAAAATCATTAATCTTGCATAACTTCTAAATGCATTTCATCATCACCTTATCACCTATTTCATGCCGCAAAACTAACCATTTCAACATCACATAATCAAGCCACAACATATCAATATTCTAATCTTAACACTCCAATTTACAACTAACCGTAATAGCAACCACATACTAAACCAAAATAAGCCAACACATAAGACATTATATACCTATCATGTATCACATATTAAACCCATAATTCAAGTCAACTTAAATGGCCTTACATATCAACATTTACAAGCCAAATCTCATGGCTATAACCATAACTCAAAACATACCAAAATGACACTAGCCTATACATGCTATATACCATATATACAAAGCTCCAAAAGTACCATCAAATAGTCGATAGTGTGATGATGGTTCCCGATGATCCTCGATGTCTGAGCTAGCTTCGATAATCTATAAAACATGGAAAGAACCCACAAAGTAAGCTTTAAAAGCTTAGTAAGTCATATACAAATAAAGTCATCACATGAATATTTGTATTTCAATTAAGTAAGTTTAACATAGCTAATGCCATTCAAATTCACAAACCTTTCCATTGAACATATATTCAATGTCTAAATCAAGTTCATCAAATATTTTCCCTTTTCAATATTCGTATAAATTTCGTACGTATCTAAGTCACTTAGCTCATTCACATAGTCTTTCTCAACTTAACTTCTCCCGTTGAACCGTTCGGAATCATTAAGGATACTCAAAAATCACATAAACTCATACAATGCCATATCCTAGATATGGTCTTACATGTTATCACATATCGATGCCACTGTCCCAGACAGGGTCTTACACGAACTCGATTAACGATGCCAATGTCCCTGACATGGTCTTATGTGTAATCTCAATACAATGCCAATGTCCCAGACATGGTCTTATATGTAATCACATCTCGATAACCTAATGTCATGACATTCGTATCCTATACTATTCCTAAGGTTTGTACGGGACTTTCGGATGTCATAACTTCGTCAATTCATGCTTGTACTTTCTCATTTGACATTCATAGCAATTCAATGATAATAAAACATATATAATTCAATTCAAAGACATTTATTTGCATATGAACTTACCTTGTAGTCGGAATAGATGAATCGGATCGATTACTCGATAATTTTCGATTTCCCTCGATCTAAATTGATTTCTTTCGTTCTTGATCTATATACATTAAAAATTAGCTTATTTAATCACCTATTCATTCAATTTCATCGAAAAACACATATTTGGTCATTTTTACACTTTAGCCCCAAATTTTCACATTTCTTGCAATTTAGTCCTTATTTCACAAATACACAAAATTACACAATTTCATTCAAATACATACTAGCTGAATTCTCCTAGTGTATATATCATCCCATATTTATCAACATTTCACACATTTAACCCTTCAATTTACACTTTTCTCAATTTAATTCCTAATTGATATTTTTACTCAAAATCACTTTACAAAACATGTATACTAAACACCAAGCTTTCATAATTCATCAACAATCATTCAAAAACTCAAACATTCATCAATGGAAACTCAAAAATTCATCAAAAATTTCAAAAATTAGGGTACAGGCTAGCTAGTACACGAAGCATCGATCACAAAAACGTAAAAATATAAAAAAATCGAGCTAAAACGGTACCTTAATCAAGCCTACTGTGTGCTGAACCCTAAGTGTTCATCAATGCCATCTTTTATTCTTTAATAATTGGCTAGAAGAAAGAATGATGGACTAAATTCATTTTATTTTTGTTTATTAACCTTTATTTATACAATTACTAAAATGCCCTTAATTAAAACATTAATCAAACTTATAATGGATAACCATTTATGTCAAATTCCACTATCAAAGGTTTAACTAAAACATAAGGACCTTTTATTTAATAAGCCATGGCAATTAAACACTTTAAACAAATAGAATGCAACTTTTGCATTTTACGCGATTTAGTCATTTTTCTCAAATTGAGCTATTAAACGATAAAATTAGCTCACGAAATTTTCACACATATATTCACATGCTGTAAACACCAAAAATAATATTAAAATAATTTTACAACCTCAGATTTGTGGTCCCGAAACCACTGTTCCAATTTAGCTAAAATCGGGCTGTTACCACTCTCTCCCCTTAGGGATTTTCGTCCCCGAAAATCTTACCGAAGAATAGGTTTGGATATTACTTTCTCATAGCATCCTCGGGTTCCCACGTAGCTTCTTCTGCCCCGTGTCAATGCCATAATACTTTTACTAACGCTATCCTTTTATTTCTCAATTCTTTGATCTCACGAGCTAGAATTTGGACCAGTTCTTCCTTATATGATAAATCTGACTAAATCTTGACTTCAGTCGGGAAAATAACATGCAAAGGATCAGATATGTACCTTTGTAGCATCGATACATGAAACACATTGTCAATCTTCTCTAACTTAGACAGTAATGCTAGCTGATAAGCAACTAGTCCGACTCACTCGATGATCTCATATGGTCTAATGTATCTCGGACTCAACTTCTCTTTTTTGCCGAATCTGAGTATTTTCTTCCAGGGTGAAACTTTCAAAAACACTCTATCCCCAATCTGAAACTCAATATCTTTCTATTTCAAGTCTGCGTAAGATTTCTAATGATCTGATGCTGTTTTCAAACTATTACATATTACTGTCACTTTTTCTTCTGTTTCTTTAATCAGATCAACATCGTGAATCCTATGCTCGCTAAGTTTAGTCCAATACAATGGTGTTTGACATTTCAGACCGTATAAAGCTTCGTACGGTGCCATTTTAATACTCGATTGAAAACTATTGTTATATGCAAATTCAATCAATGGAAAATACCTTTCCCATGTACCTTCAAACTCAAGAATGCAACATCTCAACATATCCTCGAGTATCTAAATAATTTGTTCAGATTGACCATCTATCTGCGGGTGAAATGCGGTACTAAAATGTAGCTTTGTACCCAGTGCATCTTGCAGTTTCTTCCAAAACCTTAATGTGAACCTCGGATCTCTATCCGAAACAATAGAAATAGGTACTCCGAATAATCTCACAATCTCAGAGATATACAACTCAGCAAGCTTGTTAAGCGAATAATCTGTACGCATAGGAATGAAATGAGCCGATTTTTTCAACTTGTCAACTACAACCCAAATTGCGTCTTTCTTACTCGGAGATAGAAGCAGACCCGAAACAAATTTCATAGTCACTCTATCCCATTTCTATTCAGGAATCATAATCGGTTGCAATAAACCAGACGGCACTTGATGCTCAGCTTTAACTTGCTGACAAATTAAAAATTTTGAAATGAACACTGAAATGTCACGTTTCATACCATGCCACCAATAGAGATGTTTGAAGTCATTATACATTTTCGTGCTTCTCAGATGAACAGATAAACGACTACTATGTGCTTCATTTAAAATCATCTGAATTAACTCTGAATTCCTCGGAACACATATTCGACCTCGGAATATCAAACAATCATCAAAATCAACTTGAAACTCTAAATCAGGGTTCAAATCACATTGAGCTCGTTTTGCTAATATTTCATTATCGATTTTTTGAGCTTCACAAATCTACTGTAAAAATAACGGTCTCGCCTTCAACTCAGCTACAATCGAGCCTAATCAGAAAGAGCTAACTGAGTATTCATTACACGTATAGCAAACAAATATTTTCAGCTTAATGCATCAACAACAACATTTGCTCTTCCCAGATGGTAGTCAATCACTAGCTCGTAATCTTTTAGCAATTCTGGCCATCTCCGCTGCCTTAAATTCAAATCTTTCTGAGTCATTAGATATTTTAAACTCTTGTGATCTAAATAAAGATGACATTTCTCACCAAACAAATAATGACGCTAGATCTTCAATGCAAATACAATGGTTGCTAACTCTAAATCATGAGTCGGGTAATTCTTTTCATGCAGCTTCAACTGTCTCGAGGCATAAGCTATGACTTTGCCATCTTGCATCAAAACACAACCCAGTCCATTCAACCATGCATCACTATAGATCACAAATTCTCTACCTGATTCTGGCTGTACTAACACTGGAGCTTCAGTCAAAAGAACCTTCAGTTGATCAAAACTTTTCTGACATTTCTCAGACCATTCAAACTTTACATCTTTTTGAAGCAATCTCGTCAATGGAGTTGCAATCATCAAAAAGCCTTTCACAAATCGTCTATAATAGCCGGCTAGTCCTAGAAAACTACTGACTTCAGACACATTTCTCGGAGGCTTCCAATCCATTATTGCAGAAATCTTTCTCGAATCGACTTGAATGCCTGATGCTGATACAATATGCCCCAGAAAACCAACTTCACATAACCAAAACTCACATTTACTGAACTTTGTAAATAACTGCTTATCACGCAGAGTTTGCAATACAACTCTCAAATGCTCGGCATGCTTAGTTTCATCTCTGGAATATATCGATATATTATCAATGAACACAACAACAAATCGATCTAGGTACGGTCTAAAAATCCGGTTCATTCAATCCATAAAGATAGCATGTGCATTCGTTAATCTGAAAGGCATTACTAAAAATTCATAGTGACGATACATTGTTTTGAATGCAGTCTTCAGCACATCAGAGTCTCTAACCTGCAATTGATAATAGCCCGATATCAATTCTATCTTTAAAAACACTGTAGCCCCTTTTAACTGATCAAACAAATCATCTATTCTGGGTAGAGGATATTTATTCTTGATCGTCACTTTGTTAAGCTGCTGATAGTCTATATACATTCTCATCGTGCCATCTTTCTTTTTCACAAACAACACAGGAGCACCCCAAGGCGAGAAATTCAGTCGTGCAAATTCTCTATTAGTTAATTCTTGCAATTGAGCTTTTAATTCTTTTACTCTGTCGGTGCCATTCTGTACAGAGCTATCGATATCGGCGTTGTACCTGGCATTAACTCAATACGAAACTCAACCTCTCGTATCAGTGGTAAACCCGGTAACTCTTCAAGAAACACATCTGGATACTCACACACAGCTGACACTGATTCAATGTTCTTTTCAATCACTTTAGTATCAAGCACATAAGCCAAGTAAGCTTCACAACCCTTTCTCACATATTTCTGAGATAACATCGATGAAATCACTGCTGGCAAGTCATTCAGACCATCTGAATCAATCTGGATAATTTCATTATTCTGACATCTCAAATCTATCATTTTTCGTTTGCTATTCATAACAGCATCATGTAACGTTAACCAATCCATACCTAGAATTATATCAAATTCGTCAAATGGTAACAACATCAAATCGGCTGGAAAAAAGAAATATTGAATCATCAACGGACATTTCTTGTGCACTTTATCAACCAACACACACTTGCCTAAGGGATTCGATACTCTAATTACAAATTTAGTAGACTTTACAGGCAAAGTCTTACTGGATACTAAATTCACACATATATACAAATGAGTTGATCTTAGATCTATCAATGCAATAACCTTAGTATCATAGGGAGTAAAAGTACCGATAATGACATCTGGAGATGATGCTTCTTCGTGAGCGCGAATAGCATAAGCTTGTGCAACTGCTATTGCCTCTGACCTCATAACAGAGTCTTTAGTCATTTTCTGGTTACCACTCATATTTCCCGTGTTTCTAGGTGGTCTACTTCTTGCTGAAGTGTTACTTGACCTCGTATTCTGTACTCTATCTTCTCAGCCAACTCAGGACAATCACGGATAAAATGATCTAATGATCCACATTTAAAATAGGCCTACAATCACCAGTATGTCATTTACCATAATGTTTACATTCAAGTCGGTTAGGTCTCACACTGCCAATACTAGTAATAGAAGTAGCTGGAGCTTTGAAGCTCGACTGTTGTTTCACTCGATCTCTGTTTGAATGTCCCACAGATCCATTGGAATGATTAAACGAGTCTCAAAATTTCTTTGTACAAACTGATAAGATTTACTAGTTGATCTCTTTCTCGAATCTCTTGCTTCAAAATCAGCTTTTCTCTTTTCTTTGCTGAGATCTTAGGCTTTACAAGCTCTTTCAACTAACACAACAAATTATTTGATTTCCAAAATCCCAACTAAAAGCTTTATGTTTTCGTTCAATCCAGTGACGAATCTTTTACACGTGATCTCTTCAGTGGAGACATATTCTCAAGCATACTTGATTAATCGTACAAATTCTCTTTCATACTCAGTTATAGTCATTCGACCCTGTTTCAATTCTAGAAACTCTTTATGGTTCTGATCTAGAAATCGTTGACTTATATACTTCTTTTGGAACTTGGATTGAAAGAATTCCCAAGTGACTCGTTCCCTTAGAACTACTGATATCAACGTTTTCCACCAATGATACGCATTATCTCTTAACAGAGATACCACACATTTGATACAGTCATTAAGAGTATAAGATAATTTATCAAACACTCTGATTGTATTTCGAGCTAGAACTCAGCCCTCTCAGCATCATCATCAACTATAGCCCAAAACTCTTTAGTCCCGTATTTACGTATCTTATCCACTGGTGGCTTACTCAATCGAATCGGATCTAACACTTAAGCCACAATGGGAACTTGTTGAGGAACAGGTGGGGGTGGAGGTTGTTGAGTAGCCGGATTCATTCGAACGAACTTTGTGAACCACTCGCTCATCATTTGAAAGAAGGCTTGCTTAGCCTCTCCCCCTGGCTACTAGAAATAGGAATAGAGTTGGCCAGCATTGCCCCTTGAACGGGAGCAAGTACATTACTCTCAACATCGTCATCTATTGCTCGATCATGATCCATTTGCTAAATAAAAACACATTTTAACTGTCAAGAATTATCACATTATCATAATTTATATAAATGGCATGTATAGCTAGACTATCACTCGCTACGTTAGTCCTAATCGACTAAACTGTAGCTCTGATACCGATTAAATATAACACCCCTAACCCGTATTTGTCGTTGGAATAGGGTTACAAGGCATTACCGATCAATACACATCATTAACAAACATTTACGCATTTCAATAACAGAATACATTCATCTTAATCATAATGTCCCTTCTAAAGTCCTACGAGTCCTTAAAACATGCTTAGAAGTGGTTCAGGACTAAACTGATAACATTCACAAACTTTGAGAGACTTATAAACTTTTCTTTAATTTAAGGGTCACACGCCCGTGTAAATAGGTCGTGTGCCTCAAACGACTACCAGACACGCCCGTGTCATAGGCCTTGTAAAAATAGGGCATACATACTGACTTGCACCAAACGGCCAAGGACACGCTCGTGTGTTAGGTCGTGTGAAATCTAAGGGGGTTACTGACTTGGGTCACACCGTTGACCACACGCCCATGTGCGAGCCCGTGTGCCACATATGGCCAGTAGACACGTCCGTGTGTCTAGGCCGTGTCAAAACTGTACGGTATATTGACTTTAAATTGAAGTGTACCCTAATGAGACACGGCCGTATAACATGACCGTGTGTCACACACAGCTGAGACATACGTCTGTGTCTCAACCCGTGTGAACAAAAATAGGCCATTTGTAAAGCCAATTTGCCACCCTATCCATAAGCACACATAGAAACCAAAATAACAGCAATTCAATACATCTTTTAACAACCTAAAACATTCCAATTCATATCATATCATACCATCTATTTACAACCATTTCACTACTTAAATTCTCAATCAAATTCATAACAAAACAATATACCAAAATCATTAATCTTGTGTAACTTCTAAATGTATTTCATCATCACCTTATCACCTATTTCATGCCACAAAACTTACCATTTCAACATTACATAATCAAGCCACAACATATTAATATTCCAATCTTAATACTCCAATTTACAACTAACCGTAATAGCAACCACATACTAAAACCAAAACAAGCCAACACATAAGACATTATATACGTCTCATGTATCACATATTAAACCCATAATTCAAGTCAACTTAAATGGCCTTACATATCAACATTTACAAGCCAAATCACATGGCTATAACCATAACTCAAAACATACCAAATGACAGTAGTCTATACATACCATATACCATATATACAAAGTTTCAAAAGTACCATCAAATAGTTGATAGTGTGATAATGGTTCCCGATGATCCCTAATGTCCAAGCTAGCTTCGATAATCTACAAAACATGGAAAAAAACACACAAAGTAAGCTTTAAATGCTTCGTAAGCCATATACAAATAAAGTCATCACATGAATATTTGTATTTCAATTAAGTAAGTTTAACATAGCTAATGCCATTCAAATTCACAAACCTTTCCATTGAACATATATTCAATGTCTTAATCAAGTTCATCAAATATTTTCCCTTTTCAATATTCGTATAAATTTCGTAAGTATCTAAGTCATTTAGCTCATTCAAATAGTCTTTCTCAACTTGACTTCGCCCATTGAACCGTTCAGAATCATTAAGGATACTAAAAAATCACATAAACTCGTACAATGCCATATCCCATATATGGTCTTACATGTTATCACATATCGATGCCACTGTCCCAGACAGCGTCTTACACGAACTCGATTAACAACGCCAATGTCCCAGACATGGTCTTACACGTAATCTCAATACAATGCCAATGTCCCAGACATGGTCTTACATGTAATCACATCTCGATAACCTAATATCATGACATTCGTATCCTATATTATTCCTAAAGTACATATGGGACTTTCGAATGTCGTAACTTCTTCAATTCAAGCTCGTACTTGCTCATTCGGCATTCATAGCAATTCAATGATAATAAAACATATATAATTCAATTCAAAGACATTTATTTGCATATGAACTTACCTCGTAGTTGGAATAGAAGAATCGGATCGATTACTCGATAACTTTCGATTTCCCTCGATCTAAATCCAATTTCTTTTGCTCTTGACCTATATACATTAAAAATTAACTTATTTAATCACCTATTCATTCAATTTCATCCACAAACACATTGGGAATTTTTACACTTTAGCCCTAAACTTTCACATTTCTTGCAATTTAGTCCTTATTTCACAAATACACAAAGTTACACAATTTCATTCAAATACATACTAGCCGAATTCTCCTAGTGTATATATCAGCCCATATTTATCAATATTTCACATATTTAACCCTTCAATTTACACTTTTCTCAATTTAATCCCTAATTGATATTTTTACTCAAAATAACTTTACAAAATATGTATACTAAATACCAAGCTTTCATAATTCATCAACAATCATTCAAAAACTCAAGTATTCATCAATGGAAACTCAAAAATTCATCATCAATTTTAGAAATTAGAGTGCGGACTAGCTAGTATATGAAGTATCGATCACAAAAACGTAAAAATATCAAAAATTGAGCTAAAACGGTACCTTAATCAAGCCTACTATATGTCGAACCCTAAGTGTTCATCAATGGCTTCTTTTCTTCTTCAATTATCGGCTAGAACAAAGAATGATGGGCTAAATTCATTTTATTTTTGTTTATTAAATTTATTTTATTTTTGTTTATTAACCTTTATTTACACAATTACTAAAATGCCCTTAATTAAAACATTAATCAAACTTATAATGGATGACCATTTATGTCAAATTCCACTATCAAAGTTCTAATTACAACATAAGGACCTTTCATTTAATAAGCGATGGCAATTAAGCACTTTAAACAAATAGAATGTAACTTTTGCATTTTACGCGATTTAGTCCTTTTTTCTGAAATTGAGTTTTTAAACGATAAAATTAGCTCACGCAATTTTCACAAATATATATTCACATTTTTTAAACACAAAAAATAATATTAAAATAATTTTACGATGTAACATCCTGAATTAGGGCCTATTCAGAACAGTGATTTTGAGACCACAAATTTGAGATAGAAATAATTATTCTATGATTCTTATGAGATCTATGATATGAATGCAAGCTTATGTGAAAGTTTCATGAAGAAACTCTATCCGTAAAATGCCTAATTGAATTTTAGGGACCGAATGGAATAAGATGCAAAACTTGCATTCTAGAAGCTTTAAGCATGAAATTGCTTTAGATTATGAATTAGAGGGTCCTAATTAGAAATTTGGAAAATTTCTATAATTTTGGACAAAAATAGACATGCATAGGAAAATTTTGAAAGAAAGACCCTAAGGGCATTTCGGTCATTCTGTAATTAAAAGAATAAAAAGGGAAAATCAAAGAAAAATGTGTCCATCTTCTCCATGTGCTAGTTGAATTTCTCAATAGCCATAGCTAGGGTTTTGTTCAACATTTTCAAGCTTGATTGTAAGTGCTCCCTAGCCCGTTTTTAATGTTCTTTGTATTTTTGAAGTCTTTGAAGCATGATCTACCCATTTCTAGCTATATTTTGAGCTAGGGTTCATGTATGAAATTTGACCATGTGTAACATGCATGTATTTTGTTGACTAATGGTGGAATATGAATGTTTGATGCATGATAAACATCTTTTACTAGGTGAAAACACCTAAATAGGGGACTTGTTTGTAAAAGTGTAAAATTGGGTAGTAATAATGTGAAATAAAGGAAAATATGGGCTGATATGAGCATAGTAAAGGTTCGGCTAGGCTTGGATAACCAAGAAAATGCAAGCATTTCATTTTACGAGACTAGGGACTAAATCGTAAATAAGTGAAAAGTTAGGGCTAGAAAGGTAATTTTACCAAAGCATGAATTATGGATTGATTTGAATAGTGAGATTAATAAACAAGTTATATTTGGCATTATAGATCAAGAAAAACGTGATACGGGTCTTGATCGAGGGAAGAATAAAGTATACGGCGATTAAGCTTGATTACCATCATTTTGTACCGAGGTAAGTGCATATGCAAATAATGTGGTGTTGTAGCATGTTTTTAATGTTTTGATATTATGTGATGAATGTTTTCTTGTTACTATGAGTTATATGCTTATTGGTTAATATGAAAGCATAAATGATATTATGGCCGTTACATACGACATCACGAGCAAGTACGACAAAGTACGCCTTGTGCAAGTGAGGAAAATCAGTTTGAACCTTAGGAATAGTCTAGGATACAAGTGACATGTCACTAGGAATTTAAAAATCTGAACTCGTTGAGTTGGTCCGGGTTCGTGTATGTATGAGGCATCCGAGCTCGTTGAGTTGGTTCGAGTTCATTATGGATGCGGTACATGTAATTGGGTTCTGGGCAATGGTCTTGTGTGTCCTACCGGTGGCTAGGTAACCTTGAGTTGGTCGGATACCTGACAGCTTGTGTGAGCAGCTCGTGTTGCTACACCTTGACCTCTAGCTTTTATGAGCAGGCCCGTGAGTAGTTCCATTGTGAGCGTTAAATGTTATGAGGTAGCTTTGGCTACATATGTATATGTGTCACTTATGTACAAGTTTTCTGTGTATCCAATAGTATTTCGAGTGTTCAACGGGTAATGCAATAGATGTGATGAAAGTCCCGAGGAGGGCATGTTAAAGAGGTATGGTTATATGATATACTACGATGAGTACAGGTATGTACGCTAAACCTATGAATAATGCCTTGGTAAAGAATGATTTGTGATAAGAAAGTATATATATGTACATATGATAACTAAGTTAAAAGGTTTAAATGATGAATAATCTTTACGTATATGTTACTATGTCTTTGCATGTTAATTGCTTACTATCATTGCATATTATTTGCATGTGGACTTACTAAGCTTTAATGCTTACCCCCTTTCCATTCCATCCTTTGTAGTTCCGCCAAGCTAGCTTGGGGATCGGAAGCTGTCGGAGTATTCGATCACACTATCAAAAGATTATTGGGTATAGTGAAATTGTTATCTTGAGTATGGCATGTATAAGGGACTTGGTTATTTTGTGATTTGTGTCATGCTATTTGGCCAAATTGTGAAGGCCTATGATGTTAATGATTCATTTTGTAATGGCCATGTGATATTGCTTATATTTGATCATTGGGTTGTAACCTAATTACCCATGCATGCATGTGTAAATGCCTTGATGAAAGGTATGATAAAGTATGGATTAGATGCTAAAAGATAAAGGATGACTTAATGGCTTAAAATGACTATAGTCATGAATGCATAATTTGAAGTTATGGTAACAAGTTTGATTATGCATGAAATTGGTGTGGAATGCTTCTAAATGGTGTAACAAAATAAATGAGCAATAGGATGACATTATGAAAGAGTGAAAGTGCCATGGTGTTGAATATTTGAGTGTCTAAATATGTCATGTCTTATGCTATGGAATATGCTTGAGTGTATGAATGATTGAGGGTGACAATTGGCTTGGAAAATAGCCTTTAAATGGTCCACATGGGTAGACACACGGGCATGTGTCTAGATCGTGTGTCTGCCCCATGGACGTATTGAATAGCCGTGTGTCCCCTCCACCTAAATTTGCAAGCCAGTATGCTCAGTAGTAAACACACGGGCTAAGACACAAGCGTGTGTCTTAGCCGTGTGAGAGACACTGCCGACCCACATGGGCGTGTACCTTGGCCGTGTGAAGTCTGCACCATTTTTATGAAAAATCATTTAATTTTAATTGACCACACGGTCTGGCCACACGAGCGTGTGATTCGGTCGTGTGACCCTAAATTGGTGCTGACGTCATAGTTAGAGAGTAACACGTCTAGAGGACACGGGCATGTCGAGAGCACATGGGCGTGTCCCTTGTCTCACACGGACGTGTGGCTCTATATTATGGAAAATTTCTCAAACTTTTCTAAAAGTCCTCGATTCAGTCTCGAATCTTTTTCGATGGTTGTTTTGGGCATCGTAAGTCTATATTAGGGGCAAATTGTGTATGTATGAATGAAATTGCTTTAAAGAAAAATTTTATAGTCCGGTTTTTGCATCAGATTTAAATTATGTTAATTAAATACATTATTAATGAAGGTTATGATGTTATTAAAATTTACATGTTTTGATTAACATAAATAAGGGTTAAGTTTCTTCAATAACTCATGCATTCATTGAAGATGTTAACGTTTCATTTCAAAGAAGTATGAATAAATACAATATGTGTTTATGGGAAAACGTGCATATGCATGCCAATATATATATATATAAAAGTTGTAAAGAGGTTCATATGCTCAGCAATTCGTAAAAACATACACTATCTAAGGGAGTTGTTAAGAACATAGAAGAATCGATACACAGAAAATAAATATTAATGGTTGGAGAATAAATTTCCATTCCACTTTTAATTAATTTTTATGTTTTAATATTTATGAGCATGTTTATATTTTATATAAAATATTTGAGATAGGAAATATTATTTATAAATTTTTTAACACTTTTAATGAAAATGAAAGAAAAATTTGATGTTGCATATTTAAAAAATTGATCAACACGTGGTGGATGTTTTCGATAAGATAAAGATGTTTGCGGTAAGATAAATCTTGTCATTTATTTTGATTTGAAGAGAAAACTAGTTGAGCTCACATGATATTTAGTGACCAATAATTTCATATTCTCAATAAAAATTAGCAGATATCTATAATTTATACTTTATAAAAGAAAGAAAAACTAATAAGGAATTTACAAGAACAGATTAACTTCTATTTGAATAGAATTTTTATTTCATCATTATATTAATATTTACATATTTAATTATTTTTAATTGTTAATTTGTAATTATGAATGATTCATTTGGATGGAAGGTAAGGCAACCTATCTAAAACTTATAGATTGAAGGTTAGAAGAAGTTAAAAACGTTTGACTCATCATAATATTCGAAATAAAATATTTTAATTTAAAAGAGTTGTAAATATTATAAAATAAAATCTGATACATTACGAAATTAATTGCAGCTTGATTTAGGGTTCATTTCAATTATACTTTTAACTCATCCTAAATGTTGGATTATTTTGGAATATTTATTTTCTCATTTGATCCAAAGAGTGTAAAAGGTAAAAATGGTCAGTATATCTTACTCTTTCCTAACTTTATAACTCTTAAATTTGATTTATTTCAGTTTCTAAAAGAAAAATACAACAATTAAAAGTTTGATATTTTATTGGAGAAATCATTACCTTCTGACTTATAAAAATCAAATAAAAGTGTTTACCGCTTTGGATTTTTCTTAAAAGTAAAAGATTCTTATTTTTACTTGCGTGAATTAAAATTTAATCTTTTTCGATAATTTGGAAAAGTAATAATATAAATTTCAATTTTTTAAAATAGTTAATGTAATTATGTTTTAAAAATAAAAATAATAAAATAATTTTTAAAGATACTTTTAAAATCTTTAGAGTATTTAATTACAAATTTAATAATTCTTTTGAAATCTTGCAACAAAGTTAAATATTTTAAAATATTCTTAATGCAAAAATAAAATATTTAAAAATTGAAATTCTACTTTTGAGACAATCCAAAAGTATACATACATTTTTTCTTTTTTTAAATTTATATTCTTTTTATTAAATACAATAAATCAAAATTTTAAAACGTATGATATTAATTACAAAAGTTTTATATTTAAATAAAATTTAAAAGATCTTTTTAAATAATATAAAATATACTAATATTAAAAATATTATAATATTAAATCCATTTAATTAACTAATTAGTTTCAAATCTAATTTCTAATAAAATTTTTATATTAAATCCATCCATTTTTTGAATATTTTGTAATATTTTTTATTTTTATATTCTTATAATTATATTAGATTTTTTAAAAAAGACTAAGTTTGTTAGAACTTATGTTTTTATTTTATTTTAAAAATTATGTTAATATTTTTATGAAAAATTATTGTCACAATTCTATTAATATTTTTATTAGTAAGAATCTCAATTTTTGAAAAATAGGATCTTATATTTTAAATTTTTAATAAACATTTTAAATACAAGTAGAAAGTGAACAATATTTACCATTTATTATTAATATCTTTACTTCATTTATACTTCTCTTATAAATAGAGACTTTGAAGAAACTTTGTAAATATTTTGATTGATCAATAAAATACGTTCTTTCTTTGCTCTTTCATTCTCTTTTTTTTTCCTCTCTATCTATTTATATTATAACACGTTATCGACGATTCTCTTTTAATTATTTTTGTCTATAAGTCACAAAAAAAATTTCCCTTTCACCATGCCTTACTCCTTTCAACCAACAACCAATGCAATAGTCGATCACTCAAATTTGCTACTCAAGCTGTTGTTGATTACCTTCTAGAGCTACTGTTATTTCAGTCTTTAGTTGAGGCCCACGTATTATGAGTAATCATTATGCAAAAAAAATTATATAATCCTTACATGATATGTTTTTCTCCTTTATTGATTGATTTTTGGTAAAATTATTTTGTGAAAAATATTATTACTTTAAGGTTTCTTTTAAACTAAGATTCTTTGATTAAATTATAGTATGTATGATATTTGGGTGATTAAAATTTTGATGATTAAATTATTATTATTATTATTAAATATGCTTCAAATTATTGTATTATATCTTTTAAATTGAATTTATAAATATTTGATTAGAGCATTATAAGAATTTATAACATATATGTGGTATTGAAATTTTGTACAATGTGTATTGGATAACTTTCAAGCATCGTATCTGAAAAATTTTATTTTGTTTATTAAATGAATTTTTTACTAAGATTATAGATGTTAGTACGAAAGCAAAGTTGTTTTACTACTTGTAATCTGCTCGTGATAATAGCTAGGGTGATAACAATGATATTAAAGAATCTTAGGTATATTTTACTATGATTTATTTATTATATAATGTTTATTATAATTGGAGATTAATCATGACAACATAAGCAGATAGATTTTAATTTGAAATCCACGTATATTTGCAATAGTGATTATGAAATAAAGATTTTTTAGGATTTTTATAAGTTCATCCTAGTAAATCTATTACATTTCCCAAAATGAGCATAAAAGAAAATATAAAACAATATTATTCCAATATTTGGTAGTACAAAATTAGTCGAAAACTCCAAAAGAGTGATATATTAATATCTTGTGATGGTTAATCTATTGGTTTTAAAATATATTCATAATAGATCTCATATTAAGATTATGAATGAAGAAAGCATTATATTTCATATGAATCACTATTGTTATAAATATCTATTTTGAAAAGATGAAAAAAAGGAGAATTAAGTTATTGATTTGATTTGAAGATTTTGGCATATTCCCTAAAGCGAATATTGCATATAATTATTTAGAATTTATATTTATTGACTTAGTGGCATTATAGACTTCACATTGATTTAGAAATTTCCAGTAGTAAATATCAGAATAGTAATTATATGTGGATGCAAACTAAAAGGAATGATAGTACAATTATTAATTTGTTACAATTTAGTACAATTGAAATGCATGTTAAAGTAAACCAAAAGTTTACTGATACAAATGCATTTACTACTTGGCGTGACCACTTAAACCATTCTAGATCATAAATGATACGAAAATTAATTGAGAATTCATATGGACATTCATTAAAGAATCAGAATATTCTTTAATTTAAAGAATTCCCATTTGTTATTTGTTCTTAATGAAAATTGATTCTTAGAAACTCACTAGCTAAAGTTGAGATTTAATGTCTTGCATTTTTTAAATGAATATGGTTCCATTCATTCACCATGTGGATGATTTTGAAATTATATGATTTTGGTAGATGTATCGACAAAATAATCACATATGTGTTATTAATTTGCAACCT